>NC_041215.1:131094341-131138935 GCF_002837175.3 Physeter macrocephalus | reverse complement strand
GCCTGCGCGTCCGGAGCCTGTGCTCTGCAACGGGAGAGGCCACAACAGTGAGAGGCCTGCGTACCACAAAAATAATTAATTAATTAATTAATTAATTAATTTAAAAAAAAAAACCTAAACTTAAAAAAACATTATACTGTAGGGTGGTCTTTGACAAGACAGTACACACAATTTTGTACATCTGATTGATTTCAGTTTTCCTTTTCAATGTTATAAGTCCTGAAAATCTTGACTTGCAAAGATATATATCTAAGCTTCTAGGGCTTGCTTTACTAGGAGAAGACAGGCTTTTCTCAAAGAATACCAGAATTCTTCAAGGCTGTTTAGTTAAACTCTACTCGTCTTAAGTATTTTTGTCCTAAGAAAAATGAGTTCATCTTTAGCTAGGTCAAAATTCAGGAACACATTATCTCAGGAAGAAAAGAATTGTGGTTTCATGGTTCAATTTTGATTCCCTAAACATTGAAATAACTTTTGAAAGAGTTATGAAATGTTGCCAGGTGTTGGCAAATTTCTCTTTGCAAAGAAATTGTTAGAGCATTTTGTGTCTGCGCTCTGTCCTAAGAGAGCACGTCCCCAGCCCGGGATCATGCAAAGATGTCATTGGTACTATATTCTCCTTCCTTATTGTCCCAGTTTGTAAATTTTTTAGGAGCATCATAAATGGTGACTTCAGGACCTCAAAGAGGAAGACATCTCATTCATACAGTTAAAAATATCTGCCAAGTAAGCCAACCCGAGGATAACATTTTTTCCTTCAAAGTGTTTCCAGAAGTGGCCTTTCTTTTTCTTTCAGAAAATAATAAGACTTCTGCTGTTAGTTTGAGCAAAGCACTTGTCCTTTGAAAGCCAGTGGGCTTCATGGGCTGCGTTCCCATTTCCTGTTTGCAAATGCAGTCATTGAGAGACCTGCTTCTGATGAAGTTGGTGACTTTTGCGAAAGTTGGCAAAATATCTTTCAGAGATGTCACAAAAGTCTTTATTGCCCGTGCGTTGAGTGATGACAACGTGGAGAGTTTTATCACTAGGTTTGCAAAATCAGATTGGCAGGAGGTCCATCTGGATAGAGAATGAAGCTTTTCTTCCCAGGCAAACTTTTATTTGGCAAAGACACTTTTTACTGCTTTCAAAATGTCCACAGCCTTTGTAGTTTGCAAAAGCCACTCAGAAAGTAAGAATTCTTTGGTAGCACCAGCACACCCACAGTGAGGAGAGTGAGCCTGCTGTTTCCCCAGCGACCTGCTTCAAAATGTTAAAAGAAATGTCATCTATTCTAGAACATATCACACCATGTGACAAGGAAACTGCTTCCCGTGTTTTTTTCTGGTCCAATCCAAAAAGCAGTTTGATCATCTCTGTGCACATGCCATGGCACTGTAACATGTCCCCCCGACAGCGTGGGAGATTTTTCTCTGGGCGACTGGTGAGCAATGTTGGAGGATGCTTCAATAAAAGCTTACTGTGAAATAGCAAATCCAAGTGTTGGAAGTGTTCCAGATTTTTTTTTTTTTTTTTAGTTTCTGCTGTATAACAAAGTGAATCAGCTATAGATATACATACATCCCCATATCCCCTCCCTCTTGCATCTCCCTCCCACCCTCCCTATCCCACCCCTCTAGGTGGTCACACAGCACCCCGCTGCTCATGCATTTTCAGAAGGGATAGACGTCCCATGCCCTTTCCATTTTGCCGGCTTCATCCTTCCATTCACAAGAATTTTTCAGTACAGAAAACACTGTGGCTTTTGTGTCCTGTCATGCTCCTTATTAAAAGCGAAACCGGATAATACATTGTCTTTATCATACTTCAATATTACTCCTGTAACGTGACTTCTTTCGGTGACTTTAATGGTCTTCTGATGTGTCAGCCTGGCTAGGCTACCGTCCCTGGTTCTTCAGTCAAACACTAAACTGGATGTTGCAGGGAAGATGCTTTGTAGTTGGGCTGAAAGACCACAGGCAGTTGAGTTTAAGTAAAGGAGATTATCCTAGATAATTTGGGTGGGCCTAATTCAGACAGTTGAAAGATCTTAAGAGCAGAGTGGAAGATTCCCCAAAGAAATTCTGCTCGTGTATGTCTGCTCCCACGTGCCGCGGAGCGGCTGGGCCCGTGAGCCATGGCCGCTGCGCCTGCGCGTCCGGAGCCTGTGCCCCGCAACGGGAGAGGCCACAACGGCGAGAGGCCCTCGTACCGCAAAAAAAATAAAAAATAAAAACCCTCACTGATAGTGACAGTCACAGAACCACTAAGATAACTGTGGTTTGTTGCCCACTTTTACAAGGAAAGGAAACTTAAGGGTCGGTGAAAATGAAGATGCAGGTTTTGTTCCCATCCCAGTTTATGGCTCCCCTGAACTCATGGCCCCCAGGTTAAGACCACCTCTGAACCGAGGCTCATGGAGAAGGACCACACGACCGTGGCAGGCAGGTGGTGTGGGCTGAAGGCAGAGAGGCTCCCACAGACTCTGAAGAGGCCAGAGGAGAAGCCCCGAGCGCTTTGCGGCTTCGGCCCCACCCAGCATGTTGCCCGCAGTTCTTCTTCAAGGGGTGATTGTCCCCAAGGCTCGGCCATCGCATCCGGAAAACAGTGGTTGCCTCCAGTGCTGACGAGGAGGGGCCTGCAAGGAGGGGAGTTTGGCTGGAGCAGTTCCAAGGTCCCTCCCTCAGAAGATACAATGGCATCTTGATTGTTTTCAGCTCGAAATAATCCGCATGCTCAAGAGACATTCTGGGGTGGCACATTTTGTTCCTCGACAGTCCCGCTTTTAAAACTTCTTGTACGAAGTTTCAAGGCCCAGAAGCTGAATTGGTAGACGGTTCCGTCTCATGAAACCAGTCTCTCCTTCAAAGAAAACAAAGGTTCGTGGTTGGAGTACATGATAAACCCGGGCTCTGAGTCCTGAGTGCTGCCAGCTGGGAAGATTTCTAGACGTCAGGGTCAAAGCATCTTGGGCCGTTTGAAATGTCTCTGATGCTGCGTTCAGGTTAACTTTCTGAGTGGTTTCCACAGCAACAGCCATGAGGATGAGGATGGTCTAAAGAGGGGGCAACTGTCATCTTTCTCAGGTGGATGTCAAATTTCTCAGCTTGACTTTGCGGGGCTTCAGGAAAAGGGCAGCTCTCTTTCTTGATGATGCCAAGTCAAAAGTGGGAGAAAAATTGGAAACGTGAGTTGGAAGAGTGGTAGCCAAATACTGGAGAAAACTAGAATTCAGGATGCGGTCTAGTTTAGAGGTGGGAGCGGGGAAAAAAAGAGAAGATAAAACTGGTGTCACCAGGGGTTGTACACCATTTGTCTTTATTTCGTTTTATTTATTTATTTTTTTGGCTGCACCGCGCGGCTTGCAGGACCTTAGTTCCCCGACCAGGGATTGAACCCGTGCCCTCCTGCAATGGAAACACAGAGTCCTAACCACTGGACCGCCAGGGAGTCCCCGGACACCATTTGTCTTGACTCATCTGTTGTTCTATCTGTGGTTTTAAACCTCCTTCTGCCTGGACAAGTTCACCTTTTGTCTTTTTGTTAAATTAACCAATAAGCCCTGGTTCATTGGACCTGGGAGGATCCTTTGGCTGCCTGTCTGTGCACACAGGCCCACTCTACCATCCTAGAAAGTGAGATCGGTCGGCCTGGCCAGGCTCCGTACAAAGGGGGGCTGGTGGGCTTCCGTGGTGGCGCAGTGGTTGAGAGTCCGCCTGCCGGTGCAGGGGACGCGGGTTCGTGCCCCGGTCCGGGAGGATCCCGCGTGCCGCGGGGCGGCTGGGCCCGTGAGCCATGGTGGGTCTGGTAATCCCTGCTGTCCAGGGCACCGTGCCCTTCAGCTTAAGGTCCTGGCGACACGAGGACTTGCTTGGCATCTTCAGGCTGTGGGGCTGGACCTTGGTCCTTCTTGGCTGGGCCTGAATTCACCTCCAATGGCTGGCACTCCCTTAAGCATGGCTCCGTGGACCCCACGATGGCGCCCTCTATTGTAGGTCTTATTGTGCCCATTTTGTAACTGAGAACTGAGCTTCGCAGGGTAACTAGACTGACCTGCACAATGCTTTTTCCAGGCTGAGCTGACCCCACCTTACCTTGCCCACTCTCAGATTTCAGCTTTGCCAGAACCTTTGTCTCAACACCTCCACTCTTGGGTAAGGATGCGGCCCTGCTTTTGGCCCTGGCTCTGTGACGTTCCATTCCCGAACGATCAGCCCCCAGTTCCCGGTGTGAAGTGGGAGATCCGCACGTTTTTCCTAGAACCCATTGTTCCATCTCCGGCTCCAGCCTGGGGAAAAGCTGTCACCCAACTGGGATCGACTCTGCCCTTCCCCCTGCACGAGACTGCATTTTCACACTCTTTCCAACATCACAGCTATGCACGTCCCATGACACGTGGCTCAGGAATTATCAGATGAAATCTTTGGATATGACTTTACCCCGAGCGGACATATTTGTCTTCAAAGGGCTCCTCTGTGACCTGATCTCTTTCCTGGAGCCTCTTGGTGTTTCGTTAGCATCTTGACACCTGCCATGAGCCTCAAGCCCGCGAATCTCAGCTGCATCTGGATGCGCTTCATGTCTCGGCACCTGCAGTGCTGCTTTGAGAATCTGAGGAAAGCCATGGATCCTCTCCAGAAAAATCCACAGATCCATACACATAGAATCTTTTTTGGAATTTTATATTGGATTTTTTTATATTGTTGATTAACAATGTTGTGTTAGTTTCAGGTGTACAGCAAAGTAATCCAGTTATACATAAACATGTATCCATTCTTTTTCAAATTCTTTTCCCATTTAGGTCATTACAGAATATTGAGCAGAGCTCCCTGTGCTATATGGTAGGTCCATAACCATAGAATCTTGCAAGCAACTTCAAGGGGCTCGGGAACCCCCGATCCCGAGTCTTTCCCTCAGTCTCATCCCCTGTGTCAAGCTCACTTGATCAGGCAAAGCAAAGACAAAAAGTAAAAGATTCCAGCCCTACACTTACAACCGCTCTAAGACAACAGGGATTGTGAGTCTAGGGGCAGGGTCCTGGCCACAGAGAAGGTCAGATAGCATGTTGGCCACTTGTAGCGGCCCCACTGGGAAAATGTAGGAACGGAACAGCCCTGCCTGGGAGGTAGCCAAGCTGCTAGGTTAAGGTCAGAGCCCTCCAGACCGCCACGTCTGCCCAAGACTTCTCACACTAGCGGCAACAAGTTCGGCCAACCGGACTATCTGAGGGAACAGCCCCCACAAGACTGCCCTGACTGCAGGCACCAGCTGCAAGTTTAGGGGTCTCAGGACCACCTTTACTTTAGATCTGGGGGCTACAAATTTCAGGGTCCTCGCAACCACCCTCAGGTTTGATCATTTGCTGGAATGACTCACAGAACTCGCTGAAAACTATTATACACACAGCCACGTTTATTACAGGGAAGCATATAAATTAGAACCAGTCGTAGGAAGAGAAGCATAAGGTGGAGTCTGGGGGGTGTCCAAACGTAAGCTTTGCCCTTCCTTTCCCCGGGGAGCCACGCGTGGCGTCACCCCTCCCAGCTGTGATGTGTGAGAATACACACTGAGGCTTGCCAACCTGGAAAGCTCACTCAGCTTCCGTGTCCAGCGTTTGTGTAACCGAAAGCGGGGCCCGGCTGCTCGCCGCTCAAAAGCCAATACAGAGGCCAGGTTGGTGGAAAAGAAATTTTGCTTTATTTTGGATGCCAGCAACTGGGGGGGAGGGCAGACTCCCGTCCAAAGGCCGACTCCCCCCACTGACAATCAGGGGGCAAGAGCTTTTATAGACGGGGGGAGGGGGCTCCATGCAGAAACAGCCCCGTCGGCTCTGAGAGTCCTCTTGAAATTGGCCGTCGGTGTTCTGATCGGCGTCATCTTGATTGTTTTAAGTCCAGTTAATCTTCAGTTCCAGGGTCGGTTTGTTCCCATCGCCTTGAGGCCTGTTCTCGGAATTGTGGCAGCTTATGTCGTGGCTACAGTCTGGTCATCATGTAGTTAACTTCTTCCACCTGGTGGGGCTTTCAGTATCTATAACCCAGCTCACAGGATACGGCTCAGAATATTATCTATAGCCCTTGAGGAGGAACTAAAAGTCCTTGACTTTGCTTAATGACCAAACTATTATTATTTGGTCTCCTTTGTTTCTGCATGTTCTCACTTCTCTGATTAAACTTGCTCTTTGGCTAAAGCTTTTCCACAGGCAAAAGGCAGGCAGAGGACATGGGGGACAAGGACCACAGGGTCCTGCTCCATTTCATTTGGACGGGGGTTTCATTACGTAGGAATGAATCAGGGCCCACGCAGTCTCCAGCCCACCTCCTATCCCTGGAGGATGAGCTGATATCACATGATAAGTCACTTTCTTAGGATAAAATATCTGGTGTGGTCCAGGGGTCCACCATGAATAACAAATAATCTCCTGTTACTTGGGAGATTCCAAGGGCTTGGAAGTTCCCTCCCAGGAGCCAGGACAAAGGGACCAAGGCCAGATCTTTCTCACGGGGGAGGCCCAATTCCTTAGTACGCAGCTCCTGACCCCAGGCCTCTGCCCCTCAGCTGGGTGCTCATCCCAATTCCGACCTCATAAGCACATTCCGCTTTGTAAGTGACCCCACAAGTCTCCTCCAGGCTGTGAACTGGCAATGGGGAAAATGCTGATGCAGGTGGCTGGACTCAGGGCCCGGTCCACCGATGGGAAGTGCCGTATGCCACCCTCCCAGCAACCACCAGGCACTTCCCCTGCAGACCCCACTGGTTGGTTCTTCAGGAGCTCGAAGCAAACTCCAGCATCTGTGGAGAGACCCAGACTCTCCTGACTGGTCACTTGTGGAAGGGCTACAGGTGGCTACCTCCAAAACCTCCTGCCCTTAGCCTCCCCGTCCTGGCACTATGTGGACGTGGATATCCTGAGCCACGTCCCGTCCAGCCTGAATCCTGGTCCGTGTTGACTGAGCCCGTGGTGGTTCAGAATTGGGAGGACAGAGTAGAGGACCGAGCATGGCCCAGAGTTTCGCTTCCCTCCCAGCCCTAGGCTGATGGGGGTGGAAGCTGATTCGGTGGATTGAGGCGTGAACAGGAGATGGGAATGAGACACAGTAAGTGGATGATGCTCTCAGAGACCCGGGGTCTGAGGGTTAGAGTAAGGACAGCAGTAGCTGAAGAGGATCACAGAATTGAAGGAGGGTTTTTGTTTTTAGTTGTTTTTATTATTTATTTATTTATTTTATTATTTTTTAAAAAAAATTGTTTTTGTGTGTGTGTGTGTGTGTGTGTGGTACACAGGCCCTCTCACTGTTGTGGCCTCTCCCGTTGCGGAGCACAGGCTCCGGACGCGCAGGCTCAGCGGCCATGGCTCAGGGGCCCAGCCGCTCCGCGGCACGTGGGATCTTCCCGGACCGGGGCACGAACCCGCGTCCCCTGCATCGGCAGGCGGACTCTCAACCACTGCGCCACCAGGGAAGCCCTTTAGTTGTTTTTAATGTGTGAGAGACTTGAGTCCATTTGGACGACCATTGAGAAGCGGTAGGGAAGCAATACTTAGATGTTGACCACAGAAGAGAGTGTTCCTGAGGGGCTTGGGAAGGTGGGCTCTCAGAGGGGTGCAGGGGCTGCACCCTCTTGCAAGGGGGACCCCAGAAGCTAAGGAAAGACACCAGCGATGATTTTTGAGGAGGGATGGTGGGCTTTCCATTTTAAGCAGGAGGTGCTCCCCCATGAGTCCTTGCATTTCCTTGTGGACTAAAAGGCAGGTCGTCTGGTAAGAAGTGGGGGGAGATGCTGGAGTCAGAGGTTTGAGAAGAGTCAAGAAGGTCTCAGATAGGCTGGCACAGAGGAGGCACAGCAATAGACCCAAGGGCACAGGAGAACTCCGTAGATAATAAATGGAGCACTTCAGGTTGGTTCAGGAAAGGCGGACTGACGTGGGGGCAGCTGGATAAATACCTGCCGAGAGAAAACACTGTTCCTCATGGCTTACGTTAAAATAAGTTACAGGTGGATCAAAGGTATTGATGTGAAAAGTGAAATAGTAAAGAACTAGAAGAGGGACTTCCCTGGCGGTCCAGTGGTTAAGACTCTGCGCTTCCACGGCACGGGGCACGGGTTGGATCCCTGGTCAGGGAACTATCCTGCATACCATGTGGCCAAAAAATAAAAAATAAAATAAAGTACTGTGGGAACATTTTGTTTTATAACTTCAAAGTTGGAAAGGACTTTCTGAGAATGACATAGGACCCGGAAGCCATAAGAGAAAAGATGGGTAATTTACATAAAGATAAAATATCACTGCATTGTAGAAAAATTATGAACAAAATTGAAAGATAAATGACAAATATTTGCACAGCATATTGGATAAATGGCTTTGATGAAGCCCTTCTACAAATCAATAAGAGAAAGACAAATATGCCAATAGGAAGATGGACAAAGTTTGAGAACAAACCATTCTCAGAAAAGGAAACACAAATGACTCATAAACTCAGGAAACAGCTGTTAACCTCGCTCAGAGTAAGAGAAATGCAAGTTAAAACAACACTCTGTACCTTTCCTACCTATTAGATTGGCAAAGATCACCAAGTTTGCTAACATTCTGTCAGCAGGTGTGCGGGGCGGGGCTCACGTGCGCGTTGCCGTAGGGAATGTAGTTTGGTAAATCTGTGAGCAGAGAGCTAGTCGGTAGCTGCTGTCTGTTATGGGCCGAGTTGTGCATCCCCCGCCCCAGTTCATATGTTGAAATCATAACTCCCAGTACTTCAGAACATGAGTGTATTTGAAGAGGGGGTCTTTAAGGAGGTAATAAAATTAAAATGAGGTCATTAGGGTGGGCTCTACTCCACTATGACTCCTGTCCTTATAAGAAGAGGAAATTTGGACACACCTTTGAAGCCTTAGAAGAAACCAGCCCTGCTGACACCGTGATCTCAGACTCTGGGCCTCCAGACTGTGAGGAGATAAATTTCTGCTGTTCAAGCCACTCAGTCTGTGGTACTTCACTTTTTTTTTTTTAAGTTAATTAATTAATTAATTAATGTGGCTGCATCGGGTCTTAGCTGCAGCACTCGGGATCTTCCTTGCAGCATGCAGGATCTTTTGTTGCGGCACGTGGGCTCTCTAGCTGAGGCACGCGGGCTCTAGAGTGCATGGGCTCAGTTGCCCTGCGGAATGTGGGATCTTATTTCCCTGCCCAGGGATCGAACCTGCGTCCCCTGCACTGGAAGGCGGATTCTTTACCACTGGACCACCAGGGAAGTCGCATGTGGTACTTTGTTATGGCAACACTAGCTGACTAATACACTATCAAAATTTAAATTGACCTGGAAATTTCACTTGCAGGAATTTATGCTACAGGTAGAGGGGCCCATGCGTTCATGACCACGAACAAGGATATGCAAGCTGTACTGTTTGTATCAGTCAAGGTTTAATCAGGAAAACCGAAGCCACTCTAGGTATTTCAAGTAGAGAGAGATTAATACAGAGAAATGGAGACTTGCAGAAGCATTGGAGGGGTTGGGGGAGGAAAGGACAGGAAGCCACTGGAAGTGAGGGGATGGCAGGGAACGTGCCACCAATGATCCCAGGTGCCAGCAGGACCAAAGCAGGAGTTCCCCAGGAGGACACCTGGAGCTGCTGGAAGCTTTCACTAAGGGTCTCAGCTGCCTACAGCACTGAAGTGGGGGTCTTGCAAGGGGGACCCCAGAAGCTAAGGAAAGACACCAGCGATGATTTTTGCTGCTTACCCATAGCTGCTTCTTGAGAGGAATGGCTTCTACTTCCTTCAGCCTTCTGAATCTGGTGAGGGTGCCCCTCATGGGCAGAATTCAGCCTAGAACATACTGGAAAGGGATTCTGGAAATTCAGAGGAGATATACAAGGGGATAGAGATGATGTTATATTACAATGATCCCACATGCCATGGAGCAACTAAACCCGTGCGCCACAACTGCTGAGCCTGCGCTCTAGAGCCCGCGAGCCACAACGACTTAGCCCAGGCGCTGCAACTACTGAAGCCCACGCTCCTAGAGCCTGTGCTCCGCAACAAGAGAAGCCACCGCAATGAGAAGCCCGTGCCCTGCAACAAAGAGTAGCCCCCGCTCGCCGTAACTAGAGAAAGCCTGCGCGCAGCAAGGAACACCCAAAGCAGCCAAAAAAAAAAAAAAAAAATTATCTACTGCTCATCTATTATTGTGGTAAAATATGCATTACATAAAACGTACCATTTCAACCTTTTTAAAGTGTACACTTTAGCGGCATTAAGTACAAAGACAATGTTGTGCAACCATCATCACTATCCACCTCCAGAACTTTTTCATCATCCCCAACACACAAATTCTGCACCCATTAAACACAAACTCTTCCCTCCCCGCATCCCCTGGTAACCTCTATCCTGCTGTCTCTATGAGTTTGACTACTCTAGAGGCCTCATATAAGTGGACTCATACAATATTTGTCTTTTCTGTGTCAGATTTATTTCACCCAGCATAATGTCTTCAAGTTTCATCCATGTTGTAGCATGTACTATTCTGTAGCAAGTTCATTCCTTTTTTTGGTTTTTTTTTTTGGCCATGCCGTGCGGCATGTGGGATCTTAGTTCCCCAACCAGGGATCAAATCCGTGCCCCCTGCAATGGAAGCATGGAGTCTTGACCACTGGACCACCGGGGAAGTCCTGCAAGTTCATTCCTTTTTATGGTTGAATATTATTCCATTGGACATATACCACATTTTGTTTATCCATTCATCTTGATGGACATCTGGGCTGTCTCCATCTTTTGGCTATTGTGAATAACGCTGCTATGAACACTGATGAACAAATATCTGTTTGAGTCCCTGCTTTGAATTCTTTTGGGTGTATTCCTAGAACTAAATTTGTTGGATCAAATGGTTTCAGCCATTTGATCAAATGGAACAGCCAAATGGTCTCCATACCCACAAGTGGAATTGCTGGACATATGGTAGTTCTATTTTTAATTTTTGAGGAACCTCCATACTGTTTTTCACAGTGGCTGCATCAATTTACATTCCCATCAACAGTGCACAAGTGTTGCCTCTTGTCTACATCCTCGCCAACACTTGCTATTTGTTGTTTTTTTGGTAACAGTCATTCTGACAGGTGTGAGGTGATATCTCAAGGTGGTCTTGATTCGTCAATTTTTTTTCTTAAGGAACAACTTTTGGATTTATTTAATCAATTCTACTGCTTTCAAATTCATTAAATTCAACTTTCATTTTTATTATGTCTTTATTGTTTCCTTTTTCTGGCTTTGCTTTAGTCTGTTTATTTACTTTTTATTAAAAACAATTTTTCTGGCCACTCCATGTGGCTTGTGGGATGTTCCCCACCAGGGATTGAACCCAGGCCACAGCAGTGAGAGCTCCGAATTCTAACCAACAGGCCACCAGGGAACTCCAGCTTTCTGTTTTAAAGTTCTTTCCCTCAAATTTTGAGTTGAAATATTAGTTCAATTATTTGTATTATTTTTTTCGTAGATAATGAATGCATTTAAAGTTGTTAAATTTCACAATGTCCAACTGCTTTAGGACCAAGGCCTAACACCTCTGAAGTCATAATGACATAAATTGGTGTTATCTTCATAAACATAATTATGTGGTAGCCCTGATTTCAAAACAATCTGACTTTAGAGCTTTCATTTTCTCTTTGGCACACAGTTATTTAAGAAAGAGGCTACGATTGTTGTCATTGTTCTTGTCATTTGGTTTACGTTTATGGGTAATTTCTGGTTTATTGTCTCATGAACATGGAGTTTGGCCTGTCCGATTTCTGCTTTGGCGGATCCTTGATGTTTTCTTCCTAATACACATATGTGGTAAAAGTTTCTTGTGCAGAAAGGACGTATGTGCTGAGCATGGTACAGAGTTTGATACGAATCTTTGATTCAGTCCCACTTCCTTGCTGGCTACCAACCAAGGCCCCCTCTCAGCTTCTAGAAGCTGCCCTCACTCTTTGTCACTTGGCCACCTCCATCTTCAAGTCAGCTATTGTATGTGAAATCCTTTTCCTGCTTTGACTCTCTCCAATTTCTCCTGCTGGCAAGAGAAAGCTCTCTGCTTCTAAGGCTTCATGGGATTAGATCGGGCCCACCCAGATAATCTCCCTATTTTAAGGTCAACTGTGACATATAATGCACTGTAGTTATAAGAGTGATACCTCATCAAATGTGAAGGTTCCTGGGAGCAGGTAGGACATCACTGGGGGTTGCTGAGTGTCCTGTGACTCACAATGGCTCATAAGTCTTCATCGTAAAAGACACATTTTTATCAGTAACTCTCTATTTTTTTAAGTGCCAAGGAACATAGGTTCAAATTACATAAAACAAATCTAGTAAGAAATGTTTGACTAGGTCTGGATGTGCTGGGCTGCCTGATTTGAGTCTGGCCTTTCAACCAGCAGCTGGTTTTAGCTAACTGCAGGCGGCAATGGTGGATGGTCAGCTGTTTCCAGACCTGCCTCAAAGTTTTCCAGACCATTTGCATGGGTTCAGTATGGTGGTCAACATGCAGCTTTTGCAACCTGAGTGCAGATCTGGCAAGTGGGGAAGCTGCCCTGTGTCTTTATCCTGGATGAGCAGCTGAATCAGACCAACCTTGAAGGTGGCTGCCCTTGGCCTTTCACTCATGTGAGCCAGCAAATTGCTTTTAAAGTTTCAACCAGCTTGAGACTTCCCTGATGGTCCGGTGGCTAAGCCTCCACACTCACAATGCAGGGCGCCTGGGTTCGATCCCTGGTCGGAGAACTAGATCCCATACGCATGCCGCAACTGAAAAGATCCCACATGCCACAAGGAAGATCCCACACCCAGCAATGAGGATCCCGTGTGCCGCAACCAAGACCCGATGCAGCCAAATAAATAAATTTTTTTAAAAAAAAAATGAAGTTTCAACCAGCTTGAGCTGAATTTTATGTCATTTGCAATCAAACTTATCCTAAGCAAGGCTGGCTATACATCAGCTTTTATAGCTTATGGATTATTGTATCAGTTGTCTAGGGGAGCTTAGGTAGTAAACAATTACAAGGACAGCAAACTGTTGCCAGATATCTAAGGCCTTCCTTCTGACCTCAGAAGGCCTCTGAGGGTGGGCTGGCCAAGGCGATTTCTGTCAAGAGGCTGCACTCATCTCCTTGGTGGGTAAAACAAGAATCATTCCTTGAGGTGGCCCTGAGGGCCTCAAAGCCATCTCCCTCCCTCCAAGGCCACAGTGTCTGTGCGAATATTGGCACACATGCCCTTAGGTACCGCGGATAACTTGGGCTACACGTATGCCAAGTTACATATTTCACGGAACAGCTCTAATCGTCCCTCCCCTCGTCGTCACGATGTCCAACGTGGTCGGCTGGGGGCGCTCCCCGCCCTCTCCTGGCATCGCTCTGGCCCCGCGGACGCCTCCAGCCCTCCGGCCCCGCCCCGCCCCGCGCCCTGGATCTTCGCAGGGCCCCGCCCACGGCCCGCTGCTGCGGAGCCGGCGCAGAGGGGTCTGCCTGCAGCCGTGCGCCCCTCGCCCCTCAACGGCCGCGTCACGGGCCAGCAGGTAGGTCTCACCGGGAGATGCCGCGCTCCGCACCTCCTAACCAGGTCCCCGGGATCTGGTGGATTCCGCCACCACCCACCCCTGCCTCCCCCACCTCCGACGGCAAAGCGCGATTGTCCCCACTAAAGCCTAGGTGGTTCAGCGATGGCCTCTGGGTCGCGGGTTGGGCTGACCGCCCTCCGACGCCCGCGCCCTTTGTCCAGCCGGGGGCGGGAGCAGGAATTCCGGGCATTCCTGTTAGATTCGGCACCAGAGTAAAACAAAGCGCGAGGAGATTCCTGGTCGGTCACCTGCGGCCCTGCAGGGTCTGGTAATCCCCGCCCGGGCGCCCGCCGGAGTCACCTGGGCAACTGTTTAAAACATAGACTAGCGCCCGCCCCCGAGGTTCGGATGTAACCCGCCTGGGTTGAGGCCTGGACGCAAGCGTTTTTCCAAAGCTCCCGGGGGCGGGGAGGGCGGGGGGAGGTTGCTTTTCAGATGAGCAGCGGGGCTGAGCCCCTCCGGAAAGGACTGAGCTCCAGGCTCACCTGGAAGGTGTAAAATTTTTTCCGAGGTGCAAGTTTTGTATCAGAAATATACGCAAAAATTGCATTCTACTCCATAATGTGTCTGTATTCGTTTTAATATAGAAGCAAATGTAAAAGATACTTTTCAGAAAAAGAAACTCCTAACTCCTACAGGTATAAAAATGAACGCGAGGGGAAGATTTATTTTATTCATAAGAGGGCAAGCGGATGCTATAACTGGTTCACAGGAGACTTGTCAAAAAGCACAAATTTATATGGAGCGAAGGAACTGAATTGCAAGCGGAGGCAAAACTGGTTTTTCCATAGCGGGGAGAGAAGTTGATGGAAGCTCTCGCTTCCTGCGATTTTTTAAACTATATTTACAATGTATTTCTTAAAAATTTTTATTTAAAAAAATCTAAAATTGAAGTATAGTTGATTTACAAAGTTGTGTTAGTTTCAGGTGTACAGCAAAGTGATTTAGTTTTGTGTGTGTGTGTGTCTATATATAGATATATTCTTTTTCAGATTCTTTTCCATTATAGGTTATTACAAGAAATGGAATATACTTCCCTGTGCTGTTCTTGTTGTTTATCTATTTTACATATAGTAGTGTGTATATGTTAATCCCAAACTCCCAATTTATCCCTCCCCCACTTCCTGTGATTTTAAAAAAAGGTGCAGAATAGCTCCAAGACCATGAACTGGGCTAGAAGCAGACAGATTGGGGGTTGTGCTTTAAACAGTGCATAGTGTTTCGCTGAAACAGAAAAGTTTTTCTTCACAATATTTAAAAAAAACTACCTGGAAAAAAAAGACTTCTTACAGTGCTAATACCGCTGGGCTCCCCCAAACCCAAAATACCCAATTTCCGATCACACATGGGACATCACATTTTTCTACTTTTGGGGCTTTGGGGCAAAACCCCACAAATACACATGGAAGTTAGTGGGTGCGGGGTTATAGGTGCAGAGACCTGAGTTCAAGCAGTGCTCTGTCACACGATACCTGTGGGACCCTACTCTTGGGAGCCTCCATTTCTTCACTTGACCGTCTTCGTATATAACAGGTTCCAGAAGCTTCCCTCCCTGCTTCTTAGCTTAGGTGGACAGAGTAAGTCACCTCAGAACAGGCTTTCTTTGTTAAGGGGAGGTTTCTTTGAGTGGTCTCTTTAGTTATGTAAATGTGGCAAAGAGAGCACCCACTGCCCGGCGGAGAGCAGACCGGACCTTCAGCTACCTCTTCCCGGGGCTTCCCTGGTGGCGCAGTGGTTGCGCGTCCGCCTGCCGATGCAGGGGTCACGGGTTCGTGCCCCGGTCCGGGAGGCTCCCACATGCCGCGGAGCGGCTGGGCCCGTGAGCCATGGCCGCTGGGCCTGCGCGCCCGGAGCCTGTGCCCCACCGTGAGCCATGGCCGCTGGGCCTGCGCGTCCGGAGCCTGTGCTCCACAACGGGAGAGGCCACAACAGAGGAAGGCCCGCATACCACAAAAAAAAAAAAAAAAAAAAAAGCTACCTCTTCCCAAGGCCCCTAGGAATGCAGGGCTGGTGGCTGGGGAGGAGGGGAAGTGTCTTGCATTTGAAGCTCAGGGCCCTTGGGGAGGAAAAGGGTTTGAGACCCACCTCCCTCCACCCCTACCTGTTCCCCAGGATCTGATTGAGGAGTGACTAAAATTTACGGTCAGGAAAGGCTTGGAAAGTTGCTTCCCAGGGACAAAGAGAACCTGAGTGCGTCTCTGGGGCTCCCCAGGAGCCTGTGTGACCGCCTGGGAGTCTCAGCACCCCTAGCTTGCTTCTTCTGCTCTTTGGGGAAGGACGGCAGCGCAAGCGAGGGTGATTAAGAGAATCACTCTGTTTCTGAAGCGTGCGCCCCACTACAGCCTCTGCCAGGAAGATAGCGCCTGAGAGAGTGCACAGGACTGGGGCGCGGGGGACCGTGTTCCACCGTGTCACCGTGTCGGGGGGAGAGGCAGCAGCTGAAGAAGGTGGCTCAGACTTTCCAGGGGACACACTTTGGACCAAGGATGTCCTTGAGGGTCCAGACGATTTAGGAGTGAGTGGGCTCCAAAAGGGAGAGGTAGGATTTTGTAGGGAGGAAAGATAATTTTCCCTCTACCCTTCTAGGTTGTTGGCGGAGACTCCTCCCTATGATAAAAGACAGATTAACAGGAGAAAAACAAACAGAAGTTTAATAACACGCATACCTCTTATATGCATGGAGGATACCCAGGAAAACTCTCCGAAGTGGCCCAAGCCACCACCTTAAATACCATTTTCGGCTGAAGACTGAAGAAGGATATTGTGGGGTGCAACACCAGGACACCCCGCCCAGCCCCTCGCATCTCCAGCACTGCCCACCCGGGGCAGCTGGCTGCTCGGATGCCCCGCTTGTTTGCACTCCTGGGCTGCTGCGCGTGGCCCCGGCCTGGCCTGTCCTTCCTTCCCCTTCCGCCGCAGGCACGCGCCCGCTCCTCCTCCAAGATGCCGGTGCTCCCGGCCCTGTGCTGGGGGTCCTCTTACACCAGCCCCTGCAGGTGGGCTCCCCGCCCTTCCTCCCTTCCTTCGGCGGTGTTAACGCGGGCGCCCCACCCCTTTCCCAGCCCGCTCTGCCGGCCCAGCCTGGGCCCCTGAGGTTTGAAGTGGGGTCAGGAACAAGGGTCCCCGTGGGGCAGAGCCTGAGGAAGTTCCCAAGCTGGGAACTCGCTGCTCCCACTGAGATCTCCCTGTGCATGCGGCTCAGCTGGAGAAAGAGCGAGCCCAGAGGAAGGGGTGTGCCGCCAGGGCCCCCCGCCCCGCTCCTCGTCCCTCTCTCTCAGGATCGAGTCTGAACACCCTCCTGCAACCCAGAAGGCCTGAGATTCCCCAGCAGCCTTCCCCTCTCACAGCCCTCCTCCACCACGTCCAGCCTCACCCACCGCAGCGCCCCCCCACTGTGGAGGAGCTCCAATCTGCTTCGGCATGCTCCCACCTGTCTCCCCTCCACCTGCCCAGCATCCTTCAGGTGGCAGCTGAACACAAAGGCTGCCTCTGGACCCCCACCTGGGCCTTGGGTCCAGTGGCCCTTCCGCCTCCGTCTCCTGGATGTCCCTCCATGGCTCTCGGCCTCGCTGGACTGAGCTCTGGGAAGGCAGAGACCCCAGAGCCCCTCCCTGCTTCCTGCAGCCCCTGGCTTCAGAGGGTGAGGGATGGACAAACAGGGCTAGCGACCCCTACAGTCACAAGGCCCCGCCTCAGAAGGGCCCTGTGCCCGGTTTAACTCTCTGCTGTGCCATCGTGAAATTCTTAACATTCTAAGACTGTGCTTTCCGTTAGGATCTAGCCATTCCTCTCACTCACCTGGAGGAGGGTCCTAGCGCGGACATTAATAAGTAAGTAAGTGACCCTCTCGGGGCATGTGACCCACTGGGCGCAGGCAGGGAGCTGCTGTCTTGCCCACTACAGCCCCAGTGCCCCTTCTCCTGCGGGTGGCTGCCCTCGCCAGCCTGGAAGTACGCAGTTTAGGCCGAGGTTCCCTGCCCAGTGCGGTCCCCCTCACACGGGAACCCACAGAGCCACTGTTTCAGGGCCGCTTGTCAACCTTACCAAGGCTCCAGGCTGGCTGGAGGAACGTCAGGAAGCCCACCAGGCCCTGCACGCCCCCGACCCAACCCCACCCGCTGCAGCGCCGGCCTCGCGGCGCCTCTGGCCTGGCGCTCGCTGGAACACTCTGCGGGCGGCAGGTCTCTCTTGCACCCCGCTCCCCACCCAGGGGGCGTCTTTCTTGACTCTGCTTTCATCCTGGCACTCAGCTCCCTCTAAGGTCCTTCAAAGGGTCCTTGTGTACCCACCAGCCAAGAACAAGGAACGAGCTGTGTCTTCAGAAATCTCCAGCAACCTTGGCCCCAGACAGGCCCTCCGACGGAGATGGCGACAGGAACTTTCACACCAGAAAGAAAATCAGTCCCCTTTTATTGAGAAAACAGAGTCGATCCCTCAATCTTTTCCCAGGTGACTCGACCCTGATACGAGGTGGCATCCTTCTGCAGCCACCCCCAAGGACCCCTGAACCTGAGTGGGGCGGCCCACGAGGGCCACGCCGGCCCTTCACAGGGGCGAATGCTGGTCTGCTTAGGCCCTGAAGAAGTAGGCGTGCAGGTCGGGCAGGGTTCTGGAGCGGGGCTGGGACGGGCACGGGGGTGCCGGGGCGGGGTTGTGGCTGTGGGTGGAAGAGTGGCCGAGGCAGGTCGTGTCTTGCTGAAATGAGGGAAGCGGAGGGAAGACCACCACCTTCTCCCGAGGCCTGGCACCTTCTCCCTCCAAATTCTTCATAAATAAAACTTCACATTAATAAAGGAATGTCCACTTCCAGGGTCAAACCGGCTGGTTTCCGGCTGGGGAGCCGGGCCTCACGGGGCTGCAGGCGGGCCCTCGCCTGGGCTGGTTGGGCAGCGCCATGGCTGCCGGGGCCGGAGCACTGCTCTTGGCCCTGCGTCAGGGGGTGAGGTGGGGCTGCAGCCCATCCAGAGGTTCTGAGGATCGCTGAGGTAGTCAGAGTGGCCGGTCATGCTTCCAGACAGACGGGGGCCAGATGGAGCATCACAGGACGCAGCTAGGAGCGAAGCCAGCTGGGAGTCGACGGGGCGGCCAGACCCCAGGTAGGTCGGGGGCGGGGGTGTGCTGAGGGCCTTCTGAGGCTCAGTCTCCAGGAGACCCAGGGGCGTGAGAGGGCCCGTGTGCCTGCACAGGGCTGAGCTTCTCCTGAAAGGGCTGCTTGGGCCCGTGGGGAGACTGAGGCATTTCACAGGAGAAGGAGAATCTTCTCCGTGAGGGTGACAGGGCAGCCGCAGACCCATCCAGGGGCAGGTCTAGCCCAGGTACCTGAGCACAGGGTTCCTTCAGAGGCCACCAGGGCCTCCCACCGGGTCAGAGGGAGGCAGGCCACAGACCCAGGTTAGGAGGGCTGCCAGGGGCCAGTGGCCTCGCCCCCCAGAGAACCGTCTCCAGTCTGGGCAGTTCCAAACGTTCCCGGGCCTCAGCTCCGGCTACCTGCACCCCACCACACCTGGGGACACGTAAGGCCCACCCCTCCGCCTCCCCGCGGGGACCAAAGGCCGTGCCCTGGCCTCGCACTTGCAGCCTCACGCCTTCCGGGGCTCGAGGGCACACGCCCTAGTCTACCCTGGCGGCCCGCCCGGTGTCAGAGCACCTGGAGCTTGCGGGAGCAGGTGAGGTTGCCGTGCACCAGACCCCACATGGCAAGCAGCTCAGTGGGCAGCAGCTTGTGCACGACGAGCATGGAGCGGAAGAAGCAGGGCTCCTTGTTCATGCGGCTGTTGCGGTTCCGCGAGATGCCGAACGTCTTGAAGCCCTCGTGGGCCGTGGGCCGCACGCCCAGCACCTCCAGGCACATGCCCAGGAAGACGTCGTCGATGGGGTAAAGCTCCAGGGTGTCGCAAGCGTGGTGCAGGCGCCGGGCCAGGCCCCCGGCCATAAGGAAGCCCCCTCCGCCGGCGTACGGCGGGTAGCTGGCCTGGCTGTACAGGACCCCGGGGATGTAGTATTTGTTATCCTTTCTGCGGATGGGCCGAGCGTGCTGCAGGACGTCACCCACAAACAGGTCTTCCTGGGGCCGCCGGTCAGCCAGAAATTCCAGCAGGTTGGTGGGGTTGACGAAGACGTCATCGTCGCCCTTGAAGATGAAGCGTACGTTGGGGCAGTAGATGTCAAGCCACTTGAGGAAGTGGATCTCCTTGAGGGTCAGGTTGAAGAAGCTGTCAAGAAAGTCCCACTGCAGGATGTCCCCATAGATGCGGTCCTCGTAGGCCAGCAGCTGCTGGTAGTGGGCCCGCTCCTCCTGCTTGGAGGCTGTACCCAGCAGGAAGAGGGCGTGCACGGCGCCGCGGCCCCCGCCCGCCGACTCCTGCTCGCGGCCCCAGGTCTGGCGGATGGCCTCGCGGCGGTCGTGCTGTGTGATGACGGACTTGACGGCCACCAGCAGATAGACGTCGCCGCCGCACTTCTCTGGATGGTTCAGCAGCATGGGGAAGTATCGGCAGTGGCGATAGAACAGAAACTGCTGGAAGTGTGGCTCCAGGCCCTGGAACCAGGGCTGGTGGGTCAAGTTTACATTGGCCGAGCAGTTAGTTGTGGTCACATCCCAGGCCTGGGGCCCCCGTGAAACCATGGGTGTGAGGGTGACCGCATCCTTCGGGTTCTTCCAGAAGCTGTCAGGGTTCACCAGGTGTCCGCTCGGTTTCTGGGCCTTCCGTAACCCGAGGGTGGGTAGCAGGGGCTCCTGCAGAAACTGGCTGGGGGTCAGACTGCGCTGGAATACTGTTACAGCCACGAGCAGGGCCAGCGACAGACACACACTCTTGTAGATGGTTCTCTTCCTGGTGGGGGGTAGTGAGGTGGGGAGAGGACGGTACAGAGGAGAGAAGAAAGGATGAGTCAGTCCCCTTGTACAGAGGTGCAGTCCCAGATGGGCAAGTGGACCCTGGACACAGACTCAAGTCCCTGGGCCCCTGAGCGGCCAGAGGAGGGTCCTGCTTCCTCTCTCATACTGACCTCCCTCCTCCAGGACCAGGGGAGCCGCACAGCGCAGAGCATAAGTACAAACACTGTGGAGTCAGGCTGCTAGGATTCCGACTTCGGTCCTGCTACTTTCAAGCTGAATGGAGAGGTCCAGTGGGTCTCCCCTAACCTCTCCGAGCCATGATTTCTTCTTTTCCGAAATGAGGATAGCATGCAATTGGAGTGCTAGCTGCAGTGCCGGGCACACAGTGGGTATGGAGTCAAGGGAATGCTGTGGTTCCCTGAGGGTGACCTCTGCCCTGCTCCCCACCTCTCGCCCAGGCACCCCCTTTGCTTTGTGCAAGCCTGGTGAACCTCAGAGAGTACACCTGCTCAAAAAGTGTGGGGGACATTGGGGAGCCGGCTCTAACTTGGGACCTGAAGAAGTCTGTCCCTCCCCCGTCCCCCTGCATCCGCGTGACCCAACAAAAAAAGAACAGCTCTCACGGTTGACAGAGGCCTGAAAATGGGGCGAGCATCTCCTAGCATGCCCACCGCCCCCATACCCCCACTAGGAGAGGTGAAGTTCCCCAGCTCCGCTGCCTTGGGAAGGGCGCAGCTGTATCCCCACTCTCCAGGGTCCCTCATGCCAAGTTAACCTCACCACACCCCTTTCGGAAGCAGAAATCAGTTTTTTTTTTTTTTTCCAGGAGTGCTCGCAGAGCCAGGGCCAGGGCCCTGAGTCCCTGGACCCTGAGCCCTTGGACCCCAGGACCCTCTCTCCTCAGCTCATACTCTGGGGGTGGCCAGGCCACCTGCCATGTTCTCTCCTGTGGAGTCACAGGAGCTGGGGACTCCGGGGTTGGGGGGGCAGGCCAGAAAAGTGTGGCCTCACAGGGCCAGCCCAGCAGGGAGATGGCCCTGAGTGCCAAGAGGGGAGATATGGGAGAGACGGACTGCAGAGTGGTGCGACAGGGACCAGGTGGGGCAGCCTGGAGCGGCCTCAGGACCGGCTGATTAAAGGTGCAGGCACCCAGGGCGAGTGAAGGCTGAGCCCCATGGAGCGGCAATTTTCCATGGGGTCCCAAGATTTCCTGGAGGAAGACTGGATCCTCTCAGGTGCTGGGACAGGGGTGTGACCCAAGACCGGATCCTCCCAGGGGGTGGGAGCGGAGTGCTCCGGGGCCGGCTTTCCTGCCCTGGGGGTTTCAGCGAAGCCCTCCACACCCCAGGTCGGGAGGCCGGACTGGAGGAAGTACAGAGGGGGTCATCCCCCTCCACTCCAGGCTGGTTCCACTTGCACCGCCCCACTTCATTTGTGGGAAAAAAGCCCCCAACGGGAGGAGAGGAGAAGGGGAGAGGTGGGCAGGCGGGAGGCACGAGCTCCCCGGGAGGAAGGAGAGCCACTCGGGGGTTGAGGGTAGAGGACGGGGGTCGCCCAGGACGCAGGAGGCCCTCGTAATGGGAGACGGGACCCAGCTGCCGGCGAGACCTTGCGTCGCTAACTCCCCGCTGCGTGAGTGGGATGTCCATGCCTCGGTGCCCGGGCGTAAGGGAGCAGAGGGGCCGCCGGGCAGGGCTGAGCGCACGGGCCCCGCGGTCCCCGGTCGCCGACCGGCCGGTGCAGGCGTCGCGCACAGCCGGGCATCTCCGGCCACCGCCGTGCCAGCCCATCTGTGCCCGGGAAAGTGAGGCCAGCCCGGGACACCCAGCGCGGCGTGCCTCCCCGCGTCCCCAGCCCGGGTCCCCCGGCCCGACGGCCCCACTCACCACAGCGACATGGCGGCCCGGTCCAGGGCGGCGGCGGAGCGGGGCGCGCGGATCGCAGCTCTGGGCGCCGCGGCTCGGGGACGGCGGGCGGGGACCTGGACCGGGACGGGGACCGGGACGGGGGCGGGCGGGGGCGGGCATGGGCGGAGGCCGGGCCGCGCCCCCGCCGAGGCTTTCCTCTTCCCCGCGGCCGGAGGAGGGGCCGGGAGGGTAGGCGGCGGCCCAGGTACCTTAACCCCTTCGGCGCCCCCGGCCCTCCATCCCCGCGGCCGCGCGCCGAGCCCTCAGCCCCGCGCAGGGCGGCAATTACCCATTGCCCGGGGGTGGCGCCCGAGCCCCGGGAGCGCCCGGAGCCGCCCAGGGTCACTCGGCCCGAGCGTGAGTGGCCGAGTCAGGACTTCGATGCCCACGAGGGTCACTCACGCCCCCAGGGACGCGGTTTCCCCCGCGGGGCTTCCCCGGGGTCGCCGGCCCCTCTGGACTCTTGCGGACCGGGACCCCACCCACCTCCAACCTCCCCAGGCGCGCGGGGCCCAGCCATTTCCCTCCGGCCCCGTCCGGACTTTTTCTGGGTGGGGGAGGCAGAGGCAGACAGGGCTTCCTTTCCCCGCTCTGTTTCCCCCTGCCCTCTCCCCTCCCCGCCCCCCGCACCTAGCTACCTAAGGCTGGGTCTACGGAGGAGAGGGACTGGCGGGGGCTGGGAGAGCAGAACCCCGAGCAGAGGTCAGGGGGAGGCCGGGCTGCCTGAGTGGGGACCCCGGCCCAGGCCGCAGCTCAGCCCTGAAACCTTCTCTGTGTCCCCGGACAATAGCCCTCTCCATCTCTGGGGTCCTTCTCGCCTCTGGAAGCCCCTCCTCACCGCCAAGGAAAGGCCCGCCTGCCGGCCCAACCTTCCTTTTCATCCATCAACAAGTATTTCACTCAAAACCTTTTTTGTCCCTAAGCCTTTATTAATCCGTTTGTGTGTACCACACCCAGGGACTCCTAGGGAGTGGGCTGCACAAAGACAGAGAACTCACAGGGGCGTTCTTGGCCCAGGTGGGTCTGGGGTGGTGGGTGTTCCATCCAGGTGACTTCCAGAATCCTCCAACAGGTAATGTCTGTCCTAGCCTTGTTCCATGTTGAGGTCCCATCACTGAGCTTACGGTAGGGCCTCAAAAAGGCCCACAGTCGTGAAACAGAAGCATTTCACAGTCCAGTAAATAACAGCTAACATTCATCAAGCAGTGCGGTGTGCAAAGCACGGTCTAGGCCCCTGCGTGAAATGACTGAGTCCTAGAGGCTATTATTATTACCACTTTACAAAGGAGGAAATGGAGGTGCCTGCCTCCAGTGGGTCAGGTCTCATGGTAAGCAAACCCAGGAAGCCAGCCTGGCTCCGGAGGCAGGCCCTTTTGCCCTTCACTCAGGGAAAGCAGTGACAGGGAGCTACTTCCTGCCAAAGGGCACCCAGGGAGGCCAGGAGGCCTCCAGGTACAGTCAGAGGCAGGTAGTAGGAAGCCTAAGGAGGCTGCTCTTTCCCAACTGGACCCCAGGCCCCCGAGGCTCTGGTGAGGAGCCCTTTCTTTAAGGCTCGAGGGTCCATTGGAGGGGGAGGAGAAAGCCAACACTCCGTAGAATTTTTCCTGGATGTTGCAAGCTTCAGGGAGGGACTGTGAAGGGCCTTTCAGGCAGAATTCCAGAGGCGGACCCTGGGGCCAGCGCCTTAGTAACAGCCCCTCCCAAGTACCAGAGCAGGAAGAAGGTCTGACCTGCAGCCCAAAGCCCCCCTTGGCCTGGCGGCCTGCTGTTGAGGGCCACCCACAGTCCCACCGGCCACCCATCCCGCAGGGCACCAGGTAGTTCACTGCCCAGGCGTCTGTGTTCTCTTGCTTTGCCCTGCAAGTATGGCCTTGAGGGAGGGCTAGTGCTGGCCTGGCTGAGGAGAGTCTGCCCTGCCTCAGCACTGACCTCTCACCTGGAAGCTGCGGGGTCTTTTTAGGAGCCTAATGAGGGGTGGACGCAGTGATCTCTGGGAAGGGGTTTTGAGCCCAGCTTTAGGGACTGGAGGGGCAGTGTCGGGTCTGTGGGTCTGCACTTCCTGCATGTCACTGGGAGCAGGTGGCTTTTCACCTTGAGACCTCAGTTTCCTGGCAGCACGGAATTACAGAGATGACGCACGTGAAGCTCGATCAGCGCCTCCTGCGAGGTGGCGAGCCAATCCCTAGGCCCCAGAACCCAGGGGGTTCAAAGGTGGTAATTGGAGGACTGCCCCCAAAGGCAGCAGAGGGTTTGCCAGTGGAATCTGATCCATTGAGAGGAACAGTTTGTCGTCATGGATTCATTTGATCTGTGCTTCGGTCAGACTCAGACTGGGAAATGGATGACAGTTAAATACTCGGTGCTTGACTCTGGGGTGGGAGCCAGGCCAGGCCCTGGTCAGCTTGCACCGTCAGTCTGACAGGCTCCCCTGGGGCTGCTTGGGCCTGTCCCTCTCAGGAGTGCCGGAACTCACCCAGTCTGGGCCACTCCACCTGTTCTGGCCCCTGCCCGTCGGGCAGGGTTCCAGAAGCAGATTCCTGCTGATGTCTCAAGCCTTGACGGGGGTGGTTGAGCAAGGCCCCTGAGGAGGCAGAGGTCAGTCTGCAGATGGAATCTGTCACCTGCCCCACAGCCGTGGCTGAAGGCAGAGGGAAGCTGCAGCAACTGATCCGGGAGGTGGAGGGGGCTCTGGAGGGAGGGTGGGGGAGTGGGAGCAGCTGGTTAGGCGGGGGCTGGCGTGGGTCCCAAGCATGGCGGAAGTGGGTCAGCTGTCCGTGTCACATGGTCATCCTCTGCTCCCCTCAGGTTGATGTTCTGCCCTGAAAGAGGGAGCTCAGTGAGCCCTGCCTGGGAGATCCCCAAGAGCCCCCCTCCCCCCTCCCCCTCCCCCCTTTCTTTCACATCAGCCCCTACCAACCCTCCAGAATTGGTTGGGATCCCGACCCTGCTGGCTTCCCCTGGGATGAAAGCCCGGGGCCCAGAGCCTGCTGAGCCCTCCGATGTGGAGGGCCCTCTGCGGGACCAGAGGGTGCACTGGGCCAGCCTCTGGCCGAGGTGTGAGGACCTCTGGGCACTTGGGAGAGAGGGGACGGAGCTCAGAGCTGGGCAGAGGCTGCAGGATGGAGAGTGGCCCTGGCTGTGGTCCCTTAAGTGCAGCAGTGTGTTGTGTGTGAGCGTGTGAATTCACATCCTCCCCAAGTAGGAGTCTACGCTCCAGGGGCAGCCACGGCCAGCGCTTCGAGGGTGGCCATCTACACTTGCACCGTGGGGTCTGTTAATTCACACTGGAGTGTCAGAAGCCATCGCTCTTTGGTGAAGATGTATGCCTGGCAAGAAACTGCACAGGCCCCTCTGTTCGAGCCTGAATGAGCCCCATAACTCAGCAGAGCAGTGCCCTGGGCCCAGAACTTTCTGTAATTGGTCTTGGGTGCCCCCCCGCACCTACAATGATCAGACTGGAGGGTTAGCCAGTCCTTGGTCAGCATGAGCATGTCCTTGAATTTGCCCTGGGATGGAAAGTGGTACGCCCTTGGGCTCCTGGGCAGGGTAGGAGGTCTGCTTTTGTGCTTCTTGGCAATAGGTGCTTTAAGTGGGGCAGCACTGACTGCACTGTCACACACCAGCTGTCCAGGAGGTGTGGGGTGAGGCCCACCTACCTCTGGTCCTCAGAGGCCACCCATATCCTGCAGAAACCTGACCCACCCTGCAGGGCATGCTGGGAGGGGCTGCCTGGTCAAGGGGGGCAGTGCACAAACTGGCACTGGAGGAGCCCCCCGCAGGCAAACTCTGTGCCCCCTGCAGTCTTCCAGGGGAACATGTTTCCTGTGGGTTGGCCCTCCCTTTAAAGAGTGGGAGGAAGAGGAGGAGGTCCAAAAGGAGTGAGCAGAGAGGTGGGGGTGTGGGGGAAGAAAGGGGGTGCTCGGGGAGGGGGCAGGGAGGAAGGACAGAGTTTTGAAGCACGGGTGGTCTGGTTTGGAGTCTGAGAGGTCAGCTCACCCAAAGGAAGATTGGGCCAAAGAGAAGCCCAGATCACAGGGGCTTGAGAGAAGATGGGAGGAAGGTAAAAGGGGCTCCTTGCAGGGTCCCCATATGAGCAACACAACGGGCAACCCCATTGCTGCCAGGGAAGCTGAAGATGCCCTTCTAGGGCCGAATCCTGATGGAGCCAAGACTGACCCAGCAACTAAGAAGGTGATGTTGCCATAACCAGTGAAGATGCTTTAGAACCGTGATTCCAGGGCCTGCCTGCAGAGAATCTGATGGAACCTGGGAAATTGTATTTTTCCACTTTCCTAGATGATTCTGATGCACAGGAAGGTTTGGGAGCCACTGGTGTTGAGCCCTCCAATTCCAGCTCTTTTGGTCAGCCGTGGGCAAGGGCCAGCGGAGGGACAGTTCCTCCTGTGAGCCTGGGGACAGGAAAGACCTAATGGGAGGCAGGTGTGGAGGAAATCAGGGCCAAGATGGAAGAGCTGAGGAGTTCGCTTTCCCGTCGAAGCAAGAGGCAGTTGAGGAAGCGGCCGTGGAGTCAGCAGCTTGAGAAGAGCGGGGAGGGTGGCCACAGCCCTTGTGTGGGACCTGAGAAAGCCGGGGAGGGACAGAGGAGTGGTAAGCGCCAGGCAAGGGTGGTCCCGTGCGCCCTGGAGACTCAGACCCGCGACTGAGGCCAGGATTGTCCGGGGCCCCTCTGGCTGCAGGTGACAGACACCCAACTCAAAGTAGCTCAGGCTTGTTTGATGGGCCAGTGATTGTGTCTGGGGGTCGGGGTGCCATGATCGGCCGGGCCTGGGTCACGTGTCCGCTGCCGTAGTCGGAACAACTGTGAGGGGGCCGATCCCTTCGAGGAAGCTGCTATTCTTCAGAAGGCGGGGGAAGAGCTGCCCAGGCCAGCCCTCCTGCTCACGGCCCCTTGGACTCTCAAACCGCCCCGAGAAACAAGCCCTAAGCCTGAGGGCCCCAGAAGGAAGAAGAAGGGTGCTGTCTGTGTGGGAAGTGTCTGTAAATGTTTTCCTGACAAGTCCTTCTCTCCAGGCTGGCCGCTGTGGGGGGGTGGGCACAGCCCCCTTGCGGGGCTGGCCTCCCCTTTCCTGTGCCTGGGCCCCCACTGGCTGGCCTGGGGGCGGCTGAAGCCACCCTGGCCTTTGTAGGGGTGGGAGCCAGTCACATGTGGGTGGAGCTGGTCAGACCAGAGAGAAGCCACAATTCAAACAGGCCCAGGAGCAGGGTCAGGGCGGCCTGTGAAGAAGCTGGGCGGGAAAGAGAGGGACACTCCCTGGATGCTGCCCTGGACACAGGCCAGCTGGGCTGAGCCCCAGGCTGCTGTGGGCAGGGCGTGGTGGGCACTCACAACAGACACACACAGAGCCACGCAGGCAAGCAAGCGACAGACCCAGGCGCGCGCGCGCGCGCACACACACACACACACACACACACACACACACACACCCAGGGACAGGCATGCACACACGGACGTATTTAGAGACACACAGCACTCATACACAGACACATTCACACACAGAAGCATGCGTGTTCGGCACGACAGTCGTAGTCATATACACACGAGATACATGCACACCTGGTAAGAAATACACGCAGACACACTTATACACACACACCTACAGAGACACACATTTCCACAGAGAGAGGCACCGACACACACCTACACTCACCCATAGACACACCCAGATACTCATCACACATGCACACACACCTTCACACACACACACACACACACAAGTCCAGGTGGGAGGGGCTTCCCCCAACCAGCTCATTTGCTACCAGTGAAACCCTGCTTGGCAGGCCCTTGAGAATGGGCTCAGCACCAGGCAGCTCCTCACGGCATCCTTGAGTGGCCTCTTCTGATCTCCTCCAGGTCCTCAAACCTATGCCCACCCATACCTCCAGAAACCTCCAGCTACTGACCACAGGCCCTTTGCACCACCTGAGTCTACCTCCTATCCCTACTCCAGCTGCCCTGGCCTTCCTCTCGCCTTCACCAAGACTCCAGCTTCCTTCTGATCAAATGTGCTCCCCCAGCTGCATCAAGTGAACTTCTGCTCGTCTTTCAAAACCCACCTCAAATGTCCCCTTCCTTGGAGTAGGTGCTCCCTCTCTCAGCTGCCATCGTGTCTGCCTGTCTGTCCCCCCTCCACCTGTCCCACCACAACCAAGAGCAGGGGCAGGCCTTTCTGTTCTCCTGGCAGCACAGGGTGGGGGAGGCACCGATGCCGTTGGCTGAATAACAGAGGGCATGAATTGCCAGCATTGGCTGCCTGGAGGAGACCCTGGCAGGGATGAGGCCAGTCTCGCCACAGCCATATTCAGAGGATGACGGCGTGTGCCCACCCCAGGGAGCCTTGGGAGGTCCAGTCAGCTCTGCAGGGTTCCAGCCCCACCCCCAGCACGCACGTTCAAATTCACACTGACACGCATTCACACGAGGGTGGGCATTGTGCCCTCTCGTCCTGGACAGCTGGGTGCCCCCTCCCCCCAGGCCATCAATGACTCACATCCCCGCCCGCCAGGCGGCCGGCTTGGGCACACACAGCCTCCTTTCAGCCCCTCGGCCTCAAACACACTAGCTTAGTCTTCCTTCCCCGGCGCCCCCCCCTCGGCTGTGAGCCGGCCTGCTCTCTCCGGCCTGGCAGCTCAGCCCCACGGGGAGGCCTCCCTCCTCTCCGCAGCACAGGGCTCCCTGTCTCTCGTCACCCGGCTCCTGTGCAAACCCTGAATGGCTGCCTTTTCATGGCCCAGAGCCTGGCCAGGTGCATTCTGGGCAGCCCTGCTCCTACCACAGCCCGCCGGGCAGCTGTTGGCCTTGGTGCTGCTACCACTGAGGGGCCAGAGCCAGAGGGACCATTGAGACTCCGGCCGAGACTCAGAGCCCCAAAAGTCCCTCCTAGGCTCTGGTCAAAGGCCTCTCCACATTGACAAGGACTCTTCTTCACACACACACCCTCCCCACCTGCTTCCCTAGCAGCCGTAGAGAGCTTGGCCAGGCGTGGGCTTTCATTATTCCCATTTTACCGAAGGAACAACTGAGGCCCAGAGAAAAGTCAGCCTGCTGGTGAATGGCAGAGCTGGGACCGGGTCTCGGTGAAGACGGGTTAATAACACGACGGGCCTTGCAGAACTGCAGTGAGCACGGTAAGGGGCTGAGCCAGGAGCCCTGGAGAAGGGGTTCAAGAGTGGGCTTCATGTGACAATGGTCACAAAACCTGTTCTGGGCTTTGTACCCAGCACCCCTCCCTTCTTTTGGCAACAGACTTCCTTCCTCTGGTCTCAGGGTGGGCTCTCAACCAGGCTGGGCCAGTCAGTCCCTCATGCCCCCTCCTGCCCTGACAGCATGCTTGGTCCAACGGGTGGGCCTGTGACCTAAACTGGGCCAGTCAGGGCTCTGCCCTGGGGAGTGGAACTGGAAGAGGGACACCCCTTTCCTCTCTGGTCACCAGGCTTTTGAGAGTGTGACTCTGAACATATTGCGGAAGTGTTGTGTTCATGCACCCCGTGCCCCACTCACAAACAACAACAACAAACAACACGCACAGCAAACAGAGAAACAGGAGTCTGAACAGGGCCGGAATCCTGGATCTAGAGGCCCTGTGGTTGGCAAAGTATTGCCCCTCCCAAGAAGCTGTCCCTGCCCTGACCCTCAGAACCTGTTACTATATTAGGAAACAGGCAAAAAGGATCCAGATGTAATTAAGGTTCTCGACCTGGAAATAGGGTGTTTAGCCTGGATTATCCAGGTGGGCCCAATCTAATCATGAGAGGCCTTGAAAGCAGAGAACCTACTCTGGCTGGAAGCAGAAGGGAGCATCAGAGACTCCAGGTGTGAGAGCCATTTGACGTGCCTTTACTGGTTGTGAAATATAGGGACCCACTTGGAGCCTAGAGACCAGAGAGGCCCCTGGGAGCTGCAGGTGGCCCCCAGTTAACAGCCAGCAAGGATTCGGGAACCTCGGTCCTGCAGCCAAAAGGAACTGGATTCTGCCCACAGTGTGAATGAGCTTAGAAGCATATTCTTCCCAGAGCCTCCCAATAAGAGCCTACCTGGCCAACACCTTGATTTTGACCTTGTAAAATTCTGAGCAGAGAAACTGCTGAGCCACCCTGGGCTTCTGACCTACAGACGTGAGAGAGAATAAATTTTGAGCCGCTAAATTTGTGGTAATTGGTTACTGTAGTATTAGGAAGATAAAATAGGGCCTCAGAACTAATGCCACCCTGCCTCCCCTGATTTGGTTACAGGTGCCAATAATTTTTTGTTGGTGGTTTTTGTCACCCACCCACAAGCAAAGACTCTGGACTTTGCCCAGAAGCTCAGGTGGCCCAGCTCTGCCCCTTCCTCACCCAGCAGGGCTAAGGTCACTGGGGAGAGGTCCAGCGCCTGGGAGACAGGGATGAGTGACTTGTCTGAGAATTTTCTATGGTGACTTAGTCAAGACTTGTGAAGGTTGGCAGGGTCAATAGACATAGAGAGTTGTGGTCCAAGGTGGCGACATAGGAGGTGCCTGAGCCCATCTCCTCCCAGGAACACACCAAATCTATGTCGACACATGGAGCAGTTCTTTCTGAAAGAAACCCGGAAACTAGCTGAGTGACAACTACACATCGAGAAAATGGGAAAAAAACCCCTACATTGAAAGGATAGGAAAGGCTGAGACACACTCTTACCATATACTCCACCCCTGGTAGAGTGACATGTACTAGGACGGGACTCACAATTCCCAGCTTCTCTCTCAGGGGTGGAGGGTTTGGACCCCAGTCTAGTGTGCCAAATTCTAAAACTTCCACCCGAGGGAAGAGTCCCCCAATCACCTAGCCCTGAAAGCCAGACTATACCAAACAAACAAACAAACAGTTCTTAACTGGCTATACCTCCAGGGCTCTACTATCAAAATTCCAACGGTATTTTTCACAGAAATAGAAAAAACAACCCTACAACTTGTATGGAACCACAAAAGGCCTCAAATAACCAAAGCAATCTTGAGAAAGATAAACAAAGTTGGAGGAATTACACTTGTGGTTTCAAATTATATTACAAAGCTATAGTAATCAAAACAGTATGGTATTGGCACAAAAACAGACACAAAGATCAATGGAACCACATAATGAGCCCAGAAGTAAATTCATGTATATGTAGTCAATTAACTTACAACAAAAGAGCCAAGGCCAAGAATATACAATGGGGAAAGCATGGTCTCTTCAATAAATGGTGTTGGGAAAACTGGTTAGCAACATGCAAAAGAGTGAAACTGGACCCCTCTGTTATACCACACCCCAAATCAACTCAAAATGGATTAAAGACTTGTGTGGATTATGACCTGAAACCATAAAACTCCTAGAAAAAGACATAAGGGGTAATCTCCTTGACATAAGTATTGGCAACTTTGGGGATTTTTTTGGATTTGACACCAAAGGAAAGGCAACAAAAGCAAAAATAAACAAGCGGGACTGCATGAAACTAAAAAGTTTCTGCACAGAAAAGGAACCATCAACAAAATGAAATGGCAACCTGCAGAACGGGAGAAAATATTTGCAAATCATATATCTGATAAGGGGTTAATATCCAAAATATATAATGAACTCAAACAACTCAACAGCAAAAAAACAAACAATCTGATTTTAAAATGGCCATTTTCTCAAAGAAGACATCCAAATTGTCAACAGGTTCACGAAAATGTACTCAACATCACTAATCATCAGGGAAATGCAAGTCAAAACCACAATGAGATATCACTGCATACCTGTTAGGATGGCTCTTATAGGAGAGAGGAAAAGATAACAAGTGTTGGTGAGAATGTGGAGAAAAGGGAACCCTTGTGTGCTTTTGGCGGGAATGTAAATTGGTGTAGCTACTATGGAAAATAATATGGAGGTTCCTCCAAAAAATTAAAAAAGGAGCTACTATATGATCCATCAACCCCACTTCTAGGTATATATCCAAAGGGAATGAAAAAAGTGTTTCAGAGAGATATTTGCACACCCATGTTTACTGCAACATTATTCACAATAGCCAAGATATGGAAACAACCTAAGTGGCTGTCAATGGATGAATGGATAAAGAAGGTGTGAGATATACACACACACACACACATACACGCCACACACACACACACACATACACCACACACACACACATACGCACACACACACACACCACACACACACACACACACACACACACACACCCACACACACACACACACATACACCACACACACACACATACGCACACACACACACACCACACACACACACACACACACACACACACACGAATATTATTCAGCCACGAAGGAAATCTTGCCATTTTTGACAACATGGATGGAACTTGAGTGCATTATGCTAAGAGAAAAAGCCAGACAGAGAAAGATAAATATTGCACGTTATCACTTATATGTGGAATCTAAGAAAAAAGTCAAACACATAAAAACAGAAAAATGGTTGCCAGGGTCTGGGGGTGGGGGAAATAGGCAGAGGTTGATAAAAGGGTACAAACTTTCAGCTCTAAGATGGATAAGGGGAATTCCCTGGCGGTCCAGTGGTTAGAACTCCGCCCTTCCACTGCTGGGGGCCTGGGTTCGATCTCTGGTCAGGGAACTAAAATCCTGCAAGCTTTGTAGTGCAGCAAAATAAATAAATAAATAAATAAGGTCTAAGGATCTGAGGTGAAACATGGTGACTAGAGTTGATAACACTGTATTGTATACTTGTGATTTGCTGAGAGTGGAACTTAAATGTTCTCACCAAATAAATAAATAAATAAATAACTGTGAGGTGATGGCTGTTAATTAACTAGAGTGGGGAAGGATCTTTTACAATGTATTAGAAGGTCTGAATTACCAAGTCTGAGCACATCAAGTGTTACTGAGGATGCGGGGGGGCCCCCCCCGGAACTCTCTCCCCTGCAACACCTTCAGAAAATGGTTCGATGGTTTCTTACTAAGTTAAACATATACTTATCACGTGACCCAGCCATTCCACTCCTAAGTATTTCTCAAAGAGAAACAATCCTCAGTCCCTACAAACACTTGTACATGAATGCTCACGGCATCTTTATTTTTAGTAGCTAAATAAACCAATGGTGATATTATAAAATGGACTACTGCTCGGTAATAAAAAGGACTAAATTCCTGATACACACCACAACAGGGATAGATCTCAAAATAATTATGTTGAGTGAAAGAAGCCAGACCAGAAAGAATACCTGTTGTATGATTCTAGTGTATCCATAAAAGTTGGGAAAATACAAACCTGTCCTTAATGACAGAAAAATCAGTCGCCTAGAGGTGGGGGGAGGAGACGGGAGAGGTTCCAAGAGGCCGGAGGAAGCCTCGGGGGGTGATGGGTCTCTTCACTCTGCTGCTGGTGGTGTGCTTTCGTGGGTGTTTACACACATCCGAATTGCTCACATTGTACACTAGACAATTTCCGGTTGATTGTATGTTAATGACGCCGCAATTGAACCGTTAAAAAGCAGCAGCAGCAGCACTGGACACGGGCTCCCCGAGGGAGTTTGTGGTTGGCCGGGAGGAGAGTTGGGGCCCAGCCTGGAGTAGCTCCAAGGTCAGGGCTCAGCGGGGGAGCCCTGGATGGAGAGCCAGCGCCCTGGTGCTCTGGGGATGCTGACTCCAGGCCGCTGGCCCTGCGCCGGTGACTCCTGAGCCTTCAGGTGTGCTGTGCCCACCCCGCAGGACACTGGGGAGGTGCTACTCCCTGCTCTCCCAGAGCTCCCGGCAAAAACTCCCAGGGTGTCTGTGCTGTGATGGGGTGGGGGGGGAGGGGGAGGGGTGAGAAAGGCCTCCTGGGAGCCGGTGTCCCAGCAGAGGCCCAAGGAGGAATGGGGGTGTGTGGGGAAGGGCAGGCACACGTGGGCTGTCGGCCAGGGAGAGGGAGGAAGGAGCAGCCCAACCCTGTGTCTCCTGGGGGCTAACCTCTCCCCGGGAGCCCGCAGGGCCCTCCTCCTTCACGGTGTGGGTCCCTTGACCCCAGCCTGGGCCGGAGATCCGGTCAGCCCCTCCACCGCCTGGCTGCTGGTCCTGCTTCCCTCCCCCCAGCACAGGGCAGGGTCTCGGGAAGCCGGACTCTGCCTAGAAAGTGATAACACGGATGCGGTGTGATACACGTTTCAGGGGCCTGGACCCCTGCCCCAGTGGAGACCCCAGCCTGCTCCGGGCACTGTGGGAGAGTACCCCTCAGCCAGGGATAAGGGGACGATGTGATCCTGTCCAGCGTTGGCAGAGACACAGTGACGTTGTGTGCCAAAGGTGTCTGGGCTGCAGGCAGCTGCCCGCCTGTGCGGCCTCCCCCTCGGGCTTCGGACATGGAAGGAATGAGACCGCAAGTCTTGCCTTCGTGCTGACTTTTCCCGCTCCCTTTCAGCTGAGGCAGCTTTGGGAAGGTGAAACCTCACACCCAGTCCTGCTTGACCAAGGAAGCTTCCAGCAGGACCGGGAGAGCTGGGCTTAACGCCCCTTCCCACCCTCTTCCCCATGGACGGATATCCCTCTCGACAGCATCGGGCTCCCTGCAGGAGAGCAAGGCCTTTGGCCGTGGAAGACGGAGCTGATCCACTTCCAGAGAAGCCAGGGGGTCAAGGGAGGCCTTGTCTTCAGGGGTCCTCCCACCCCCCACTTCTGAGTGGCAGCTCTTTACCCACTCCCCACACCATCCTGCTCTCCCCATCAAAACGGGGAGGGGAGACCCTGGCGGAATCATTTCTTCTTTGACTGGAAGCTTCCTCTCTCTGGGATTTGTGATTCAAGCCATTTTGGCCCAGTCGTGTGTGGACCACAGTTCTGGATCGGTTTGGTCTTGGTTTGAAGCTCACCTTAGACCCAGGATACCATCTCGATTCTCAGAGTTTATGGAGCCAGAGGCACCGGGACAGAGGGGAGGTTCCCTCCGCTCCTTTCTGCTTAGACCCTCTTGTCCCTGGGTGAAGTCCCTGGTGCCCTCCCATCTTCCTGAACTGTCATCTGGCTGGAACAGGGGCTGAAAGATTCGCAGGAGCCCCAGAAAGATGAGACCTGAGAAGGGCTGGGGGGAAGCGGGTCTGTGAGGGGTGGGGTGAGGGTCAGGAGTGGATAAAAGCATTTTCAGAGCCGGGGCCCCCATGATTCTGGAGAGTGGGACCCAAGATCTTTCCTTAACATGGGAGGGTCACTGCAGGTATGGGGGAGCCACTGATTATAGATGTTGGAGAACCAACAAAGGAGAAAAGAAAACCCAGCCTGGATCTGATGCTGTAACAGCAGAAGCTGACCAACGGAGGCGTGAGTGCGGGCGGGGGGTCTGAGCCTGGAGTCCAGCGCTGGGAGGTCTGCTCCAGGGCACAGAGAGGGGACAAGGCCAGAGCCGTTCCAGGGGGCCAGAAACAGCAGTGAAGGCATTTCAGTGCCTGCCTGACCCACCCTAGGCAGGAGTCATGGTACCTTACCTTCTGGCAGAAAACTTTTTTTTAGCCACACCACCGTGCAGGAAAAAGATGGCAGTGTGTTTTATCCCTGAGCCGGACTGAGTTTCTGAGAAGATGAAGCTTTAACCACAACTATGACCTTGACTTTTTGGTCCAGTTTGCTTGGCCTGCTGCTGTTCCTGCCTCATGATGACCTCCGAATCCTTGCAGGAACCCTGGCCCTTACGACCGAGGCTGTGGAGGGAGTCGAGTCCCCAGCAGACCACGAGCTTGGCACTGCAGCATCACCCTTGGTCCCACTTTTACTCCCTTTGCTGATTCCCCGCACCCGGCCTCATGGTCATGTCTCTTGTCCCCTCCTAGTCTTGCATTTACACACATCACAGAGGGGACCCTCACCATCTGGAAAAAGCAGTGCGGGTGGAAAACTGTTCTCTCAAGAACGAAGGGTGAGCGGTGTGGAACTTTGTGAGGGGGGTGTTTGTTGCTGAAGAATCACAAGGGACCCAGCCAGACGTTTCCTGGGAGGGACCTGAGGCGGAAGGGCAAGAGCCACTTCCTGTGGGCCGGAGCGGGGAGCACATGGTGGGCGCGAGGGCGGTTGCCTATGAAAATAATCAGAAGCAGAGTTAGCGACGCTTTTCCCCAGCCGCTCAGAGAAGGTGGGTTTTGAAGGAAGGTTGGGAGCGGTGTGGCCGGCGGAACCCTCCAGCAACCCGAGTCTCAGCGGGCAGGTCCCTATTTCAGATCGTAGGCTTGCTGGTAAGTGACACCCAACACGAAGAATCATTCAACAAACAATCAAAATGGCAGGGATTTGTCGGTGATTTATTGGCCCAGATGAGCAGGAAGGATCAGGGTGTTGCTGGAGACGGCTGCAAGCAGGCCTCTGTCCAGGGATCTCACCTCTGTTTGCTCCTCAGTGGGGCCTCCTTCTCTCCTCCTGCAGGAGGGGACATGGCCGGCATCTCAGCTTCGCCATCCAGAGGGAAAGGGGCCCCCAGGTCTGACTGGCGTGGCTCAAGTCCACCTCTCCCGCTGCACGACTTCAGGGGGGCAGGGTCAAGGCAGAGAATGGGATCTCCGTTTGGACCATGTGGTGAGGGCGGGATGAGGGGAAGCCCCTGCTTGGAGGGAGGTCTGCTCAGGCATCCCATAGCAGCACCCGAGTTTCGGATCACCAAGGAATACCAGACGCAGGTGGGACGGCCCCACGGATGGTGCGGCAGAGAGTCACGACGCCTGAAAGCCACATCGCTGTTGGGAGACGCCACCCTACACCTCAGCTTTGCTGGTGCCTCTGCAGCCTCTCAGTCAAGGCTCTCCCTTGCCAGCTGCCCCCCTGCACCTTTCTTAGTACTTGATCCTCCTCGAAGTCATTGTAATGGAAATGTCACTCCCTCCATCCTTCTCTATTCTCTGCAGTCACCGGGACAACAAGGGTGCAGTTGCCTGGGTGCAGGCTCCCTGGCTGCTCAGAGGAGGGTCTGGCCGGGCCTGGCTTGGCCCCCTTTCTGGTGATGGGGGAGTCGGTCTCCTTGGGGTTCCCAGGTGGTCCAGTGATAGCCAGGTTCCCACCTCCCTATTTCCAGGTGTCCCTCCCCGGGGCCCCCAAAAGCTCAGAAATCCTTCTCTTTTGCCTGATTTTTGTGTTTTTCTCCTTGCCCCCTACTCCATGCCCTTTGTGGATGGAAAGTCCTGGCCACCGTATCCCTGCCCGCGAGCCCACGCCCAACGCTCCCCCCGTCTCTGGGCCCCTCTGCCCTGGGCCACTGGGGCCTCATCTGTGGGGCTTTGGGCTCAGAAACTGGGTCCCCCTGAAGATGGCCCAGCTGGGAACCCCACACCAAAACATGAATCGACCCTCAAGCCCCGGGGCCCCGGGGCGCCCAGGAGGCCCCAAGCCCTCCAGGCACGCTGCTTCCCAGGGGGGCCCCGGAAGACTGGCCTTTGGCCTGGCGCTAGCGTCCCCCAGTTCACGCCCCAGCCGCTTCTGCCCCCACTCTTCTTGCTTCTGGCTCAGGCAGTTTATCCAGGCTCTATGTCTGCCTTCTGCCGGCGCAGCCAGGTCCCCAGTACGTCCAGACCCTGCCCCTCTGCCCTTGTCAGTCACTGGGACCCTCAGCCTGGCTTCTGCCTTGAAGATGCCGTTGCCTGGGTTCAAGCCTGGCCTGAGTGCTGCCCGGGAACCCGCTGACGTGAGGAGGGCATCCACACTTATCTCCCCCTCAGCCCCGTCAGTGCTCCCACCTGGGTGTTTCAGAATCAGCACGCAAAGCCCTAGGAGTGCATCTGAGGAGCCCTCCTGACTCTCTGGGAGGGCTGGCAGGTGGCAGCAGTGCCGTGCCCGTAAGCACACACGGCGGGTGTGTCTCTAGGTGGCACAGAGCTAACGCAAGTGCAGTCAGCAGCAGTGTGTCAAGAGGGAAGGTGTTCAAGGGTACCCAGGGTCACCAGATGTCACCCTCGGTTATCACGTGACCCAGGAGAAAGGCTCCACGTTAGCTCCTGCGGCCTGGAAGTGAAGTGATGTGACCACCACCTGTCCCCCACACGTGCCACCCTTTGGGCTTGCCATTCTAGGGGGCACACACTGCCCTGCTCCTTCCGACTTGCCCCTGATCCACCCAAACTTCTGCCCCAGGCTGCACCTTGCACACGCCTTAACAACCGGCTCTGCTGCGGGGGGGCCGGGGGAGCCCTGGTTTGTAGTGCTTTGTCACTTTCTGTGGTGTAAGTGTCCCCATCACAGCCAATTTCAAGCTACCAAAGTGATGTCACTGAACACAGACTTGTGAAGGGGTGCCTAGTAGGTAGCATTATAGCGTATCTCCCTCCTACAAATACAACAGGCGTATGTATCCTCCAGGATGTAGACAATATAAACAGTAAAACTAGGAAGGGGTGAGTTTTGAGTATTTATTACCTTTGTTTTTAATAGAAATTACTTAATTTTAAGTTTATACAATTTAAGCTTTGAAAATGGCTAAGTTCAACACCAGCTCACGGAAATCCTGAAAACTGAGCGAGCGGGCACAAGCTGACTACAGGACGCCACTGCCTCCTGCCCAGGTGGGCCTGGCCGGGGCCTGGTGGCCTCCCTGCTCCCAGAGCTCCCCAAGATCACCGCTCCGTGGCCTTTGGCCCAGCCGCCCCTCTTAGAGCTCAGGCCATCTCTTTGGCCCCTCGTCCTTCTCCAGGAGACCCCCACTGACCTCAAAGCCTCTAGCATCCAACTCGTCGCCTCAGCTTGTCCCGGGGCCGGGCTGACCTCTGGCCCAGCACCGCTCTCTGGACGGTGTCCTCAGGCAGCCCCACCCTCCTCCAGCTCTGACCGTGGTGAGCACCCCCCACGCGCTGCTTTCCTCCCCGGCTTCTGGAGCATGTGCTCCCAGCCTGGCTCCTCCCTGGAGACTGTCTCCTGCACCAGCCCCCCTCTTCTTTCTCTCACCCCTGGTTCTGCCCTCTTCTTTCTCTCACCCCTGGTTCTGCCCTAGGTTTCTTTTTTCTTTCTTTCTTCTTTTTTTTTTTTTTGCGGTACGCGGGCCTCTCACCGCCGCGGCCCCTCCCCTTGCGGAGCGCAGGCTCCGGACGCGCAGGCTCAGCGGCCGTGGCTCACGGGCCCAGCCGCCCCGCGGCACGTGGGATCTTCCCGGACCGGGGCACGAACCCGTGTCTCCTGCATCGGCAGGCGGACTCTCAACCACTGCGCCACCAGGGAAGCCCTGCCCTAGGTTTCTTATTTCTCCAGTTCCCTCCTCTGAGATCCCATCCATTCCCAGGCTTCAACTGACACCTTAAAGAGACGACTCTGTGTAGGTCTCTCTAGGCCTGACTTTCTCCGAATTCTACAAGCTCCTCCTAGAAATCTGCCCGTCACTTCAGTCTGGCGCTGGTGCCCTGCCCTGAACTGTGGCTGTCTGCAAAGGCCAGGACTTCTTCCTAGGAGACGGATAGCAACTCACAGGCCAGTGGAACCTTGTCTCCTGCTGCGAGTGTAGCCAAGCTGCCCTGTGATGTTGCTGCAGCCTCTGCTGTGTGGCTAAGGGAGGCCGCAGAGGCTTTGAACGGACCCCGGCCCTCTCGGCCCAGGAACAGCCTGCAGCTCAGAGGTAAGAGTAAGTTCCCCATAGGACTTCCCCAAGGGCCTAGTGATATAGAGCCTCCCCCACCTCCCAGGACCTCCCCGTGTGTCCCCCAGCCCCCCGACCCCAGGAGAGCCGTGCACCTCCCCCGGGGCCGTGAGTACTAAGCTTCTCTGTTGCACTTTCCCTTCACCGGGGCTCCACCTAAGCAACGTTAACAAAATCACAACACTCCACAGCCCAGTGCAGAGCAGCCCCACGGGAGACATTTGTTGAACTGAATTAAAATGGGAAGTTTACGCCACGGTGGAAAAACCATCCTGAAAGATTTGGTTCTGAGGCCTGAGGTAAGTTCTGAACACCCTCTCTATGGTAGATTGTTGCAGACCTGTCGGGTTTGTTTCTGGGTCCTTGTCGGTCCCTCTTGCACAGACTTGGCCTTGGCCATGTAACCTGCGTTGGCCAATGGGAGAGCAGCAAACATGATGCCAGTAGAAACCTGAACAGCACGTGGGCTTGATCTCTCTCACTGCAATTGTTGCCCTGAGACCACCATGTGAACGAGCCTGAGCTAACTTGCTGGAGGATAAACCCAGGACCCAGCCCACAGCCAACCGCCAGTCATGAGTGAGGCCCTTGACTGCCCTCTGATCAGCTGGGTCCATCCAAGCCCGAGAGAGCCGCCCACCTGGGCCCAGCCTCCGCTGCTGATCCATACAATTGTGAGGCTAGTAAATTGTTGTTTTATGCCATTAAGTTTTGGGGGTAGTTTGTTATGTGCAAAAGTGAACTGCATCACTCCTTAGGACAACTCCCCACCGTGTCTGGAGAGCTGAAGATGGTCAGGCAGGCAGGCCCAGGCCCTCGGCCACGAGGCTGTACTATGAGCCCCCTGGGAGGCCCCAGGAGGATCCCTCAGATCCCGGGCGAGGCCAAGTGAGGCATTCACCTCGCACACAAAATGTAAGGGGTGCCCCCAGATTCAAGATGCAGTTCAGCAAACTATGGCTCGTGGGCTGCCTGCCTATTTTTGTAAATAAAGCTTTATCGGAATCGGGGCTGGGATTAAGGTTCTGCAAGCAAGGTAGGGCCACAGAAGCATGCGGTCAGATCCTGTTTTGTTTTGTTTTTTTTTTAAAATAAATTTATTTATTTATTTATGTTTGGCTGTGTTGGATCTTCGGTGCTGTACGTGGGCTTTCTCTAGTTGTGGTGAGTGGGGGCTTCTCTTCGTTGCAGTGCGCGGGCTCTAGGCACACAGGCTTCAGTAGTTATGGCACGTGGGCTCGGTAGTTGTGGCTTACGGGCTTAGTTGCTCCGCGGCATGTGGGATCTTCCTGGACCAGGGCTCGAACCCCTGTCCCTTAAATTGGCAGACAGATTCTTAACTACTGCGCCAACAGGGAAGCCCCAGATTCTGTTTTTATTAAAAGTTTGATACTTTGTCATGGATTTTTTTGTGTTGATCTTATTTATTTGTGCTTTTTTTTTTTTTTTTTTTTTTTTTTTAGCTCCTTTGATTTGGGCCAAATCCTTTCCAGCCTACCGCGTGAGCCCTGGTATCTGACTAGATCTCAAACCTCTACCTGACTAGTATATTCCCACCAAGGGTCATAATTTAAGCTGCTGCCGGACTTTTACACTTGTTGTGAATGAAACAAATGAGATCAAGTCCTACTCGGGAGAAATTAAGGAGCCAGTAACCAGAGAGCTGGGGTCAGCTTTCAGGGACAGAAGGACTCTTCCTGAAGGCCCATTTCTCCAAAGTTCCATGGACTCCTCTCCACATCTTCCCTGAGTAGGTTTCATGGGCAGATCCTCAGAGCTGCATGATTCGGTTTCCAGATGACCCGTGAAAACGTTCTGGTTTGGGTTTTGTATATTTGATTCCTCACCCCGACCCCGCACCCCGTAGACAGTGTTCATATCCACCTCCCGTCAGGCCAGCAGAGAGCTAGAATATTTACGCATAAATCATTGGTATCTTACAAAGTCTCTTTTGTGCCATCAGCCTTGGGATGTGGAAGTGTGTGTGGGCAAGAGGGCTCTCCCAGAGGCCATGTTTAGTCCCCAGAGAACCGCCCAGACCACTGCTGGTGACCTCAGTGTAGTTTGCCCACGTTGTTTTTTTACCCCAAATGGCCAAACATTTACAAATCACACTTGAGCTCATCCGCAGGCTTGAGGGAGAAAGGGAAGTCCCCCTTGCATCAGGGAGGCCATGGGTGGTAACAGATGAGCCGCCCACTCCCTCTGGATTCTGGAGACAGGGCTTCTCCCACGCCAAGGCAGGGCACGGCTGTGCCAGTTGGTGGCATCTGAGGAATCTGAAGGGAGTGGACAGTGCTGGAGAGCATGGGAGAGATTTTTCCACGATGCTCCTCTGCTGTTCATCCACAAACACTCTCTGCCTTTTCAACGTTTCACCGCGGAGCGCTGCCATTTCAGGGACCCAGTCTCTGCTTCTCCTGTTTGGCCGTATCAACAACACTGAGAGAAGTGTTTGTGTTTTCTCTTTATTCCTCCAGAGGTCAAGCCCGGAGTTCAGAGGGCCTGGAGGCTGACATTCCCAAGAAGGCAGGGCAGTGTTCCGTACAGCTTTCTTCCCCAGGAACAGAGAGGGGCTCACGCATTTCCCGAGAATCAAGATAGGCCAGTGACACGACCACAGAGTTCTAACGTGCTCAGCCTGGCACCACTGCCAAGAACTTGCGAGATTAACCCAGGGTCCTGGCCCCTGATGTGTTTACAGTCATCGCAGGGGTAACATGGCCTCTTGCCTGCTCCAACATTCTCCTGTTTACCTCTCTGCCCGCTCTCCTGAGGAGTCAGAAGGCCACTGAAAAACGCAGTGCTTATCCTTTATTTACGTCAAGTGGGGCCACAGTGATGTCTCCACTAACGGGTGTGGCCAGGGCAGACGGACTGCCTGGGGGGCAGCATGTGATTTTATTCACACACACGCACACGCACACGCACGCACACACGCACGCACGTACCATCTAAATACTGATAATTTTATTTCAATATTTGTGTTTTAGGAGAGGTCAGACCCTGTGACCAGCTTGAGTAACATTACTGGCTCTGTAATGAAGTGAAGTTTCTTCCTCTGTCCTCAGACGTGGGCCCTGAGGGCACCCTCGGCAAGGAGCGAGCACAGGCCTCCACCAGCGGGGGACAGTCACACTGCCTGTGGCACTATTTGTGTTTATGGTCTTAATGGAGGCAGGGAAATGGCTTTAAACTGGGCAACGCTCTGAGTCCTTAAAACACACGTGCAGAAGCACAGGGCTGCTTTGGAATAGCCATATTCCCAGCCAGAGAGGGGGACACACCATATTCGTACCCGATTTTAAAAGAGGCAGAAAATACTAAGTCTGCTGCTCAGGCAGCGGGCTTGAGAATGAGTTTCTGTTATTCTCAGTCCTTCTGTTTCCTCATACTCGGTCTGGGTGAGGGGGCCAGTTTCCGCCGAGGCCAAGGTCCCCCGTCTCTGGCCGAGCTGTCTGGCTCCGGCTCCTCCGCAGAAGCTCCCGAGATGGACGGGCTCGTGGATTTGGCTCTGCTGCCCCCCAGCTGGGTGCCAGGGGGAGGGCGGGCAGGAAGGGCGGTGGCAGGACCCTGGGCCATGGGCTGCGGTGGGCCTGGTCCTGGATGCCTGGCAGGCCGTCCTCCTCAGCCCCTGAAGCCACCTGGCGGCTCACTGACAACTGTCTCTTCACATCTGTCACCTGCAGCTGCTGGCTGGCCGAGGGCAGGAAGTTGGCTGGTCACTGGGCAACAGGATGGTGACACCGGGGAAGAACCCATCCTTACTTCCTGGAAGACTGGCTGCCTGGAGAGGAAAATCCAGGCAAGCTGCCAGCACCAGGCCGGTCTCAGCACAGAGCCCCTTCTGTCCCACACAAGCCCTCCTTTCAACAGGCTCTGTGCAAACAGAGCGCCGAGAACCTTCCCTCCCGGGTCACCTGCTCTGCGGCCAGGGCCTGAGTCGGGCAGCCACGCTCGTTCCTTACAGGAAGCAGGCTGCCCGGCGCGGGGACTCGGTGAGCTCCGCTGGCCGTGCGCCTGTGTCTGTTGGGGCCGAGGGACGCGTATTTGCTGCAACCCCACCCCGTGCGCCGGCCAGGCCGGTGCTGCCACCGTGGTTACGAGGGCAGGGGTGCCCGGCCTAGTGCAGCCCGGAGGCCGGGCAGGGATGGGCGGCCCGCCTGCCCCTCTCCTGGCCGCGCCCCCCCGGGACTCGCCGGCGTTTCCTCCGGACCTGTGTGCGGAAGCCCCGCGCTGGGGAGGCCGGGCTGGGGCCAGCAGAGGGGTTGCTGAAAGAGGGGGGCGGCCCCGGGGGGCCCGCGGGCTTCCAGCCTCGGCCCGTCACACACCCCCAGCCCAGCGGCTCCCCGGTCGGCCCGGGCGCCCAGGGCCGCGTCCGGAAGGGAAGGGTCGGCCGCAGGCCTGCATACATCCGCAGAGTGACTGATTTTGTGCCGCTTGACGTTCTTTTCTTCGGTTTCTCATTTGTTTTCCCTTATTTTTAGTAAAGCCCTTTAGAAAGTTACGGGGAGTGAACGGGTGTGGTCAACCAGCCGACAGGCAGGGGACAGAGATGCGGTCTTTACCGCTAGCAAAAGGGGGGGGAGGGGGGCCCCAGGGACAGAGGGGGGCCCTTGGGCCCACCCCCACCTCGGTCCCTCGGGCGGCCCCCCCCCCGCGCAGCCTGCGAGGAAGCACCTGCTTCTGTCTGATTTCGTGGCCGCCCTGGGCTGCTGCTGGCTGGTTCCC
>NC_041215.1:131067342-131094314 GCF_002837175.3 Physeter macrocephalus | reverse complement strand
GGGACCCACCCCCACCTCGGTCCCTCGGGCGGCCCCCCCCCCGCGCAGCCTGCGAGGAAGCACCTGCTTCTGTCTGATTTCGAGGCCGCCCTGAGCTGCTGCTGGCTGCTTCCCACCAGAAGGCCGGTTCGGATTTCGGGGTTGACCTGGAAGCCCCACGCAGGGGCATCTTGTCTCCGAGTGGCACTGCCTGGAGGGTGTCATTCCGCCCGCTTGGGTATGAGCCGCTGAGGCCAAGGGCAATTTCATTCACAGAAAGACGAGTGAAGAACCGGTCCCTGGGGCAGAGGAAGCGGCCGGCTAGGGCCCTGGTCCTGCGGGGAGGGGAAGCGGGCCTTGGTCCGTTGGGCACGGAAGGGGCACCAGTCCGATGCGGAAGGCCAGCGCCCTTCCCTGCAGGCTGACTTACTCTGCAGGCTCCTCGTGGCGGACGCCGCGGAGCTGGGGCGGCTGGCCTGCTGTGGGCCACACGAGGAGAAATGAGGGGCCAGAGCCGATGCCTTGGGCTTGGGTGGGTTCAGGTCCAGGATCTCCGGGCTGCAGGGGGCCCGGGGCTTGTAGACGAAGGCTGGTGTAAACTCCCTGGAACAAAATGTGCAATCTGAAGTCACAGGAGGAAGGAAGGACTCCCCTCTCCAAGCACTAATAGATGCCAGGCAGGCACTGTCCTGGGCATGGGGTGGGGGTGAGGGAGAGCAGGGCACCCAGAGGCACGACTCTTTGCCCCATGGAGCTCACGCTTTAGGGCAGGAGGGAGATGATGAAAGAGGAATCAATGCTAAGGAGGAGATGAAGCAAGGGAGGGGAATAGGGAACTTGGCAGAGTATTAAATTGTGAGCTCGAATGGCCAGGAAAGCTGTGGCTGGCAGAGTAATGGTCCCAGTTAGGTGCATGTCCTACTCCCTGGAACCTTACGTGACAAAAGGGAATTAAGGCTGCAGATGGGAGATTATCCTAGATTACTGGGGGGGCCCCAAGGTAATCACAAGGGTGGGAGAGAGGCAGAAGAAGAGAGTCAGAGGAACAGGTATGGCCACGGAAAGAAGGCACAGAGACGCAACGCTGCTGGCTTGAAGGATGGTGGAAGGGGTCACGAGCCAAGGAGGGCATGAGGCCTCTAGAAGCCAGAAGAGACAGAAAAGAGATTCTTCCCTAGACCTCCGGAACGTAACCTGTCCAGGGGACACCTTGATTCCAGCCCACTGAGACCCGTGTAGGACTTCTAACCTAGGGAACTGTAAGATAATAAATTTGTGTTTGTTCAGGTAACTAAACGTGTGCTAATTTATCATAGCAATTGGAAAGTGATTTTAGATGGGGTAGCCCGAGAAGGCCTCAGTGAGAAGGTGACTTTTAGCCCCCAAACAATCCTGTGAGGCAGGCATTACTACCCCATTTTTCAGACGTTAAAACTGAGGCTCCAAGTTCGTAAACTTTCCCAAGGTCACACACATAACAAGCAGTTAGTGAGGCCAAGATCTGAACCCAGTGGGATCTTATAGCCAGACGCCCTCGGGACCCCATCCCATGGACAAGCCTCACAGAGACAGGAGCCGGCTTTCCTCCAGCACCTGCAGCCACCGCAGCTGGGGTTGGCGATGTGACTTCCCGGCCCAGCCCTTTCCTCTCTGGCTGTCATTGAGCTATATACATGCTCAACTCTTATTCCCACCTCGACTTCTGGGGCCTTTGCTATCTATGCACCCATTTTCCGGACAATAACTCTGAAGACTGGAGTCCCGGGCTGTCACCCAGGGTTCTTGTCACCATTGAATGAGCTGATGTCAGGGCCAGCTCCGCTCCCGGCAGGCAGCAGGTGCTCCTAGTCCAGCTTCCCTTCAGTAAGTGGGTGTCTCAGTCTGCGGGCTGCACGGCAGGTACTGTGAGCTTGGCGAGTGAGGGGGTCCCCCCACTGCATCCCCCGGGACAGGGAGATGCTGACTGGCTGCAGGGCTTCCCAGTGGGCAGTGGGGAGTGTGTGCGTGTGCGTGTGCGTGTGCGTGTGCGTGTGCGTGTGTGTGGTGTGTGCTGGGGCTTGAAACCAAGGACTGTGGGAAGTGCAGGATCCAGTGGCCGGGAAGGAGGGTGGGGGGCCCAGAGGGTGCACTCACTGGAAGGGCCTGGACTCCCGGTCCCGCTGTGCTGCCCTCTAGCTGGTGGCGAGAGTGAGCAAGTCTGCTGACATTTTGGGAGCCTCAGTTTCCTCACCTGTAAAACGTTTTCTGTAGGACAGCTCTGAAGATAGGGTGGCTGTGCTCCAGGCCCAGCTGTGGTAAAGTGCCCCCTAAATGGGGGTTACGGCTCTGGGGAGTGAGACTTGGGAGGAAACTGCATAATTTTTGGATTCATTTCTATATGCCTCCTTTTTTTTTTTTTTTTTTACATCGAGAATCTATTACTTTAATAATCAGAAAAATAAAACTTAAATATCTGAGGTCTCCAAAGTCAAATTTAGAAAAAGACTGGCATACACTACTATATAGAAAATAGATAACTAATAAGGACCCACTGTAGAGCACAGGGCACTCTACTCAATACTCTGTAATGGCCTATATGGGAAACGAATCTAAAAAGGAGTGGATATATGTATACGTATAACTGATTCACTTTGCTGTACGGCAGAAACTAACACAACATTGTAAAGCCACTATATTCAAATAAAACAAAAAAAAGAGGCTGGCATAGAAACCGCCCACACTTTAGACAAGAAATCTGTCATACCAGGTTGAAAAGGATAGAGGAGATTTAGCCTTATTACTTTTTCTTTAAACTTTAATTTTTTTTCTTCAAAAAGCAAAATTTATTTTTATGTCACTCATAATATTGTCCCTCGAGGTGAACCCCCTAAGGGCAGCAATCTGGTCTAGTTGACCTTTGATCCCCAGTGTCCAGCAGAGTTTCTGTGCACCATGTGCATTACCCGTGAATGAAAGAAAAGCAAAAGGGCAAAGGCGTCATAAATTCCGGTATATAGATCAGATGAAAGAGTACACAGTCAGTAACAATAATAAAGATGGGGGCTACTCAGGCATATGAGAGAGAATGGAATAAGGCTGAAAACAGAGCAATACAGAGTAGCATGTAAGGCTGACTCCAACTGTGTGAAAACAGGCATGCATTGCTGACGCTTCTTCCACATACAAAGAAGAAGCTGCTTATACGGGCTAGTGAGGTGGTTTTCCTTTCATATTATTTAGTTCATATGATTCTTTCTCCTATTTTGCTGTTCTAATTTTGATATATAGATTTTGTTTTTCTTTTTTTGACCTTGTGGCTTGTGGGATCTCAGTTCCCTGACCAGGGATTGAACCCGGGCCACGGCAGTGAAAGCCCGGAATCCTAACCACCAGACCACCCGGGAACTCCCTAATTTTGATATTTTTTATCATTGTTATTGCAGTAAAATATATATAACATAAAAATCTTGACCGTTTTTAAATGTAGCCCCATTACACTTTAAGAAGGAAAAATGGACAGACACTAGTAAAAACTACTCAGGCAAGCACTGGGGCTGTTCCCGGCAACGGTAACGGCAGAGGGTCAGCCCTGGGTTACCTGGGGATGTCCCATCACACGGTCATGGAACAGGGTGGCCAGATTTGGAGGAGCTAGATGTGCAGGCCCAGGACGGCTGGCCCGCTTCACCCGTGGGGCCTTAGAGCCAGTGGGCAGTAAGGTCAAGTTGCGGGGTCAGAGGCAGCCAAGGTGAGTTGGCAGGAAGTAAAGGGAGAAAAAAGTCTGGGTAGCAGGGCTGAGAATCTCTAACCTCCCAACCCAGGGCAACCAGGAAAGGGTCCCATCCTTTTTGGAGAGCAATGTGGCAATGCGTATGAATACTCTTACGTGCAGGTTAATTTTATGGGTCAACATTGCTGGGCCATGGCACCCAGGTATTTGATCAAATATTGTTCTGGATATTTCTGTGCAAGTGTTTTTTTGGATGAGATTAACATTTCAATAGGCGGACTTTTTTTTTTTTTTGGCCATGCTGTGTGGCTTGTGGGATCTTACTTTCCCGAGCTCGGATTGAACCCGGGCCCTTGGCAGTGAGAATGCGGAGTCCTAAGCACTGGACCGCCAGGGAACTCCTCGTAGGTGGCCTTTGGGTAAAGCAGACTGCCCTCCAGAATGTGGGTGGGTCTCACCTGATCACCTTTGGATTTTGGACTTGCCAGGCCTCTGCTACTATGGGAGCCGGTTCCTTAAAGAAATCTCTGTATAGACACACTTCCTGTTGGTTCTCTTTCTCTGGAGAATCCTGACTAATACACCTTAAAAGGCAGCCTCGTCTCTGCCGTGGGACATGACCTTTGTTTGGCCAGGGCGGCGTTGCTGCTGGGGAAAGTGCACCCTCAGACAGAGGCTCCCTCGGCAGGCTCCTCCCGTTGGCATTGGAGAAAGTGGCCTTTGGCAGACACCACGGGGCCGCCCTTCGGCTTGGCAGGTGCCCCCCACCCCGTGAGGTTCCCCAAACCACCTGGGGAGCTGCAGGAAGTGGCGGTGTGGATTGAGGGCGCTGGCCACTGTCACTGAACTCTGCAGGGATGATGGCATCAGGACCCTCTGGAAAGGACCCTGTAGGAGGTGGGGACGGGCGTCTGTCGGTAAGGGTCAGCTTGGCCTCTGAGTGGCCCCTAGCTCCCTAACGCCCCAGAATGTTGAGCTCAGCAGTCTGGGCGGCTAGGAGCCAGAGCCAGGAAAGGGCGACGGTCTGGCAGGAGATGGGGCCGGATAAGGGCAAAGCAGAAAAACCACATGAATGGCGGTCACCTACGGTTTAGAAAAAAGTAATCTGCGACAGGAACACATGGTGCTGGGTCCTAGTGATAGGGGAACTTCAATATATTGGTAAGTTGCGAGGTGGCCTGCAAGGTAGGCGATTACTTATTAGAGAAGACTGGCCTGCTTATATTATCTCTCTTATCAATAGGAACATTGTGTTGGAAGAGAGTAGCAATAAGAGGCTTCTGGAGATATTTAATCTTTACTTGTGCTGGGACTGCCGCTGAGTCATAATCTGCAGATGGCTGGCGGCCGAGGGGTTGGCAAGGTCACGTGACGGCCTGGGCAGCAGGCCCCTCACCTTCCCAGAGGTGACGGCTGCAAAGCCACGCTGCACGTTCCAAGGTGCACATCAGCCCCTCCAGGTCTGGACCGACAGATTTCCCGGGAGAGGGCCTTGGCTCTTCTTGGGATAAATGCTTTTTAAAAAAATGCATTTTCATAGCCTGGTTAACAGCTACTCAGAGCTAAGCGGATAGAAAAAAGAAAAGGAGAATTTGGCCACGGGGAGGTGTGGGATGGTGGGGTCCGAACGTTTTTACTCCTGGCTTTTCCAGGAAGGCAATTTCACAGCAAGACCAATTGCTGGAAGCCACGGGGCTGCAATCATCTTTACACAACCTCAAAGTTGGGGCTAAGCAACGAGGGCTATCATTCCGTCTACCAATGAGCCACGCCCAGAGCTCCAGGGCCTCCTTCTGCCGCAAGCGAGGGCCCACCCAGCCGACTCATCTTCCAGGGCCAGGGGCTGCCCTCCCCACTACAGACCGAGAGAGAGGAGCTGTCAAGCCAGACAGAGAGCCACTCTCTCTCCCTTTCTCCTGAGGATCCACCCATTGCCCATTTTGAGCGCTTGCCCTGGGCCAGGTGTGGGAACACAGGGACAAACACCCTGCTCGCGGCCTCTGTCTTTGAGGAGAGCGGGAGACGGTCACGGAGCGCGTGACCACACAGTGAGCCTCGGGCTCACCATCTTGTACGCCCTCGGCCCGGTAGAGACATCCGGAACTGCCCCCCTCCTCAGTGCAGGTCCCAAAGTCCTTCAGCTCACCCCCACACAGCAGGAAAGAAAGGTGCAGGGTCGCTGCCTGCCCCAGGGGGTGCCGCTCTGCTGGGTCTGCCAGTGGGCGCCGGCTCTGCTAGGGCTTCTGCAGGTCATCTCTGACTCCCCGGCCACTTCTGCAGGCGGTGGGTGGCTTCAGGCCTCGGGGGCCTGGAATGCGGGCCCTCCCACTGCCTCACCCAGCTCGGCGAGGCCCCACTGCTGCCAGAGCTGCTGATCTGGGCCAGTCAGCCGTGACCACAGCTGAGGTTAGGGTGACCCTGCGGACAGAGTAAGGGAAGTCCTTCCCTGTTCTACGGGAAGGTGGGGCACGGGAGGCCTGGCCAGTCACCGCGGCAGGATCCCTCTACTTGCGAGACTGCAAGGCGTAGTCATGCACACCATGGGTTTTAGTGCAGGAGCTTGGCTTGTCTATGGTGACACGCTCAGCCTCCGCCGGCAGGGCGCTCCGTGACCAGGAGGAAGTGGTGGGCGGCTGTCGGGAGACAGGCTGGGTCTGAGTCCAGAGCCGGGCCCCTCCCCCCGAGCAGGCTTCCTCCCATCTGAAAGAGGGGGCCTGCGAGGGATTAAGAAAAACAGTCCTTTCTAGATTCTAAAGAATCCCTAGTAACCCATCAAGTGCCAGTTTGTGCTCGTTTGGTACAGAGGGAGAGAAAATAACTCTTATTTTCTTCTTGGAGGCCCAGTTTCGGTTTCAGGAAGCTGACATCCGAGCCAAACCATTTTACTGATGTCGTTCATTCTTCATCTTTCTCCAAAGCAAACTGCTAAGATAGGACACTGACCTCAAATTGCTTCTAATCACAAACCCTCCCAAACATGTTTACCTATCAGTTCTTAAAACTAGCCTCTTGGGCATGTTTGTAAGTTCTCCTCTCCTTCTGGCCTGACGACTGATAGTTCTCAGGAGGCAGGTCCCCCCCTTGGGCTCTGAGGTTATCAAGCGTGGTGACCACACTCCCCTGAGAATTTCAGAACCGCACTTCAGGGCCCAGCGAAACGCTCCTTTGCTTCCATGGTCAGAGGCTGGGCCTCAGAGGAGCCTTCCCAGGATACCTCCCCATCCCTACCTGGTGGTCTCGCCACTGTCCAGGGCATAGGGCACCTCCCTAGGCTGGCTCGGGCCCCCCGCTGGGGGCAGGTGAGGCTCTCCCTGACGTCCTGCTGGCAACCACTCTCCCGCCTTGGCGTCCATGGAGCCTGGGGAGGAGGAGAGAGAGCTCAGTTGACTTCTGCTCTGGAAGCTCTTTGAGGATGCTCTTTACTGGGCTGGGCCCTGAAGTCGAGAAAAGCACACACCCTGGGCCAGTCCCTCACGGCTCCCCGGCGCCCGTGGATGGGTACTTGTTTACTTGTGCAGCTTGGGACCTTTCCGGATGGCCGCTTGAGGTACTTATAACCTGAGGGGGCACCAGGCACGCTCTGGCTGGAACACACGAAGCGCAGAGAAGGACAGACCGGCGGCCCTGCTGCCTCCCACATTCCCATTGCCTCCCAGGGAAAAGCCAACGAAAGCCAGAACTGTCTCCCGGGCCCCTGCTTGGCGCTGGTGCACGGCGGCCCGGAGGCCCACTGAAAAACTCTCCGTGTTTACTTGAAATGCAACTTCACCTGGGTGTCCTGTATTTTTATTCGCCAAATCTGGCAACCCCAGAGGTGGGGCTCTCTTCGCCCTGTGCTGCCCCAGGATCCTTCAGACCTGAATCCCTGTCTTCCCCCAGGGGCAGGAACCTCCATAATACCACCTAGCAAGGACAAGGCCACCTAGGTCACCCCAAGATCACAGGGAATGATGGGAGAAGTCCCAGATGACACTGCTGCGTATGCCTCCCAAGGGTCTGGGGACGGGCCTGTTCTGTATTTCAAATGACGTGGACCCCTCTTCCTCCAGCCCTGCTTCTCCTCCTCTTGTTCTACAGCCAAAGGGGTCCGTGTCACCAACACTGTGACAGAGTCCGGGTTCACTGCTTTCTTAATCCAAGGTCCTTTCGGCTCTTTCATTAAAAAAAAAAAAAAAAGTCTCTGTAGCACCTTTGCAATGTGGCCTCCGCTTTATCTTAAATATAAAGAATCTTCCCTACCTAAACAGACATGTCTCCAAAGAAGACGTACAGATGGCCAACAGGCACATGAAAAGATGCTCAACATCGCTAATTATTAGACAAACGCAAATTAAAACTACAAGGATATACCACTTCACACCGGTCAGAATGGCCATCATTAAAAAGTCTCTAACAAATGCTGGAGAGGGTGTGGAGAAAAGGCGACCCTCCTACACCGTTGGTGGGAATGTAAGTTGGTGCAGCTACTATGAAAAATGAATGGAGTTTCCTCAAAAAAACTAAAAATAGAGTTGCCATATGATCTAGCAATTCCACTCCTGGGCACATATCCAGACAAAACTATAATTCAAAAAGATACACGCACCCCTATGTTCATAGCAGCGTTATTCACAATAGCCAAGACACGGAAACAGCCTAAGTGCCCATCGACAGATGAATGGATAAAGAAGATGTGGTACATATATACCGTGGAATACAACTCAGCCTTAAAAAAGAATGCGATAATGCCATTTGCAGCAGCATGGATGGACCTAGAGATGATCATACTAGGTGAAGTAAGTCAGAAAGAGAAAGACAAATACCATACTTATATGGTACAAAAACACATACTCAGTTGTATGTGGAATCTAAAATATGACACAAATGAACTTATCTATGAAACAGAAACGGACTCACAGACATAGAGAACAGACTTGTGGTTGCCAAGGGGGAGGCGGGTGGGGGAGGGATGGATTGGGAGTTTGGGGTTAGCAGGTGCAAACTAGTATATATAGAATGGGTAAACAAGGTCCTGTTGTATAGCACAGGGAACTATATTCAATATCCCGTGATAAACCATAATGGAAAAGAATATAAAAAAGAATGTATATATATGTGTAACTAAATCACTTTGCTGTAGAGCAGAAATTAATACAACACTGTAAATCAACTATACTTCAGTTTAAAAAAAGAAATCTTCCCTGCAGGTTTCCTCAAATCCATAGCAAGGGGGCACAGCTTTGACTTCCAGATAACTCTCTTTTGACCCAAACAAGGACTCTGTTTCTGGTATGGAACCCAACGGGTGGCTTTATTTACAGTCTACATTGGACAGTCTCCACCCAGAACTGGGACTGGAACTAGAATTTCAGCCTTCTCTGATCTGCTCTTCAACGGACAACTGGCCTGCTTGTCTGTGCTCTCTGCTCAGTGGGCTTACCGTACGTCCCCTACGTACGAACCTTCAAGTTGTGAACTTTCAAAGATGTGAACGTGCATTTGCATGTCCAATCACGTAAGTTAGTTCACGTCTCTGGCGTACACTGCCATGTGCGTGCATCCTCTACAAATGGTTGCAGCAGCCATTCAGAGTGCAATCCGGTGCTACCGGGTCATCTATGATGAGAAACAAGAGCGACTACCCGGACGTCACTGGATCGTTTTCTTAAGAGGGGAGACAGAATTGAATCCAGCAAGGAACCAGAACCTGTGCCATCAACGTCAGGCGTGAGTGAAATGGCACCTTGCCCTCCGTCTCCTATTGCTGACGACCCTTCAGCTCTACCATCTCCCACCTCCTGTCCCTGCTCCTGTCAGTGACTCTTCTCGCCCGTTCACTCGATGCCAGCCCCTGGATGCCAGCTGTTGTACTGTACTACTGTACTTTTCAAGGTACCGTACTGTAAGATTAAAGATGTTTTCTTTATTTTTTGTGTTTGTTTTTTATGTATTATTTGTGCAAAAAGTATTATAAACCTATTACAGTACAGTACTATGTAGCTGATTCTATGAGTTATAATTAGTTATATTAGTTATTAGTATCATACTAGTTGGTTGGGTACCTAGGCTAGCTTCGTTGGATTTTCGAACCAATTGGACTTACGAACGTGATCTCAGAACGGAACTCGTTCCTATGTAGGAGACGTAACTGTTTAATAAAGCCCAGGGGACCAGATTTGGGTGTATGAAATAAGAGTTGAGTGGAACCACACGTGAGTGCTGAGCTACACACAGAAAATCCATGAGAGTTAATGGTGTTACAAGATGGCGCCCAGGGGTAGGCAGCCCTCCAGAATCAGGACCTTTCCCCGGCCGCTGGTGGTGGGAGACAGCTGGCAAAGCCCTCTGGCAGGAGGGAGGAGGCGCCAAGCTGGCCTCTCCGGAGACCCTCTGAGGTCTTCTCGGTTCAGTCACCAAGCAGTAGCCACCCCTCCGTCCTTGCCTACTCCCTCTGCTTAGCTTAGGCCACACTGCAGACTTTCAGAGCACCCCCTGTGGCACCCCCCCACCAAAAACCCAGCTCCACTGAAAGAGCTGGGACCTGGGAGGAGAAGGGCAGCGCGTGCGCGCACCTGAGGCTTCCTGGGACAACCGCTGCTTTCCTACCTGTTAATCCATTTCAGACAGGGCTGGCATTGTCCCTCCACGGTCCACTGGCGAGGCATGTGATTTTGATACCCCAGTTTTGGTTGACGGGGAAATGAGAATAACTTGCCTGAGGCCAGTATCATGCAACACTCTTAAGTCACATTCTTGGCTTATTTTCCTTGGGAACTATTTCCTTTTGGGTCTGTGGGGCTGAGTCCTTTGCTTAAACATAATGTACCTTCTGGGCCCGCATTCAACTGATCGAGCCTTTTGAGGATCCCGCAGTTTCCTCATCATGAGTCCGGCCTTCAGTGCTGACTGAACGCACAGGTGTGAAGGCGTGTCCTGAACAAACCCGACGTGTGGGCCGTGGTGCTGGGTTCCCACGGGTCTCGAGGTGTTAATTCCCATCATGAGTGTAGCCAGACTCAGTAGCAAGTCATGCATGAGGGGAGCTGTGGGGAGCGGCCAGGCGAGGCCGGAATGGGATGGGGGGGCACAAGGTGAACAGGAGCAGAGACGGGCAAGAAAGGGCTGGAGGAGCCGGACTGGAGGGCGGTAGGGTCAAGAGGAAGTCAGATCAGCTCTTGTCAGGGAAGGAGTGAAACCGGAGACGGTGAGGGTCAGGATGGCCTCGGTGCCCATGGCTGTCCTCTCCTTCCCTCAACCGTGGCACTCAGTCCCAGATGCAGCCTCAGCACCAGTCTCAACGCAGCATTCCAAGCACGTTGGCTGAAGCCTGTTTGCCCGCAACCTCACGTGGAGGCTGACAAGAGGAAGAGATGGCGGTGGAGAGACAGGGTGGGGAGCTGGCACTGGTCCACGGATGAGGCAAGGGCCAGGGTGGCTGCAGCTGGGCAAAAGGAAGGAAGCACAGAATCTACACCGGAGATGCAATCCACGCTCATTAAATGACCCCGGGAAAGCCGATGACCCGGACGCTTGGCTTCTCCAAGGGGAGAACTTTTGTCAAGGAAAAGGATTGTAAAGGAGAACTACGGGTGCTGGCCTGAGGTGGAGGCATGGCCTGGGGGTGGGGGGAGAGATTAATATGCCTGGTGTCTGCAGGGGGAGTGAGGGCGGACTGGGGCGCAGTGTAGTGGAGTCCACCGAGGCAGGAGGGCAGTAGATGGGCTCCCAGCCAGACCTGAGCGAACAGGAGCAGGTGGAGGATGGGACCCGAAAACTACGGCCTCAGTGTTCACGGAAGGCTCACGGGTGCACCCGACAGCGTGACGGGGCCCGTCTGGAGAGGCTGGTGAGCAGCTGCTGCCTCCGCAGGAAGAGGCACTGGGAATGGCTGACCATCACGGGGGTGGGTGCCCATCGTTCTCCTGCAACGAACCAGACCCTGCCCGGCCCAAAGCAATTGTGCTTGAAACGAACAAGAACGTCTACATCACCAGCTGCCACTCAGCACCCTCTGTCCCTGACAACCTCAAGTGCCTCCGCCCTGCAGGTAATATAATACCATGACAAATCGTTCCAAAAGATAGGACCACACTTATAATCGGTGCAAGACAGAGGGCCACCCTGGTGGTCATTCGGGTCAAACAAGGATGTTACTGATAAATAAGTTTAGCCTAAATGCAACTCTTTGGAAGTCTAGGCCTATGGAACTTGAAGTCATTTTAAACTCAGTGGCATTAGGTCAAAGTGGCAAAAATTGTTAGACCACCTAAAACCTCCACCCCGGCAGCAGAGATCTCTGGATAAATTATTGAGCTAATCGTCTTTTAGAGAAGGCATATTAATGTCTGCAGCTCTAACAAAACACATGTAAAGTAACAGATGATCAAAGCTGGCAAAACCTCTAAAACTGCTTATAATCAAGAGATCCTCTCCTGGGGTAACCACATAACCTGGCTTCCTTCTGGCGCTGTGACAGGTCTGTTGCTCTGAACTGGGGATCAGAAGCATGTGAATCCAACTGTGAGCAGCTCATAAAAGCTCGCAGATGTTTCTCATACTGGAATCTGACCTGCTCCTCTGTTGTTTTTCTATTTGAATGGATATTAGAGTCTTATCTGATCTGTTCATATCTTTTTAATTTCCTCTTGAAAATTAAAAAAAAAACTTTGTACATTTCTAATTCAAAGCACATATATTTTTTCTGGCATCTAAAAACTACATTTATCCCCCATCAGTCTCTGATGAACTCAACTGGATACTTCAAAATGTGTTTGGATCCCACAGCGGTTTTTGCTCCTAGCTGCACATTTCTGACTTAATTCAGCCTTCTAACACGTGGCTGACCACCTCAGCACCAGAGTTTGGGGCACCAAAGTTTTGGTCAAAGATCTACATCGTTCTGAGATTCCTACGTAAAAATCTCACGTTAAACACAGCTTTCCCAGTCAGAAATCTTGCTCGGATAGCTTGCATATGTGAGCACTGGACACAGTGCTCTGAGAGAAGGGGGTCTGGAGGAAAAGTCCACGGTCAGGTCTGGCTGTGTGGTCGCAAGCCTGTGGGCCTCTACGACACGGGGCAGTGGCTGAGATCAGAGGGCTTCTCAGGAGCAGGTGGGAGGCCAAGGCCTTTCTGGGTCTGTAACTGCAGCTGCTTCATAAGATTCCAGGCATCACCAGTCCCAGAGCTGCCCCCAGGCCCAGTGCTGCCCCCAGGGCCCAGTGCTGCCCCCAGGCCCAGAGCTGCCCCCAGGCCCAGAGCTGCTCCCAGGCCCAGAGCTGCCCCCAGGCCCAGTGTTGCCCCCAGGCCCAGAGCTGCCCCCAGGCCCAGTGTTGCCCCCAGGCACAGTGCTGCCCCCAGGCCCAGAGCTGCCTCCAGGCCCAGAGCTGCCCCCAGGCCCAGTGTTGCCCCCAGGCCCAGAGCTGCCCCCAGGCCCAGTGTTGCCCCCAGGCACAGTGCTGCCCCCAGGCCCAGAGCTGCCTCCAGGCCCAGAGCTGCCCCCAGGCCCAGTGTTGCCCCCAGGCCCAGAGCTGCCCCCAGGCCCAGTGTTGCCCCCAGGCACAGTGCTGCCCCCAGGCCCAGAGCTGCCTCCAGGCCCAGAGCTGCCCCCAGGCCCAGTGTTGCCCCCAGGCCCAGAGCTGCCCCCAGGCCCAGTGTTGCCCCCAGGCACAGTGCTGCCCCCAGGCCCAGAGCTGCCTCCAGGCCCAGAGCTGCCCCCAGGCCCAGTGTTGCCCCCAGGCCCAGAGCTGCCCCCAGGCCCAGTGTTGCCCCCAGGCACAGTGCTGCCCCCAGGCCCAGAGCTGCCTCCAGGCCCAGAGCTGCCCCCAGGCCCAGTGTTGCCCCCAGGCCCAGAGCTGCCCCCAGGCCCAGTGTTGCCCCCAGGCACAGTGCTGCCCCCAGGCCCAGAGCTGCCTCCAGGCCCAGAGCTGCCCCCAGGCCCAGTGTTGCCCCCAGGCCCAGAGCTGCCCCCAGGCCCAGTGTTGCGACCCAGAGCTGCCCCCAGGCCCAGATGTGCCCCCAGTCCCAGAGCTGCCCCCAGTCCCAGAGCTGCCCCCACATGCTGCCAGTATGCTTACATGAAGAGGAAGTGCAAGGCTCAGGAGCACCAGGCATGACCCCCTTGCAGACTGGAAGGTGGGCATTTGGCAGAGACGGGAGGCAACCGTTTCTGGCATGTTTGGCCATCTGGGGAGAGATGGGACGGTCTTCCAGCCTGGAGGAAAAAAAGAAAAACAGCAATAAATACAGATAGGAGATATTTGACTGCTGACTACTGTGTAGCATCACAAAAAAATACAGGAAGTGGAAGTACCTGAAAGTCTTTTGTTAAACTGATATTAGCAGATATTGAATCTCTTTAAGAAATAGGAAGTGCCCTTACCTCACTCTTGTTAGCGCTTATAAATTTACAGTGAAACATGGCTATTATTTTTCTAACACACAATTGGATCTTTTGGCTTTGGGTGACACAGGAGCATGACATTTCAACCAAACAATTTAAAGTATCAATCTTGTGGGCTTTCTTCCAAGGATGAAGCCGATTAGCAAAGGGATGAATTCAATCAGAAAAGACGTGACATACGTCAGCCGTGACAACAAGAGTTAGGCAGGAACAGGACTGGGGAAGAGCTTGTTCTCTGGAACGCTGTCGATGGTGTGTGCGGTGCCTAACGCTGGCAGCTGGGTCGATGGAGACTCATTCGCGCGGCAGACACGCAGTGGGCGCCTGCGCAAGCACGTCACAGAGCCGTAAGTAGGATGTGGGGTGCCATCTCCCGGCAGCCTTCACAGCAGACCCCCAGGAAGGTTCTGCAGTGCGCGCACAGCAGCACAGCACTCACTCCCCTTCAATGAGGAGATACCAGCCACCTGCTCCAGCAAGCGCTTAGTGGGGATACAGCACGGCAGGCTTGTCCCCCCTCTGTCTAGGGTTGCGCCCCATGAAACGGCTGTTCTTGAATGTCAGTTCCTAAACTGCCGTGTGGGGCAGAAAAGCCTCTGTGTGTGTGTGTGTGTGTGTGTGTGTGTGTGTGTGTGTGTGTAAGAGAGAGACAGACAGACAGACTCAGTCGGTCTTGAACTCTGAGCTGGGGTTTGTCAGGGGCCCAAAGACGGAACATTTCCCGGCAGAGGTAGCAAGTACCATGAACGGGCAGGGCAGGCTAGAGCAAGAGGCAAAAAAAAAAAAAAAAAGCCTGTATGTGCGCTGCTTTGTTACAGAGAGATTTAGTGCGCTCAGAATGCAGGCTGGAGGGTACACAGTGTCCTGGGGAGCTTGGGGCTTCGAGGGCTGAGGTTGGGGGTGTCAATTAAGAAGGACCTGGTTGGCCAGGGTTTTATTAGATTTGGTGCCTAAGGGAAACAGGAGTCACAGCAGTGAGATTCCATGACGATGTGGTAGAAGGAACACTGTGTCTCTGGTCGTGGAAGGTGCCCCGTGGCAGGCGGCATGGCCTTGAGGCTCCGCCCAGCCCGGGGAGGAAGACATTGCTCAGGAAGGCAGAGAGGAGGGGCCCGAGCCAGGAGAGCAGGTGGGAGGGGAGGGCTGGGCACCCGGGGTGGGATCCCGCTCGGCTGTCTGGGGGTGTTAATGCCACTCCCTGAAGCGGGGGGCTCAGAAGACTGGTGTTCATCCGGAAAAGGCTGAACTGGGGGTGCTGTGAGGACACATCTAGCACGGTGGGGGGGCAAGTCTGGGCTGGAGGGAGAGACTTGGGTGTCAACAGCGTGTAAGGGAAACCAGAGAACCAGCAGGATGGGATGGGGTCCTTACTAGGGGCCTGCAGGACACAGTATTTTAGGAGGAAGAGGGTTGAGAGTCGGGGGACCAGCCCACAGCGGCCGTGGGATGGAGGTGGGAGATCTCCCCGGGGGTGGTCGGTGGGGCAACCGCCAGAGTGTCCTCCGGGCTTGGAACCTGGGAGGTCACCTGTGGCACTGGAAACGTTAATTTGCAGACGTCACCGCCAGACCACGTGGGCTGTGAAGGGAGAGGAGGATGGGCAGGGAAGGAACCAGAGGGCGGGAGGGCGAGGGAGGCCTGGAGACATGGAGCCTGGTGAGAGGCCTCGGGAAAGAAAGCAGCGAGGGAGGTGGAAGATGGAGCAAAAGAGGTGCTAAATGAGGTTGCAACCTTTGGGCAGTGTCGTGGGAGAGGGGACCCAGGGGCCACAGAGGGTGAGGTCTGGCCCAGGGGAGGTGGGAGGGAGGCGCCCGTCCGATGCTGGGTGATGGAGGGTCCTGCATTACACAGGGGCGACTGTATTCGTTACTTTCAACCTTTCTTTTCTTGATTTTAAAACCAGTGTTTATCATGAAAAATTAGGAAAATATATAGAAAATACAGAATGTCCTGCTAGACACAACCCCTATTAACGTCTGATATCTTTCACTCTTTTTAAAATGCAAATATATCCTTTAAAAAACAACTTGGGATCACTGTATGTGGCCAGCAGGCTAGATCCACACTATTTTATAATTTGCTTTTTCACTTAGCAATGTCTTGGGAGGCTCTTTCCATGAATTAAATATTCTTCTGAAACGTTACTTTCAATACTATTTTATGTGGATAATAATTTAACCCGCTTCCTACTTTGGGCATTTAGATTATTTCTCATTATATAAGTAATGCTTCAGTAAATACCCTTGTGTTTGTGTGTGTGTGTGTGTGTGTGTGTGTGTGTGTGTGTGTGTCCCAGAGAAGGAAGGATGGCTCGGCTGTGGGCGTTCGGCGCACTCTCCTCTACTGTTGTTCAGGAACTTTCGGGGGATTAGGCTGGTTTAGGTTAGTGACGTGCCTGCTTTGGCTGTGTTGAGATGTCTGCGATCTGATCCTTTCAGGGATTTAAGTAGACGTGGGAAAACCTTAATCAATTGGTGTTTATGTGTGTGTGTGTGTGTGTGTGTGTGTGTGTGTGTGTGTGTATCGGTCAATATCTGATTACTTCTCAGGATAAATCCTTGGAGTGGGGTTACTGACTCCGAAAGTACTAGCGTCTGGAACGTGTGTAATGCATGTTGTCAAGAGTGTCCCCGAGATCACTGAGGTTGTTCATTTATCTACACTTCCGGCATCACTGGCTTATCAGAGGGCGCTGGTTGTGCACGGAGAGTCATGTAACCTTTTTAAAGAAGCTGACCTGAAGACGCTGAGTGTTAACTTTGTGCTGCCAGCCTGCGGGGAACCCCTACACTCTGTCATCACCTACTTAACAGCCGCTGTCTTCCTCCCCTTCTAGGCGGCTCGCTCTGTGTGCCCATGAGGGCAGGGATCACATCGTTTATTTTTGCACCCCTAGCAACTGGCACACAGAAGTGTTATAAGTGTTTGTTAAATTGGCCTGATGGACAGAGCTGGTGATGGGGCAATTGCTTCGTTAAGAGTGGGAAGGGCCATCATTTCAGGAAAATGAGGTGCCCTCATTCCTGGCAGGGACCACTTCCACAAGTCAGGGGACAGCCACAGGTGCTCCCCAGGCATGGAGAAATGTCCTCTTTTTCTCTCCAAGAGGTAGAACATTTCACCTAAGAATTAACTGTGCCCACTGGTTATATCTTGTATTTATTAGATTCCCTTTGCCCTTATTCCTGATTAAATATGCTTATCTTATTGTTGCCTCTCTGTGAAGCCGGGGTTTTAATAACTTTAAAAAATAATTTTAAAATAATTTAAAAAATGATTCAGTGTCCTGTTTCCCATCTCAAGCAAGATGAATTTTATTAATTCCTCTGACTACTTCCATTCAAAAAGATATTACATTTATAAACTGGATTTACTAGTAGTTGACACTTGGCTATGTTCTGGATCCAAAAAATGAACACGAAACCCCTCAGATATAAATGACATTTTGGGGACGATTAGGGAATATTTATATGCTATATTATTAAATGAATGTTAATTGTCTCAGGTGTGATAATGTGGTTAAGTAAAAGGATGTTCTTATTCTTAGGAGATGTGTGCTGAAACTATGCTACCTTCTTTCAAACAGTTCAGCAAAAAAATATGTATCTGTGTAAATTATATATTATGCACAGAGAGAGAGAGAGAGAGAGACAGAGAGACAGCGAGAGAGCGCAAATGTGGCAGAACGCTAACAGCTGGAAGCTCTGCATTGTAATAATTCTTCCAACTTTTCTGTAGGTTAAAAAATACTGGTTGTAGGTTTAAGAGAAAAAGGCATGATATTAATTTACACATTAATAATTAAAAATAAAAACCTTGAAATATGAAGCACATGATAACTAGTTTTGAAATCAAATCAAACAGATCTCAGAGCACCACCCACAGCATGGGCCCTGAAATAGTTACAGGTCAGGTCCTGGATGGGCCACCAAACTCCACCAGAGCAGGTGCTGGGGCTCCAGAGTGCCCAGCATCCACGCACAGAGATCTACAAGGGCAGGCATTTCTGCGTTTTGTTTGTTGCTGCATCCCCGGTGCCGAGTTGTTCATTACAGATTACTATAGAGCAAACCCGGAAATAAGCAAACCGCCCAGCTGTAGGGGATAACTAAGTAAAATACGTCATATTCATTTGAAATATCTTATGGCCGCTATTTGTTGTATGAATAAATGTAGGTTTTTCGCCTGCTCTCTATAATTCCCTTATTTGCACCTGTTTCTCTCCAGCGTTCTCTCCAGACAGGAGAAGAGGCCACCCAGAAAATGGAAGAGGCTTTGCCCTGACTAAGCTGGACTGCCTGGTCTGGGGCTCCCCCAGAGCCCCCAGGGGTCAGGTCCTCAGGTCCCCAGGGAGACCAGAGGCTCTGGATAACCAGACTAGTTTTGTTTATAGAAACAGGGTAGGAGCAAGGCTATGAAGAATGACTAAGGCTTGGCAGCCAAACACGCATATCGGTGCTTTACAGAGTCATCTAGAAATAAGCTGACGGCGTCTTAAACTGTGACACTCCATCCCAACAAAGGGCCTGGTGCTACGGTGAGAGGCTGCAGAAAAGAACAAGAGTCCTTTCTGGGTAGACCCACTACTCCTTTTGGTCCTTTCCTTCAGAGTCACATTGGCCAACACCAGCCTTCTCCTGGATAAAGGTTGTAAGTGGCTTGGAGACCCTGAGAGACATGCGGAGAAGAGGCAGACTCGACCTCTTTCCTTTCAAAAAATCCCCCAAAGATAAATAATAAAGAGATAAATGCTTTCCGATATGAAATTTTATTTTGAATTTTTAAAATACATACATCTTACACTGCAGTTAATCAAAACAAAGCTTAAGAAAGTAAATCCCCGCCTCCTTTAGTACCCGGACTTACGCTGGGTACCCAGTCCTGTGGCCGCCGGGAGTGATGGGCCGGCGCAGGGGCTCGGGGCCGCCCCACTGCATGCCGGCCGCCCCCTTCCGCCTCACCTTCCCAGTGTTGCTCATGATCTGGTGGAAGCAAAGAGGAAACAGGGCTGGAGAAATCATCTAGTCGAGAGCTGACCTAGACATTCTAACTCACTACATTTAATAATCTATAGTAATAAGAGGATTTGCAAATAAGTGAGGAAGGATCATGATACGGATCATCCAGCTAATCAGAAAATTTGGGGGAAAATCTGCTTAGGTTTTCATATTATACCATTTAGCAGTATAAATTTAAAAAACAAAATCAAACCACGGAGAAAGGAGAAGAAAAGAATTCGATATAGTAACTTATCACATCTCTGGAGAGGACTGACTTTTGAAAGTAAGAAGGGAAAAAAGACAGACAGATTCGGTTTCATACAAAATTAACATTTCCACATACACAGTAATTTAATGACAAACCACATTAACAGGTAAACAATGAACTGGGAAGAAATATTTGTAGCACGTTTAGCAGATGAAAGCTTAAGATTTTCATTAGATAAAGAGTTCTTACAAATCAGTAAGTAAAACACTAAGTAGATGACTGGGCAAAGAATTCTAACAGCCAAGTCACAAAATAAAAAGTATCACCAGTGAAGAGAAGAAAAAATGATCAACTTTATAAGTAACTAGAAACTACAACTTTACAAAAAATGTATCATTCTCCAATTATTAAGTGAGTGACAGTTAAAGAAATGACCCCATCCACTTCCGACAAGAGTTTAAAATGTCAGTGGCATAGAAATTTGAGACAGCTCTTTTGGAAAGTAATTTGGCATTTTATATCAAGAGTCATTAAAATGTTCATGTCCTTGGGTGTTAAACCCTAGAGAGAGAATCCAAAATATGCAAGATGTTAAATAAAGCTGTATGTTACAAAATCATTACACAGTAAAACTGGAACAATCTAACTGTCTAGTAATAGGGGAATAATTAAGTAAAATATGGCATATTCATTTGAAATATTACATGGCCATGTACAATGATAAAGACTAGGTTATGAAGAAAAATGTTTATTTAAAACATTGTTAAGTCAGCTTATAATATTGTACATAAATGATGCTTTCCATTATGCTAAAAGTACACAAAAAGACTGGAAGGAAATGAACACTAAAATGATTATAGTGGCTACATAGGACAGTGAACCAAGAATAATTTTCTTCCTCTCTATTTTCTGAGTTTTCGGTAATATGGTTATATCATGTTAATAATTAAGAAAAACTGTTTAAAAAAGAAATCACTGTAAAATTGGTGAAATCTGAATGAAGTCTGTGGCCTGTACCAACATCAATCTCCTGGTTCAATACATGCTACAGCCACCACTGGGGACGCCAGGTGAAGGGTGCACGGGACCTCTCTGTACTACTTTTTCAACTTCCTGTGAATCTGTAATTATTTCCAAATAAAAAGTTAAAGAGAAATTTTTAATTGGAATTACGTCTTTGATTTCCTGATTTTACTTAAAAGTTATTCGGGTTTACCTAGTATTTGAGGTAGGAAGAAGAAAAAAAAGGTCCACTTCCTCTGGGAGAGCATCACTAGGCCTCACCTGTGCTGTGGGGGACAGCTACCAGCTGGAGGGGTTGGTCAGCGGGTGGGGGGAGAGGGAAGGGGGTGTGAAGGGGAGAAAGGCAGGAGAGAGGAGCGGGGAGGCCCCTACCCTCTTGGAGGAAATGGAACATAATTAAGCTTCCCAAATAAGAACTAATATGCGGTTTCATCTCTCTTAATATCTCTTGTGAAATTTGCAGAAGGCGGCTATTTTAACTGCCATTACTCAATACTGCTGTCTGCTTCTCCTCCGACTTCCCTTCTGTCCTGCTGTCCCCGTCTAGTACCTAGGGTCAAATTCACATGTCCGCCCCCATCACCAGAGCAGGTTCCTTCAGGCCAATATTCAACAGAACCTCAGGACCACCCGGGGCTTCTCTTTCCCCCTCCATCATGCCAGTCAGACACCCGAGTCCTTCCACAGAGGGTTAGGATAGGAAGGCTCAGTCTTAGGCGCTGGAGAGGGAGACAGCGAGTGTGTAGGTTGCTAGTCCCTCACGCCCCCTGCCTCCTCCCTGCTTCACTGTCCCTCCCAGCTGCTTCCTAGAGGAGAGAGAACACAGCACATATTTGAGAGCATTTCAGCCTTTGGAAAACACTGTCAGCCACACCATCTCCCTAAAACTTCACAGGCCTAAGAAACAATCTAAGGTGGGTGGTATTTGTCCTCTCCAGTGGATGAGGAAACTGGGTCAGGCCTGTGGGCAGAACCATCCGGTGTGTCGTCAGAACGCCTGAGGAAAGGTCTCTGGTGAACAGGGTTGGGGTGAGGACCCAGAACGACTGTGTTAGGCGCTCGATGTCTCAGAGCAGCTCTTTCCAGAGGGCTTGTGTCCTGTTCACCTCACAAGCCACTGTGCATGTGGGGAGCCATGGAGGGGCCCACAAGGGCTCCAGGGCCCTCTCTGGGCAGCTCAGTTTGCAAAGGAGCCTTTTTGGGCTGGAAAGGTCTTGAAGTGTATCTACCAACAACGTGCTGTTTCCACAGAAATGCTTCAGGGGTCCCTGCCAACCACGCTACTCGTCAAAGGAACTCAGCCTCCATCTGTGTTACGGGTGGAGAGGCTGTTTGAAAAAAGGTTCTGCTACTAAAAAATACAGCACGTCTAACCACAATTAGAAAAAAAATGCAGGATACGATTTAGCTGAACATAATTATTCTGTAGTAAAAGATGGTCAACATGTCAATTTAGGTAAAAAATTTCCCATTTCCTAGTTTTTGAGTATTGGTGAATCACTTAAAGCAATTATGACATGCTATAGAGCCGTATGAATTTTTGTAAGAAAATACAGGCCCACAATATGTCCATCTATACACATGGAAAACAACCTGGAAGCTGAAGGAGACACTGCTAGCTGGTCACCTAATACAATTCCCTCTTTCTTGACCAACAGCCCTCTGATTTTGTGGGCCCAGAAATGCATCTACTTAAAAACACCTTTCCAGACTCCCTTGCAGCTAGGGGCCGTGTGGCCCAGTTCTGACCAGGAAGAAGTAAGTGGGGAGGGAGGGTGGGAGGAAGACACAAGAGGAAGGAGATATGGGGCTATATGTATATGTATAGCCGATTCACTTTGTTATAAAGCAGAAACTAACACACCATTGTAAAGCAATTATACTCTAATAAAAAAAAAAAAAAGAAGTAAGTGGGGGAACGCCAGAAGTAGCTTTGGGAAAAGCACTGTAGAGGGGGTGGATTTGGCTGGGCTGCACGCTTGACTTCCTCCTGACTTTATCACGATTTGTGCCAGGAGCTGCATCCATCGTCTTATGACCAAGAGGCAACAAGCATGTGAATGAAGGGCCGATGCACCAGGCAGATCTCTCATGGAGCTAATGAAACCAAAGCTTCACAGCCCCGGAAAGAGCCCTGGCAAGGTGCTCATATGGTTTCTGTAAAATTTGCGGAAGTAGCATGTTTCAATTGCAGTCACTTAAAACTGCTGTTTCTTTCTACTCTCACTTCCCTTGCCATACTCCCCTTCATGGTGTTGGAATGGCCAAAGGCAATTTAGAACTTAGCCAAAAGGACGGTGAATCCGGGTGACCTTTAATTTGAGTTTAGTGGGAAATATGACTCCCAGTCACTTCTGTGCATAGCCAAACCATCGCTAGCTGTCCTGGTGTGGAAGTGGCTTCTAGGAATTCCACACATCATCAGAGAATTTATGAAGAGTCAGCGCACAAGAAAACTTGCCCCCAAATCTTCCAGTTTCTTTATGAAAGAAGTTTGAGGATGGTTTTCTCAAATTTAACAACAATCTTAAAAATTTACACAGCATTACCATAAAACTAAACGTGAGGCCAAAAGAAAATTTTCACATCTATCAATAATAAGAAACAAAGCTGATCAAATACATTACAGGAAGGACTGATTTTCTTTTCTTTCTCTGTAGAAAATATTACAAACTCGTTGTCACATATGTAGAGGCAATCAAAGAGTATAAAACAAAAAATATCCAGAAAGAAAACTATGAAGCATGTGGCGAGCAGCTAGTTAATAAAACATTATTTTTCTGCTTGTGATACCTGTCAGTTCTTTCTTTTTTCCCTTTACCTACCTTTTTCTGAAAAAAATTGAACTATAGTTGATTTACCACGTTGTGTTAGTTTCAGGTGTACAGCAAAGTGATTCAGTTATACATATAGCTCTTCTTTTTTAGATTCTTTTCCATTATAGGTTATTATAAGATATTGAGTATAGTTCCCTGTTTTATACAGTAGGTCCTTATTGGTTATCGATCTGTCAATTCTTAAAATTTGAATTTGACTGTGATTTATTTTTCTTAGTCTCATTCTAAGTATTCACTTTTATACCTAAACCTTGTATTCCGTTGTTTTAAAGAAGGCCTGCAAAACCCTGTAAACTGGAGGGCCCACTTAACCTGGATCTTCCCTTCTGATGGGCTGGGTGAAAGAAGGCATGAGACGAGCCAGGGGTCTGATAAGGCTGGATTCCCTGCTACTTGCAGATGAGCTCAATACCAACTGACAAAGGAAAGGTGAGACACAGAGATAAATGAAAGGAAAATAGAGGGAACAGTGGTTATCTCTGGGTGGACAGAATTATTATGGTGGTTGTTTATGCTGTGCTTACTTTTGACTTTTCAGTAATAAGCATGTATTTATTTTGCAATCAGAAAAAAGAATCCCAGAAACAAACTGAAAAAGAAAAGGATTTGGAATCTTTGGGGGCTGGGGATCCTTCCCCCTGCTTGTTTGGTTGTGTTTTCACACGTAGGAATACGGACCTTTTAGTTAGTTCCAAGAGACTTTTCAATCATCAGAGTCAGGCAGAGCAGGAATAATTGGTTGAAAAGTGATTAGGAAAAAACCCCAAAGTGGAGACAAATTTGAAAGAAAAAAAAGAGGAAAAATTGGAAACTGAGGCCCTTCCTTCTCCGGTTTTGGTTTTCACTGTGAGTAAAACAGGGTCAGCTGCAGGCGCCCAAGCTTCTTCCCTGTCTCCGGCGGGCTGGCCCTGCCCCCTGGCCAGCTGCACTCACTTCCCGTGCTGAGGCCCCGTTAACCTTGAGGTCTGCCCACGTGGCAATGTTTCCACGGCCCAGATGCTGGCTTTAGAACCACTGAGGGGTGTAATAAAGATGCAGATTCCTGGGGCCAGGTCCACACGCTCAGACCGTCTGGAGGTTGGGCCAGGACCCCCGGCTTTGACCAGCCCTTTAGGAGATCTCCAAACCAACTTGGCAGGAAAGCAAGTGTGGAAAGGGAGTGCTTAGCATTGACACCAGGCAGTCCCCCTCCAAACTGAGTCTATGCTTAAAAATTGGACCATAGAGTAATTTTGAATATTTCACAAAGTTGGAGACTCTACACTTTCAAATACGGAACAGAATTCACTGGAAAATCAACGGTCCTCCCAGAAGGCAGCAGAGCCCGGTGGTAAAGAGCAAAGCAGGCTCAGGTAACACCCGAGCCTGCTCCTCAGCCTCTCAGCCTTAGCTGCCTCATCTGTGCCACGCAATGCGAGCAGAATTCACCCCATCCTTCGTTGGGAGGATTAAATAAATGGAATCAGATGTGGGAGGCAATCAGCACGGGACCCGGCCCGGGACGTGAGCCCAACGAGTTTAAGGCGCGCCTGCGACTGTTGCTAGAGGTAAATGGACAGTGAGTTTAAACCTCAAAATAAAACCAAAACCCTGAGATCCCATGATAAGCAGCCACACTCCTTTACCCGGGGCGCTGAAGACATCTAAACCAGGGCGCTCTCTTTAGGGAGAACTAAGCGATTATCCGGCATAATATGGATGATTCTAAAAAATTTAGACACAACCAAGCAAGCAGAAGTTGGCAAGTCATCAGCCTTGACCTGCCGCTGACCACGGCCTGAGGAAGAAACACGAAAGGGTGCCGTTGGTCACCAGAACTGTGAGTGAACGGCTACATCTGACGTGACCACCGCACTCGCAGGCAAGCCGGGGAAAAGCGGCTCGTCCTGCCCGCGCTTTCCCTGAGCTCCCTGTGGTCGCCAGCCTCCTCACGGCCCGGGCTCTGCAGTGCGCAGGCGCTATCGGCTTGAACTTGGCGGGGTGAGGACAGGCAGCGAGTGTGGCCTTGCAGGGCATGGGCTGGCCGTCAATGCCAGCCAGCGGGGAGCCATGGGTCCAGGCATCCTGGGAAGGGCTCCCTTCCATCCCCTCGACACCCTGGCAGGCTGCCCTCACTGCACCTCCCCCCTCACGCCCTAACTAGTGTTATAGTTTTAAAATGACTGCTGTGTACAATTACCGCTCCTGGGATTATGGTAAGGAGGTCTGGGCTGGGGCCTAGACTCTACTTTAACCCCCCTTCGACGGCCAGCCCTGACATCACAGGACGATACCCGTCAATCCCCTGACCTTCCATCCCTCATCAGCAGCGCAGTTTTATCTGCTCTGTGTCATCTTCTGTAAACTTCTGGAAGATAACAGCTTGAGAAACATTTGCCAGCGTTCTGTTGTGTGTTAGGCAAATGGCACAGGTTCAATGAAAAATTTTTGAATACAAGTTTCTAAAAGTCAACAGCTTTCCACTGATCTTGACAAATCTACAATCTACCTAGTACACCAGAATGGGAGGCGTGAATTGTGATTTTGGGGGTGCACATTCCCTAGTGAAATGCAACGCCTTCTATCTCTGGCAGGTTCCCTCGTTTGACACAAGCAGTTAGCAGGTGTGAGTGCACAACCCCCGTGTGAACCACCAGAGCCAAAGGTGGGCAGGTGAGGCGAGCTCACAGCGCTGGCCGGCTGTCAACTGCAAATCAAGACTGGGTGACTGAGGGCAGCTGAGGAGTCTAACGAACAAAGACAGCAAAATGGGCAGTGTACCTATAACCTCAGCGGTTACTGCTCAACAGTGAGTTTTCTAATAAAACTTGAAAGTGTTTCCACGTGAGATCCTATGGTGACCTGGTCTAGTGGGTCGAATGGTGGCCCCCAACAGATCTGTCCATGTACTGACCCTGGGAACCTGTGAACGTGGCCTGATTTGGACAAACGGTCTTTGCAGATGTAGTTACATCAGAGATCTTGACATGAAGAGATCATCCTAGATCATCCTAAATCCAGTGAAGAGTGTCATAAGAGACAAGAGAACACAAAGAGAAGAGGAGGAGGAGGCAGAGTCTGGAGTTCCACAGCCACAAGCCAAGGAGGGTCTGGAGCCGCCAGAAGGTGCAAGGCCAAGAAAGATTCTCCCCTAGAGCCTTCGGAGGGAGTGTGGTTGTGCTGATAACTTGATTGTGGACTTCTGGCCTCCAGAACAGTGAGAAAATACATTTCTGTGGTTTTAAGCCATCCAGTTAATGGTAATTTGTTACTGCAGCCCTAGGACACTAATAACCTTGGTCTTCACCTCCCTGCAACGAATTCTTTCTGTACTTCATTCTCACACTCACACTGCCACCGAAAAGTAACTGACACCAGTGAGATAAACAAGCATGTGTAGAACTTTTCTAAATATTTCCTTCTGGTAAAAGAACAGTACCTATGCACTAAGGAGATTTAGAACTGCAGGCTATGGTACAATGACACCATTTCTGGACGCCATTAAGCTGGATTATTGGTTGATTTGAAAGCTCTGTCCCTTTGTGCCTCACCAAACTGCAAGATTAAACTGGTAGTTCCAGCATGTTCGGTGTCTTGTTTTCGTTGTTGCTGTTAAAAATCTTCACCAGGGCTTCCCTGGTGGCGCAGTGGTTGAGAGTCCGCCTGCCGATGCAGGGGACGCGGGTTCGTGCCCTGGTCTGGGAAGCTGGGAAGATCCCACGTGCCGCGGAGCGGCTGGGCCCGTGAGCCATGGCCGCTGAGCCTGCGCGTCCGGAGCCTGTGCTCCGCAACGGGAGGGGCCACAACAGTGAGAGGCCCGCGTACCGCAAAAAAAAAAAAAAAAATAAACTCTTCA
>NC_041215.1:131050753-131067294 GCF_002837175.3 Physeter macrocephalus | reverse complement strand
CGGGTTCGTGCCCCGGTCCGGGAAGATCCCACGTGCCGCGGAGCGGCTGGGCCCGTGAGCCATGGCCGCTGAGCCTGCGCGTCCGGAGCCTGTGCTCCGCAACGGGAGGGGCCACAACAGTGAGAGGCCCGCGTACCGCAAAAAAAAAAAAAAATCTTCACCATATCAAAATAAGATCTCACCCGCGGCATTTCACTGTGCAGAGGTGCTACAAGCTATTTAGCAGAGGGGCTGTACTGGGGTTTCTGTCTGAACATCCTTGCTGACCCTCGTGTGCTTGTGCAGTGGTGTCTGTGGGAAAGTCCCTGCATCTCAGGGCTGAGTTCTCGACAGCTTCGCCACCATCCTCCAGAGAAGCCCCACCAACTTGCCTTCTGTTTTCCTCACCACCTGCCCATGAAGCATGAGAATCTTGCTTTTAAAAATGCACGTCCAGGGCTTCGCTGGTGGCACAGTGGTTAAGAATCCACCTGCCAGTGCAGGGGACACGGGTTCGAGCCCTGGTCTGGGAAGATCCCACACGCTGCGGAGCAACTAAGCCCGTGTGTCACAACTACTGAGCCTGAGCTCTAGAGCCTGTGAACCACAACTACTGAGCCCGTGTGCCACAACTACTGAAGCCCGCACACCTAGAGCCCGTGCTCCGCAACAAGAGAAGCCACCGCGGTGAGAAGCCCACGCACCGCAACGAAGAGTCGCCCCCGCTCGCCGCAACTAGAGAAAGCCCGCGCGCAGCAACGAAGACCCAACGCAGCCAAAAATAAATAAAATAAAAAATAAATAAATTGAAAAAAAAATGCACGTCCTGTCAAATGGAGCTCAGTCCTTCCCTGACAAAGCCAGTGTTCTTCCAAAGGGAAGCAAAGGCCTAGTCAGGGCTCAAGACTTCCATCAGCAGTTTGGAACCCGGATGGCCTCACTTCCGTCCCTTCTCAAGCACCTACCTCCCCACTTGACTTAACGTAATGGAGCCTCCGCGGTCAGTTAGGTTCCTTTGATCCCTGAGTTGTTTCTAGGGACAGTGGCGGGCTATAGGCACTTGTCCATGACTGGGGGCCGGTGGTCACCCAGCCTCCTAAGTCACCTCCCTTCTTTAACTCTTGCCCCATACGGTCTATTCTCCACAAAGCAGCCAGAGTGAAAATAGAAGTTAATACAGTAAAACGTAAGTCAGACTGAGTACTCCCTTGCTCCGCGCCCTCCAAGAACCTCCCAGCTCATGCAGAGTAAACTCCAAAACCCTCGCCGACAATGTCCCCATGGCTGGGCCCTTGGCTGTCCTCCAACTTCAAGTTCTGCCAGCACATACTGACTCCAGCCTGGGGCCCCTGGAAACTCCTTGAACAATGTGGAAGACGAGGCCCAGGTGACCAGGGAGACCAGTGCCCAGGGTGAGGTGATGAGGGCCTGGGCGGGGCAGCAATGGGAGTGGACAGGGGCTTTCTGCTTCCACCTGCCCCTGGAAAGGCTCACGCCACCTGCACCTGCCACCTTTTTCCTTCCCAAGTCACTGTCTTTGCTTCGATTGTTGAGCGTCTGGTTCCCAGCTCCAACAGCGACCTGCCCAGTCTGAGGAGGTTTCAGGGTCCATGTAACTGACCCAGCCAACCACCAGCTTCAAAATGCCAGGAGCCCCTTTTAATACCAGCGGCCTTCACTCCTATGTGCTCAGCCGTCTGTCACGGGGCTTCAGCCTGAACCGGCCTCACCCTGTGCAGTTGCTCCTCGCTTCAGACACCGTACCCTGCGGCATCCCCCCCGCTCACCCATGTGTTCGCTGATCGAGGTTCCACGAGACACCTGGGCCCTCGACGCCGCCGTCCTCTCCCAGCCGGTGGGCAGCTCCCCTGACTCACACCCTTCCCTATCTAGCCGGTGGGTGGTAGCAAGGCGTTCCCGGAGCATCGGGGTCGTCGGGGGGTTCAGATGATGGCCCCTCACAGACGTGTGACTCCACAGGCCTCTTGGTGCTTTGACTGACCACTCAGCCCATCCGGAAACACCCCTCCCTCCTGGTTTCCGTGGCACTGCTTTCTCCTGGTTCGCCTCGAGCCTCTCTGACTGTTCACCTTCTGTCCTTCTCAGGGGCCCGTCTTCCTTCTCCCGCGCCTGACAGGCTGGCTCGCGCCCCGTCCTCGGCCCCGCCCCCCGCCTCCCTCAGTGGGCGACCTCACCTGCTCGGATGGCTCCGGCCATCACCTGTGTGCCAACGACTGACCAACCCGCAGCAGTCTTCCCTTCTCATGGATACGGCACAAGAAAACCAAGACGCTGGACGGGTAGATGATCGCTACTACGGACGGGCTTTGCCCTCAGACGTTACGAAGGCTCTGGAGTGTGCCTTTTAGTTATACTCTAACCGCCTTCTGTTCACCAGCGGGTCTGTTTAGGATAGTAACTAGGGCCGCGGGGCACTTCAGGGCCCCTGGAAGCAAGCTGGCTACACGTATCTTCTCATAAAGGGCACAGTATCATAACAGACCAAACCAAACCCTTATGCGTTACCGCAAATGCTAAGTCCATCAATGGTCCATCTCTCCTTTCTATTTCGGGGTTCCCACCCCCTTCACACGGTACTTACTCCCAAGTACTCCGTGGTCAGAAGCTTCTCGCCTGAGAGCTCTCCAAGCTGGGGCTGGATCAGTTCATCTTTGTCCAGATCGGCTTCCATAGTGTCATGGTCCTCCTGTTTCAAAGGAGACACGGGGTGAGCGCTCTGGACCTCTGCCTCGCTGCAAGTTCCCAGAGGGCGGCTCCCCAAGTGGGCACCTCATGAAATGGGAAGACCTTAGCCCAACAGCAGCGGCTGGTGGGTTTGCATTTCAAAGGTTCTCCAGGGCCATCTGCCCTCCGCTCACAACCTCCGTGAAGATGAAAGGGAAAATGCCAACCCACCTCTTTAGGAAGCTGGGCGCCTCTTCCCACAGGTGGGAAGAGGTTCAACAAGATGCTGTTGAATGGTCTCTCCTAGTTACAGTTCTCCGAACGTTTTTCTCTGTGAGGTCAAGGTGCCATGTGAACAGCCAAATCAGCCAGTCTACAAATAACTACTAAGCACCTCCATGTGCACAGGCCTTACAGAGGATACAAAACTGTATATTATAGGCTTGCTCTTCTTACGCAGTTTACAGTCCATAAGAAGACTCAGCAAAAAGAGAAAAACTGTTTTGCTTCTGGGAAGATGGAGTGGACATATTTTTCCCTGTTCTTCCCACTAAGTACAACCAAAAACACTGGACATTACATACAAAATAAATATGAGACCCTGAGAGGTGGAGAGGAGGGGGAAGACTGGCTGGGTATCCTGAAACATAAGGAATAAAAGGTGGTGAGTCCCCTGGGTTTACGTTTTGCCTTAGAGATTCCCGACTTGGCGCTGAAGAAGCCAGCAACCCAGAAACGAGCATGGTGAAGACAAAACAAGTCCCCCAAAGCCTACTCCGTCTAGCCAAAGAATCAGGAAACGGGGAGCCCAGCATGATGGAACTTTTAGACACTAACCAAACACCGGAGCAAACACTGGCATCCTACCCACAACCACACCAGCAAGGGCATCAGGGCACTGAGACTTCTGCCCTTACCAGGCTGTGACGAGGCACCCCAGTAACCCCCACTGGGGTGATATCAGAGAGGGACAAGTAGGGAGGGGGAGTTTTGTCCCTGCTGGGTGGTAATGAAGCCCCCCTACCCGGAGGTGAGAGTAGAGACCAGGTGGAGAGCCTGGACTTCCACCCCCACTCTGCGGTAATGAGATGTCCCTACCCCCCAACCAGGGACGGTGTCAGAGCAGGCCTGGTGGAGACTCAAGACGTTCAGCACTGCCACGTTTCACCATGTGCCTGTGGTGTCGGGGAGGCCATGTGGGGGGGCAGTAACAAGGCATTCCTACCACCTCTTCCAGTCAGGGAGGTGTTAGTGTGGCGGCCTAGCAGGGATGGAGAACTCCCACCCCTGTCCTGCAGTAACAAGGAGTCTCCTCCCCGACTCCCCGGGGTGTCAACAGAGGCCAACTGCAGAACCTGGACTTCTACTCACACCTAACAGTAATGAGGAGGAGCCCCTGCTCCTCTGCCACAGCAGTGTCAGAAGAGAAGGTTTAAAATAAGACAAAAGTTTCATAACATAGTATCCAAAATATCTGGGTTTCAATAAAAAATCATTCATCATACCAGGAACCAGTGTGTTCTCAAACTGAGTTAAGAGACAATCAAGAGATGCCAACATCAAGATACAGAGATGCTAGAACTGTCTGAAAAAATTTTAAAGTGACCATCATAAAAAGGCTTCAATGAGCAATCACAAACATTCTTGAAACAAATTAAAAAAAACAGGAAGTCTCAAGAACATAGAAAAGTAAACCCAAAGCAAACAAAAGGAAGGCAATAATAAAGAGAAGAGCAGATATCGATGAAAAGGAAAACAGAAAAACAACAGAGAAAACTGGTAAAACTAAAAGCTGATTCTTTGAAAAGAGTAATGAAATTGTCAAACCTGTAGCAAGACTGACAAAGAAAAAGAAGACACAAATTACCGATATCAAGAATGAAACAGGAGATATCACTACAGACCTGCAGACATCAAAAGGATAATAGGCCCATACCAAGTTAATCATCACACTTTTGACACCTATATACTTCTAAATTTCTTTTCTACTTGCCACTGTCTTCTCTTAGGCCCTTGTCACTTTTTGTTCTTTTTCACTGTTTGAAAAGATATATTAGTTCAATTTTTTCGTAACAAATAATGACCAATTAAATTATATAATGCATGAGAGCTAACTTGGTGGGGCTTCCACTGGCCAAATGGGGACAATGTGAGCATGAAAATAAATGTGGATATTAAGGGATTATCAGGTAGAAATCCACACAGGTAGAGTTCACACTTACATAAATAAAAGATTTTAAGAAAATGAAAAAAAAAAAAAAAAAAGGATAACAGGGATTACTATGAGCAACCGTACATAAATTTGACAACTTAGATAAAAAACACAAAGCCTCTCAGATGACTTGAATAATCCTATAATTATTAAGAAAATTGAATTCCTAATTTAAAAATTCCCCCAAAGAAGTCTCCAGGCCCACATGGTTTCACTGGAGAATTCTACCAAACTTTGTAAAAAGTTAACACCAATTCTACACAATGTTCTCCAAAAACGGAAGAGGAAGAAATAATTCCTAATTCATTTTATGTAGCTGGTATTACCCTGGTACCAAAACCAGACAATGATAGTACTTTTATAAGAAGAATACAGACAAATATCCATCATAAATAAAGATGCAAAAATCCTTAACAACCAAGTTAAAGGAAAATGAAAAAAAAATCCTTAACAAAATATAGGAAAAGAGAATAGACCAATAGATCAATATGCTAAAAAAATTATATACAATGACCAAGTGGCGTTTGTTCTAGTGATGCAAGTCTGGTTCAGTATTTAAAATTTAATCATTGTAATCCACAAGATTAACAGGCTTACGAAGAAAAAACAATCACATGATTATATTAATGGATGAAGAAAAAGCATGGCAAAATTCAATATCCATTCATGACCAAAAACTCAGAAGAATAGGAATGGGGGGTACTTGATAAAGAACATCTATAGAAAACCTGTATTTAACATTATACTTAATGGTGAAAGACTGGATGCTTTCCCCCTAAGACTGGGAACAAGGGAAGGATTTCTACTCTCACCATTCCTGGTGTTGTAAGTTCTAGACAGAGCAAGAAGGCAAAAAAGGAAATAGGAAGCGTACAGATCAGAAAGGAAGAAATAGAATTGTCTTTATTGGCAGATGACATGATTGTCTATGTAGAAAATCCCAAGGAATTGACCTCCCAAAACTCGAAGAACTAATAAGTGAGTTCAGCAAGGTCACAGGCTATAAGCTAAACATACAAAAATCAATTTCTACATACTAGTCTTAAATTAAGACTCTGATTAAAAATACAATATAATTTACAATTGCTTATACACACGCACAAAAATAAAATAAGAAATACTTAGGTGTAAATCTAACAAAACATGTATAGGACTTGTATGCTGAGAACTACAAAACACTAAAGAAAGAAATCAAAGGAGGTCTAAATGAATGGAAAGACATTAACTTGTTCATGAATTAGAAACCCAACATAGTTAAAATGTCCATTCTCCCCAAGTTGATATACAAGTTTAATGTAATTTCTATAAAAATCCCAGCAAGATTTTTCTGTAGAATGGGTACAAGACTACTCTAAACTTTATATGGAAAGGGCAAAGGAACTAGAATAGCTAAGACAATTTTGAAAAAGAAGAATAAAGTGGGAGGAATCAGCCCACCTGATTTCAAGACTTATTATTGTAGGTAAAGAGTGTCGTCTGCCATTTCAGCAAACAAAGGATGCTGTGGCCATAAAGTCATCAGCCACTGCAGCCACCCCTGCTGGTGCGCCCTGAGGGGAATTCAGGATGGAAAAAAACAGGGTACTGGCCCTAGATAGTTAAGATGAATATCAAAGCGGTAATTTCAATGAGCCCAGGCTCTTGCATCTTCCCATACACTGAAAAGCACTAAAATCATTAACTTGAGATGTCCGTTTCTTTGTTTTTTTTTGTGGTTAGTAGTAATCTTCTGATGTTCGACTACATTCTCCTCCCCAGCAAAAGCTCCTATTATATCCAGTGCCTCCCTTACCCCTTTGGAACAGTCCCTCAGAGCTGTCTGAGAGGCTGCCTCGCAGGCTACAGTCCTCCGTAAAGCCCCCGAATAAAACATAACTCTCAACTTGTAGGTTGTGCACTTTTTTCCCAGTTGACGTTATATAGCTACCAGAATCAAGACTATGTGGTATTGGCAGAGGGAGAGAGATATAGATCAACTGGACAAAACAGAGAACCTCAAAGCAGACCTACACAAATACGCCCAACTGATTTTCGACAAAGGTGCAAAAAGTAGTTCAACAGAGGAAGGAAAGACTTTTCAACAAGTGGTGCTGCCCCAAGATTCAATAATGAAAATTTTGAATTATTGACTAGATTGCTGCAAACAGGAACAGATCTCTCGGTGTGAAAAAGTAAATTATCACTGGGGAAACTTTTAAAATCTAAAATTATCATAAAATATCTTAATACTAGAGAAGGTAAAATATTCTATACGGGAGATAGTAGAGCACATAGGCTAGAAACATGGGCTCTGATGATCATCTGCCATTGGACTTTGTACAGTTTATTCCATCTACCTTTCAGTTTCCTTATCTGTAAAATCATGGTAATAATAGAATCTAACTCATAGGACACTTCTGAAAACTGTACATTAGAAAAGTGTCAGATACACTGTAAATGACTAATAAATGCCAGCCATTGTTATTAAAACAAACAAACAAACAAAAAAAAACAAGTGGTGCTGGAGCAACTGGACATGCATGGGAAAAAAAAAAGAACCTTACTTTAATTCTCACACCTTATATAAAAATTAACTCAGAATGGACCTTGGACTTAAATGTAAAGCTATCAAATTGTTAGAAAAAAATAGGAGAAAATCTTCAGGACCCATGGCAAGGCAAAGCGTTCTTATACTTGATACCAAGAGTACAATCCATAAAAAGGAAAATTTGATAAATTGGATTTTTATTGAAAATTTAAAAACTTTTGCTCTGCGAAAGTCCTCTGTTAAGAGGACAAAAAGAAAAGCTATAGACTGGCAGAAAACATTTGGAAACCACATATCTGACAAAGGACTAGTATCTAAAGATATAAAATATGGAAAGAATACTCAAAACTCAACAGTAAAACCCCCAAACAATCCAATTAGAAAATGCGCAAAAATATGAAGAGACATTTCACTAAAGAGGACATGTGGATGACAAACAAATAAGCACATTAAAATGTTCAACATCACTAGCCATTAGGAAAATGCAAATTAAAACCACAGTGAGTCACTCCACACCTATCAGAATGGCTAAGTTAAAAAACAGTAACAACATCAAATGCTGGTGAGGATGCAGAGAAAGTAGATCACACATACGTTGCTAGTGGGAACACAGAACTGGTACAGCCACTCTGGAAAACAGCTTGGCAGTTTCTTAAAAAGCCAAACATGGAACTACATATGACCCAACAATTATGCTCTTAGACATTTATCCCAGAGAAATGGAAACTTATTGTCACGCAAAAATCTGTACGTGAATGTTCACAGCAGGTTTATTTGTAATAACCAAAAACTGGGAACAACAGATGTCCTTCCACAGGAGAATGTTAAACAAACTGTGGTCCGGCCACACCATGAACTACTTTTTTTTTTTTTAATTTCTGTATTTTATTTATTTATTTTTAGCTGCGTTGGGTCTTTGTTGCTGCGCGCAGGCTTTCTTCAGTTGCGGCGAGCGGGTGCTACCCTTCCCTGCGGTGCGTGGGCTTCTCGTTGCAGTGGCTTCTCTTGTTGCGGAGCACGGGCTCTAGGTGCTCGGGCTTCAGTAGTTGTGGCACGCGGGCTCAGCAGTTGTGGCGCACGGGCTTAGTTGCCCCGCGGCATGTGGGATCTTCCTGGACCAGGGCTCAAACCCATGTCCCCTGCACTGGCAGGCGGATTCTTAACCACTGCGCCACCAGGGGAGCCCCACACCATGAACTATTGACACACAGGGGCCTGGATGAATCACCAGTGAAATACGCCGTGTGAAAAAAGCCAATCCTCAGTGGTTACATACTATATCATTCCACTTATACAACGTTCTTGAAACGACAAAACTATGGAAATGGAGAACAGATTAGTGGTTGCCAGATTTTAAGGAGGAAATGGGAGTTGTGGCTGTAAAGGGACCCTGTGGTAATGGAAATCTTCTGGCTCTTGAATGCATCAGTGTTAATACCCTGGTTGTTATGCTGTAGCTCTGCAAGATGCTACCAGTGGATGGAATTGGGTAAAGGGTACACAAGACTCTTCTCTATTGTTATGTCAATCTACAATTATCTCAAAATAAAAAGTTTTCAAATACACAAAAAGAGAGGAGTTAAAAACAAAATAATAGCATATATGAGCTGTCCCGAGTCTGTGTCTAATCAAATGCCAGCTGAACGACGTACATGGTACCGGGGAAGCTGCGGTACTCTTTCCCACTCCCTGCTAGGACTTCGGAGATTACACTGTCCTTTGCAGGTTAAATCATAAAGATCAGTACGAAACAGACCAGACTGTCACCTGACTGAGGTAGAAACTACAGAAAGAATGTGTCCGTGTGAAGGGAGCTGGCCTGCTGTGAAGTGAGAGGGCAGGAAGGAGGGGCCCTGGAGGAGATGCCCGCCCAGTGCCCGTCCAGTCTCAGGGCGGAGGGGGTGCCCCAGGCCTGCACGCCTGGGTGACAAGGGTCCCTGAGATTATCTAACCAATCCTTCTCCTGATTCCTCACCCACTCAACCACATGTGATTTGCTTCCTCTAAACTTGCCAACAGGAAGAGAAAGCAAACGTCAGTACCTGTCCTTGTTTGCAAACGAACTTCCAGCCATTTTGGATGCCCCAGTCTTTTGTGAATTTGGTTTCTCTGAGTCAGTTTCCAAGGGATGCGAAGGCCCAAATTCCCGTGAGGACTGCCTCTGGGTAGGGCTGTTCCAGGGCGCAGCCCTGTCTCCCGGGCTTTCTTCACCACCCAGTCAGTGCCATCTGCCACCACTAGACACCGTCACCCCAGGATGGGCTTTCTTAGGAAAAGGGGATTCGACTTATTCTAGGTGGCCCCCGAAGCAGACCAGAACCAGCAGGCTGAGAGGCATGTTCCAGTCCAACCCATAGCTTTTCCTAACCCTCCGTGCTGTCTTACCCATGGCAGGGGCTGCTGCGGAGACACTGCTCCCTCCAGCTAACATTTGAGCACTTCACTGATGCTCTGTGACCACAGAACCTTGGAGGAATCCACCTTACATCTCCCCAGCACTTCACCTTAATTCTCACAGTGACTCCGCGTGGGTTCCTTTGATTACACCTGCTTTGTCTGATGTGGAGTCTGAGCTGGAGAGAGGTGACAGGTCCGCAGTGAGAGCCTGGCCTGGAGGCAGGAGTCTGGACTTTAACCTTGGGCCAGCCCCCTTCTGCCCAGATCTTTCTGACTCAGCCACCTGGGGCCCCTCAGAGAAGCCAGTCTCTGAGGAGGCACAGGCTGGACTGACCGGGTCCCCTGGGGCCCGAGGGTCCTCAGTGCCCGGTGGAGATTGAGCTCACCGGGGCAGGGAGAGGGGAGAGGAGGGCCGCGGCACCGCTCCCGACCCCCCTGTCTTGTCCTCTCTCTTCCTGTCCCATCTAATCACCCACGGAGAATCCGCTCCTGTCCTACCTGGAACACCAGGTTCATGGGCGTCCAGCCTCTAGTCCTGACTCACTCTCCATGCAAGGGCTGCTGCCTTCCTCTCCCGCTGCTTCACCTGAGTTGGCAGCTCTGCCGAGCGCGTGTGAACACGCCATCCTGAAATTTCACTCGGGGTTCCTTAAAGGTAATGCTATATGAGGCCCTACCTGAGGTCAGGTCTGGGACAGCCAGGTAAGATTTATGCTGCTGCCTTGGCTTAGAGTTTAGCTTACTACAATACCAGCATCTTAGTGATCAAATAGTGTGTACATTATATGATTATTTTAGGAAAATGACTGCTCTTTGTGGACAAAAGCATTGGGCTGTGTGGTCAGAGTAAGTGGCCAAGAGCTCTGGGCAGCGGGGTAGTATTTCATCTCTTTCCTAGGGAACCGAGCTTTGGAGGCACCTGCTGGAAATGGGCATATGGATCACCGTTTCACAGAGGTATTGGCCATACACCGCTTCCCTGCCAGCGTGAGATATGAAACCTTAAGAAACAAAACAAATGCCCACATTCCATTTCAATGAAAAATAAAAGGTCAATGGCTAACCTTAGTCAACGCTCACAAAAGTACTTCTTTACCCTGGACAACGAGTACATATGTAAGACGTTCACTTGCAAATATACAAACCGGCGAACGTATTCTCCATCATAAGTTAAAGCTTGATTTATTAACTTGTTCAAAAACAAGTTAGTAAGAGATTCGCTGAAATATTATTCAAGTTTTTAAAAATTTAAAGCGAGTCGAAGCTGTTTTTTATTAAAAATACTTCATAGCGGGAATTCCCTGGTGGCTCAGTGGTTAAGAATCCGCCTGCCAATGCAGGAGACACGGGTTCGAGCCCAGGTCCGGGAAGATCCCACATGCCGCGGAGCTACTAAGCCCGTGCGCCACAACTACTGAGCCTGCGCTCTGGAGCCCGCGAGCCACGACTACTGAAGCCCACGTGCCACAACTACTGAAGCCCGCACGCCTAAAGCCCGAGCTCCGCAACAAAGAGAAGCCACCGCAATGAGAAGCCCGCGCACTGCAACAAAGAGTAGCCCCCGCTCCCGCAACTAGAGAAAGCCCACATGGCAGCAGCGAAGACCCAACACAGCCAATAAATAAATTTATTAAAAAAAAAAATACTTCATAGCTAAATTCATTGGTAATTGATAACCTTCATAAAACACAAGCCAGTTTCTACGTTTGGTCCCTAATATATACGACCCTGTAATAAAAGCTAACTTAAGTCACAGTGTCATATGCAAGTGTAGGGCCAGAGGAAGAACCAGGGCGTCTCAGCCGATCTGCTTTTGCCACCTGGAGAATTTGCTTCCTCTGCCACAGTTTTTCTACTGCCAACACGCAGGCAAATACTCTTGGTGCTTTCAAGAATATTACGTTGATGTGAGATGCATAAATGTAAGAAAATGGATGTGAAAATCATTATTAAATTGACAGTTCCTGGTTAAGAAAGTTTGTAGTGAGGCTCTGATTAGACGTGATTCTTGTCAATGCCTGAGTCTCTCCATCCGGCAAATGAGATCATTTAAAATCCTGTCCCTTTTAAAATCATGCCTTACTGAGTAAGGAAATTTCTTAAGTTCTCTGATTTTGAAAAGCCATATACTGTATAGACACAAACAAGTCACTGTCATAGTTTTTCTAAGAAACAGTGATATCAGCAAAAAGGAAACGGAGGCATCGTTAGGACCCCTGGAATGTAAAGGAAAGGAAAACGAGCTGTACTCGGTGAGCTGGAAAGTGCAACTTAGCAAAGAGAAGCAAGAGCTTAATTCAATACTATTCAATCTGTCTCCAGCAACACTTGGGGAACTAGACGCAGAGGGAGCTTCGGGAGGGCAGAGGAAACCACTAGGTGTGGTGGGAAACGAAAGGAGAGAGCCTGTAAAACTGATGCCTGCTGATAGCAGGGCACTGGGTCCACTTCTTCAGTTGGGGCCAAGTGGGTGGAAACGACTGAGGATGTGTCAGAACTTTTTGAAATGGGCAAACCTAGGAGACATTCAGGGATAATCTTACAGCTTCAGCCTTCTCTCTGGGAGAGAGGAGACTACTTCCACTCGTTTCCCCCAATTTAAGTGGGAAGAATTTCACTTGCCTCACTTAAGCGTGTGTGAGCAGCTGAGCGCGGCGGTGCCCGGGTGCAGAACACACCGTGTAAAAACAGCACCAGCCACATGGCCAGCTTTTCCGAGCTGCCTGGGGATTCCAAACGAAACGTACTTTGCAATCTATTCTGTGAAGCAAGCGGGTGATGGATAAGGAAACGCTTCAAGAATAAATGTCTCATTAGGGTGGGTTTTAAATACCATTGCCGGGAGGAATTTTACTAAAATTACTGGTCTTTATGTACTTCAGCAGAATGCATCTGATTACTGAAGGGAGAGCCCAGGGATAACTGATTACCTCAAGAAATTAAGAATGCCTCATAAAAAAGGCCCTTGAGCTGAGATGAATTTAGATGTTCTAATACGAAGCTTCCCCATAGCGGCTCGGTGATCTTATGACACTACAAGATTCTTAACTGGAGGCTTTAGATACATAATACTCCAGACAAACCAGATTCTAAGCAACTGGCCTGAAAACAAAACTAAGGTTGACCACTAAATGCATTTGAAAACTCAGATTCTTACAGATATAATGCAGAGAGCAGAACGTATTCAAGCGGTTTTACATATGACAAGTGAAAGTATCGAGTGTGTTTTCCACTTGAAATAATTATAAGACTTCTACCAGCAGTTTAAATTTGAGACACCTTCTCAGAACACTGAATTGGAAATCTCACTCTTTGTAAAAATAAGGGAAAAACACTCCACATGGGAGAGAAAGGGTGGACCAAGGTGACCAGGCAGGCAGTGTAATCAACATATTTCCCCTCGCGGAATGGACCTTTTCCATTTCTGCAGCTTTCTTTGAGTGTGTGCCAGGACTGAGGATGGAAGCCGGTTCTGAATCCTGGAGGACCTGTCGCGATGCTGCGGTGCTCTAGACAGCAACTTCCCTACCCACAAAATGACATTCCTGCGGGTAACGACAGCTGGTTTAACAACCAGCTCAGTTCATTAACTAACCCCCGAATAGAAACTAGACAAACCCCAACACCCTTCACTTCCCTGATTCCTCTAAGCCATTGCTCTGGCGGCTCAGTGTGCTTGCTTAAACTTCACCTGAAGTCTAAGTGAAAATAGCAAGACGCTTGGAGACGACGGCAGCGTTGCTCTGAGAGAAGCCGAGCGTATTAAAATATGGAACACACAGAATCAGAGGAGACTTGGAGGCTGAACAGGACTGGAAGTGAAAGACAGTAGAAAGCTTTGGTGGGACCGAGGGAGGAAGCCGACATCACAGCAGTGTCCAGACACTGCGCGGGATGCAGACAGGTCGACTCGGGTAACCCGCGCCGCCGCTCCTTCTGAACAAGAGTCACTGAGCGCGCTCAAGAGATGCGAGGGGCGGGCGGCGCGGCACTCCGGGGAAACAAAAGACCCCAAGGCTGGGTGTGTCCCCCCGCAGCCCGGAGTGAGTGGGCCGGCTAGCTGACAAGCCAGAAACCACCACCCCAGACCCGGAAATGCCCCTGACGCAATGAGGGTATATGCTTACACATCAGCAAGAATGTCATAAGGAAAAATTACTATTCAATAAACCACGCAAGTTCTGAAATAATGTGTAGATGAACTTCAAAGTCCAAGAATCTAGATGAAGGAGATTGGAAAAGTAAGGATTTGCCAGTGTTTCCCAAGCTTCCTGCGGGGCGGGGAGCGGGAAATGCGTTTGCGGGGATTGATTAGGAATCTGAATTTGTTTTTTTAGGAAAAAACCTCACAAGCAGGCTGTTACCGGAAGTTTGTGTTGGAAACAGCCTCCCTCCCCTCCTTTTACCCACTGAGGGCGTCCAACGGCCCCCTTCCCCAGCTCTCCACCCCCAGCTCCATCCTGGCCGCCCACCGACCTTGGCTCCAGCTCTGGCCGGGTACCACACGAGGAACCTCCACTCTAGCAGACCTTCATTTGCAGCAGTCTAGTCTGCCTGTAGATCATGATGACACAGTAATGTCAAAACCGGCTAACGTGCGCTGCGTCTGTGCTAGCACTTTATGGGGATGATTTCATTCGATCCTCACAACCACCGGAAGAAATGGGTGTTTATAGTTGCACTTTACAGATAAGAACACTGAGGCCTGGAGTGGTTAACCAACTTGCCCCAGGCCACGTGGCTGGTAAGAGATGAGGCAGGACTCAGGCCCAGGCAGTCTGATTACAGAACCACTTTCTCTGCATTTAGATTCAAACACTCGTTGTTTTAACATTCAGCATGTATTTGTCATTTTCAGGGCCTGTTCGGGGGTACAGAGAGGCTTCTGTGCTTGGCCCCTGTCACCTTGGACTTGGAAGGAGGACACGGACAGCACACATGATCAAATGCGCCCATGAGAGGAGACAAGAATGTGCTCCGAGACCCCAGTGAGCTGCAACAATAAGATATCAGGAGATCGAGAGAGCATCCTAGTTTTGGCTTTAACATGTTCCCCTGCTCAGCCCCCCACTTTTCTGGATTGGACTCTTTCCACGTAGCTCCAGAAGGAGCAAGTGTGTGCTATATAGATACAAAGGAAGGAACGGAGACGTATCATTTTTGTGTGTGTCCATTATATGCCACAGATTAACTCACTGATCTCACCACAATTCGGTAGTAATTATCTTTATAGATGAGGAAACAAAGCAAGTAACGTGAAAGAAAATATAAAAGTAGACTGGGGTCTCAGTTGAGTGGGTCTTTGAATGCCACCATTAGCAACTTAATTTTATTAGGTGATGGGGGGCATGGGAATGTTTTTAAGGTGGAATCAAGTGAAAGCGTAAATGGATTCAGCCACCTTGAAGAGCAATTTGGCAGTATCTAATAAAGATGAGACCTTCGTACAGCAGTTAAGAGGATGAACTAGGGCAGCACGTACTGGTATCAATAGATCTCTCACACGTAATGTTGAATGAAAAAAGCAAGCTGGTAAATGAGTCACAGAGTATTACGTCATTTATGTAAATATAAAAACCATAAAACAATACTGTATATCGTTCACGGAAACATAAAGATAATATAGAAGCACAGAATGCTCATGGAATTTTACACACCAGCTTCAGGATGGTGGTTAAGTCTGGGGAAGGTGGGAGAGGAGAGGGATGAAGGGATCGATCCACTGCTGTCATGTTATTTTCTGGACTTTCTGGAAAGTTTAAAATGTCCCCCAGTTTAAAAATGAAGAGATCATGTCCCTGCATGATTGATCCAAGCCCTGCCTTAGAAAGATGGTCTGGTGGCCACATGCAGGACAGGCTGGGAAGGGAAGAGACGGAGGCTTAAGCCAGGATGTGGAACTGCAAAGGAAATGAACGGGTAGATGAAAGTGATTTTCAGAATGAGGAACCACTGTGTCTGGAGGACGATGACAAAGTACAAGGGAGAAGGAACAACCGCAGGTCACTGAGCTGTTGAAAGAGTGTGGGTGCCTGGACAAGCAGGCAATTTAGGAACCTCAGTTTTTGTTAACGTCCACATTTGAGTTACAGCCAGTTATTGACTATATATCACATGCGTTAGACACTGGATAGTTGGCTCATTTAGAGAAACTGAGTCTTGTACATGGCAGAGTCAGGACCCCAACAAGAGTCCCTGATTCTAAGATGAATGATGTTCGGCTAAGCCCAGATGTCTCTTCAGCCTAGAAATTCACGAGGCCCACAGGCTCCCTGGTCCCAGTGCCTCAAAGCTCAGTTCAAGTACAGGGATGCCAAGCCCTGTCAATGACTTTCTGAATTCCCTTGGCAGTGTAGTTCTCATTGCGATGCGGTCAATGGGCATTCTCAGTGATCCCTTAAGGCAAGACGAGTGATAACGTCACTTGTCACTTAATACCTTCCAACAGCTTCCCTCTTCTCTCAGAATAAGGGTTAATGTCTTTCTCAAGGCTCCAGGTGATCTGACCTTAGCTACCTCCTCTGACACCGTATCCTATTCCCTCCCCATTTCTTGTGGCTCCCCAAATAGGCTTCTACCTCAGGGCCTTGACATCTGCTACTCCCCGTGTCCACTACGGGGCTTCTCCCTCAAGTCCTTCCTACTTTTATTGTTCTTTAAGGCACCTACCACCATTTGACATATTACATTTCTATTTTCTTTTTCTTTTTTTTTTTTTTTTTTGCGGTACGCGGGCCTCTC
>NC_041215.1:131037710-131049904 GCF_002837175.3 Physeter macrocephalus | reverse complement strand
GCACGAACCCGTGTCCCCTGCATCGGCAGGCGGACTCTCAACCACTGCGCCACCGGGGAAGCCCCTATATTTCTATTTTCTTATTTGTTTAAGGTCTGCTTTTCTCCCGATAGAGTATCTGTTTCGTTTACTGCCACGCCCTGATGGCTTCTGGTAATGGAATATGAGTAGGTGAGGCAATTCCCCTTTACACAGATCAAGCACAAAATGTGACAAGTTTATTAAAAACAATCATTTCAGGACACTGGAAAATGACCAGTTGCAGGCCACAACTGCTCACTGGGGAAGTGCTACTGCACCTGGGGCAAGAATGGTGCACTGGCTGGGGGAGTTCCTGTCTATTTCAGGCAGTGAAAACCCACAGCTTTATCAGCTGAAGGTGTGGACTTGGTAGAGGGCAAGTAGCAGAGCAGCTAGTTGAGCGGGGATACCCGGAAGCAAGGGAGCCATAGAAGGACTGAGGTAATAAAATCTCCAAGCATCCCCGACCGACTGCTAAACTACAGAGACACGCAGAAAACCCCAGGGAGCTCAGAGAAATTTAAAAGCTTGGGGAAACTTGCAAATTTTCTGTGCTTTTAAATGCACTCCTCAACCTACACATAATTCAAGTGGCAGAAGATGGTCACTTGAGGTGTGTCAACATAACCTTTGCCCAAATCTCTGGCTGACCATTAAAACTATGCAGGGGAAGTAATAAGCAGAGACACCACTGGCTGTGTGCCACAGCCGGGAGAGATTTCACAGTTAGAGACCAGGCAAGTTAACAGCTTACTAAACAACACTCAGGAGAACAAAACGTAATCCAGAATCATTGCAACATATTATCTGCAACGCCTGGTTTTCAACCAAAGGCATTACTAGACGTGGCCCAAGAAACAGAAAAATGTGACCTGCACTCAGGAAATATCAAGAAGCCAAGAGCTCACTTTGATGAGTGGGCCCAGATGTTGGATTTAGTAGACACAGACTTCAAAACAGCTATTATGAAAATGTCTAAAGAATTAAAGGAAAAAGTGCTCAAGAGTTAAAGAAAAATATACTAAAAATGAGTGAAAAACAGGAAATCTTGACAGGGAAATGGACACTATAAAAAGGAACCAGATGGGAATTCTAGAGCTGAAAAGGATTAATAACTGAAATGAAAAATTCAGTGGATGGGCTCAATAGCAGATATATATGAACTGGCAGAAGTACCAGTCAATTGGAAGATGGATCAACACAAAGTATCTGGCTTAAAGAACAGAGAGAAAAAACACTGAAGAAAATGAAGAAAGCCTCAGAGATCTGTCAGATAAGATCAAGTATTCTAATATATGTGTAATTGGATTTCTAGGAGGAGAGGAGAGAAGAAAGGGGCAGAATATATTCTTGAATAAATAATGGCTGAACACTTCCCAAATTTGGTGGAAAACTGTAACTTGTAGACCCAAGAAGCTCAGTGAATCCTAAAAAGGATACATACAAAGAAAACTACACCCAAACACATCATAATCAAATTGCCGAGAGCCAAAATTGAACATAAAAATCTTAAGTAGCAGCAAGGGCAAAACAACTCACCACATCCAGGGAAAGAATGATAAAAGATAAAATTAATAGCAGGCTTCTCATCAGAAACAATGGAAGCCAGGAGACAATGACATATTCAAAGTGAGAGAGAAAAGCCTGTTGATCAAGAGGTCTATACCCAGTGTAAGCGTCCTTCAAAAATGAAGGTGAAATAAGGACAATTCCAGGGACTTTCCTGGTGGTCCAGTGGTTAAGACTCCACACTCCCAATTCAGGGGGCCCGGGTTCCATCCCTGGTCAGGGGACTAGATCCTGCATGCCGCAACTAAGAGTCTGCACGCTGAAACGAAGATCCTGCGTGCTGCAACTAAGACCCGGTGCGGCCAAATAAATAAATATTTAAAGACAATTCCAGATTTAAAAAATTGAGAGAATATGTTGTTAACAGACCTGAATTACTAGAAATGCTAAAGGCAGTGCTTCAAACGAGAGGGAAATGGTGTCAGATGGTAACCTCACAGGAAGGCATGAAGGGCACTGAAAATGATAAATACATGGGTGGATACATAGATATACACTTTCCCCGAATTTCTTTAAAAGATTTATGACTGTTTAAAGCACAGATTTACAATACTGGCTTGATAATAAATATACATGTAGTACATATGGCAACAAGAGCACAAAAGAGAAACAGAAATGGAGCTGTACTGGTGCAAAGTTCTTCTATTTATGAGAAACAAATCAGTATTAACTCGAAGAAGACTGTAAAGATGCATATTGTAATCCCTAGAACCAACTCAAAAAGAAAAAGGGAAATACAGCTAAAATACTAACAGAGTAATTAAAATGGTATACTAAACAATATTTGTTTAATACAAAATAGGGTAATACATGTATTTGTTTAATACAAAGGAAGGCAGGAAAAACAGGAAGAGATCACATAAATAGAAAACAGCAAATAACAGAATTAAACCCAACCATACCAATAATTACATTACATGTGAATAAATAGCAAACAAAACAATTTTGAAAAAGAACAAAGTTGGAGGACTCATTTTCAAAACCTATTATAGAGCTACAATAATTAAGACCATGCGGTACTAGCACAAATGAACAGAAATGAGAATGGTCAAGTGAACAGAAATGAGAATCCAGAAATAAATGCTTACATTTACGGTCAATTTTTTTACAGAGGCTCAATTTGACAGTCATTCAATGGGTCAAAGCACAGTCTTTTCAACAAATCGTATTGGGGCAACTGGATATTCACATGCAGAAAGATAAATTTAGATCTTTACCTTACACCATAAACAAAAGATAACTACAAATGGCCCTAGATCTAAATGTAAGAGCTAAAGTTATAAAACTCTTAGGGAAACATAGGAGAAGATCTTTTTTTTTTTTGGCCACACCATGGCATGCGGGACCTTAGTTCCCCAACCAGGAGTCGAACGCATGTCCCCTGCATTGGAAATGTGGAGTCTTAATCACTGGACCTCCAGGGAAGTCCCAGAAGATCTTTGCAATATTGGTTTAGGCCAATGGTTTTCAAGTGGAGGTGCTTTTGCCTCCTAGGGGACACTTAGCAATGTCAGCAAACATTTTTGGTTGTCACAGCTTTGGAGTGGGGTGAATAATCCTGGCACCCATGGGTAGAGGTTGGAAACGCTGTTAAACATCCCACAACACGTGGAACAGCCCCCACAACAAAGAATGATCTGGCCCCAAATGTCAACAGCGCCCAAGGGTGATAAACAGTGGGTTGGGCAAAGAGTTCTTAGGTACAACAGCAGAAGCACAAACCATGAAAGAAAAAACAAAAAATTTCTGTACTTCAAAAGACGCCATTAAGAAAACGAAAAGACAAGCCACACACTGGGAGAATATATTTGCAAGTCATATATCAGAGAAAGGACTTGTATTCAGAATATATAAAGAACTCTCACAACTCAATAATAAAAGACAAACAACCCAATTTTAAAAATGGGAAAACTATTTGAATAGATATTTCACCAAAGAAGACATGCAAATGGCTAGGGTTGAACTGTGTATCCCCAAAAGATATGTTGAAATCCTACCCCCAATACCTCAGAATGTGACCTTAATTGGAAATAGGGTTGTTGCAGATGTAATTAGTTAAGATGAGGTCATACCGGAGTAGGGTGGGCCCTTAATCCAATGTGACTGGTGTCCTTACAAGAAGATGATGCGAAGACACACAGGTGAGAAATGCACCTGCAAGCCAAGGAACGCAAAGGACCTCCAGCGACACTAGGAGCTAAGAAGAAGGCATGGAACAGATTCTCCCCCAGAACCTGGAGACAGTGTGGCCCTGCTGACACCTTAATTTTGGACTCCTAGCTTCCAGAACTGTGAGACAATACATTTCTGTTGTTTTAAGCCAACCAGTTTGTAGTACTTTGTTACAGCAGCCCTAGGAAACTAATGCATCTAGCAAGCACATAAAAAGATGCTCAACCTCATTAGTAATTAGGGAAATACAAATTAAAAGCACAACGTAATATCACTTCACACCCACTAGGATGGCTATAATTAAAACAACAGACAAATAACAAACATTGGTGAGGATGTGGAGAAACTGGAGCCCTTGTACCTTGGCTGGTGGGAATGTAAAAATGGGTACAGCCGCTTTGGAAAACATTTCGTCCATTCCTTTAACAGTTAAACATAAATTTGTCATACAACCCAGGAATTCCACTCCTGGGTAACTACCCAAGAGAAATGAAAACATATGACCACACAAAGACTTATTCACAAATGTTCACAGCAGCCTTATCTATAATAGCCAGAAAAGTGAAAACAATGCAAATGTCTATCAACTAGCGAATGGATAAACAAGTGGTCTATCCATACAATGGAATACTATTCAGAAATAAAAAGAAATGAACTATTGCTATAGTCTATATGGTTAAACCTCAGAAATATCATACTAAATGAAACCCATCATATGCAAAAGACTACATACTATGTGAAATGTCCAGAAAAGGCAAATCTACAGAGACAGAAAGCAGATTAGTAGTTGCTTGGGGCTTGCGGGGAGGGGGACAGTGGACAGGGATTGACTACAAAAGGGCCTAAGGGATCTTTTGGGGGTGATGGAAATATTCTAAAATTGAATTGTGGGGACAGTAGTGCAGCTCTGTAAATTTGCTAAAAATCATTAAATTGTACACTTAAAACAGATGAAGTTCATGGTATGTAAATTACACCTCGATAAAACTGTTTAAAAATATGAATGCCCTAAATAAACACTCCAATCAAAGGCAGAGATTGTCAGACTGTATAAAAAAGCAGAACCTAGCTATATCCTGCCTACAAGAGAAGCACTTTAAATTCCAAGACACAGATAGGTTGAAAGTAAAGGAATGGAAAGAGACACACCATGTGAACAGTAAGCACAAGAGAGCTGGAATGGCTGTATTAATATCAGACAGACAGGCGACTTCCCTGGTGGTCCAGTGGGTAAGACTACGTGCTCCCAATGCAGGGGGCCCGGGTTCGATCTCTGGTTGGGGAACTAGATCCTGCACGCGTGCCGCAACTAAGAAGTCCACATCCCGCAACTAAAACCCGGCGCAGCCAAAATAAAATAAATAAATACATATTAAAAACAAAAAACAAAAAAAACCAGACAGACAAAACATACGGCGCACGTTACTAGAGACAAAGAGGACGTTTCATAATGATTAAAGGGGTCAACACTGGGATGATATATTACAACAATTACAAATATATATGATTCAAACAAAAGAACTCCAAAATAGATGAAGCAAAACTGACAGAACTGAAAGGAAAAACAGGCATGTCTACAATTGAAATCGGAGATTTCTATATTCCTCTCTCAGTAACTGGTAGAACAACAAGTAGACAGAAAAATCAGTAAGGACATAGACTAGTCCCTGGCATAAAACAGGTGCTTGATAAATACCTGTTAACTAGATGAATTCTCACTAAGTCAGTTTTTTGGTAAGATTCCCAAAGCCTGATCAACTTGGGTGAAGCAGGAGAACATAACAAGCTACCACCGACTGAACACAGACGATACACATCAGGTCCTCTGCTCAGACTTGGCACAGATATTTCGATTACCGCTTACAACACTACTGTCTGGATGGTAAAAAAAAAAACAAGGTTTCTGAAATTAAGAGCTGAGGGTAAACCCTGGTAAGGAGAGTATAGTAGGAGATTCAGAATGAAAAAGGCAGTTGGCTTTTCCCATCTGGTAAAGTTTAGACAGTAACAAATGTCAATTTAGATCGCTAAAACTCTAACTTTAATTGGAAAGAACTTCTTTCTTACTTTATTGTCAATTCTTGTGTGTGTAAACCGACAAAGTTATTTTTTTTGTATATGAAGGCTATCTTAAAATGGTTTTTTAAAAAAATCATTTATTTATTTTTTGGCTGCGTTGGGTCTTCGTTGCTGTGCGCGGCCTTTTCCTAGCTGCAGCGAGCAGGGGCTACTCTTCGTTGCGGTGCGCGGGCTTCTCACTGTGGTGGCTTCTCTTGTTGTGGAGCACGGGCTCTAGGTGCGTGGGTTTCAATAGTTGTGGCTCGCGGGCTCTAGAGCTCAGGCTCAGTAGTTGTGGCGCACGGGCTTAGCTGCCCCGCGGCATGTGGGATCTTCCCGGGCCAGGGCTCGAACATTGCAGGGCTCGTGTCTCCTGCACTGGCAGGCGGATTCTTAACCACTGCACCACCAGGGAAGTCCTAAAATGGTTTACTCTGAGATGAACCTCACTACGGTGGACTGTTGCACAGACAGCAACTCCTCCCGTGCCAGCAAGCACACTCCTTCACAAGAGGCCTAGTGGCTTTGGCCTTCGCCTTCTTAGAGCCTGGCAACGACCATGTTGTGAAGATGCCCAGCAAATTCACTGCAGGAGGAGGGCAGGCCCGGCCCAGTCAACCCACAAAATCGGGAGGAAAAGACTGTTGTTTTTTTAAAGCCACTAAGATTTGGGGTGGTTTTATCAGTTAGCAAAGGCTAACTGGTACTGTCACAGATAAAACATTGAGCAAACAAGCCAAACTCAGAGTGCATCATGCTGTAGGATTCCATTTACATAAATGTCAACAGCAGAGCAGAGCGAGAACTCAAGGTGGGGCTTCTGAGATGCAGACGCGAATGATCCAGATGGCGGTTACACAGGTGTGTGCATTTGGGTCAGGTGAATCTGCCTGCATCCACTTTTCTGGGGGAATCCTCTGCAGAGAGAAACCATCAGAGCTCCTGTGAGCATCTGCCCAACCAGTATCCCTACCCAACAACCAGTGTGTGCCATGTGCCGTGCTAGGTGCTGGGGGTGCTCTGGAGAACAAAGCTGACACTGTCCCCGCCCTAGTGGCACTTACAGTTCACTAGTGGAGAATAAAAGGCAGTGCGAATAAATAGCGTCTAAAAAAAGATGAATCCGTCGTGAAAGGTAATATCAAAATAAATGCCAAAAAGTAGCACACAATTTGCAGCAACATGAGTTGCATGACTGAGTTGCCTTCCCTGTAGTGTTTCTCCCACATACCACATAGCAACGTTAACTTTCACTTTGCTTCTGGCTTTCTCTTTCAAGTGAGCTTGCTCTGCTTTTCCCTTTAAAGATCTGACTTACATCTCTGTCTACTCTTAGCAGCAGATCTTGGTTTAAGTTGAATACACCACGCCTAACAACAGCTTAATGAGTATCTGTCCATTTCGTTGCTCTTGTCATTCTGCAAAATTGAATACGGTGCATTGCTCAGTTTGCTCTCTACTAACAGAAAATTGCTTCTATTTCTATATTTTATATTACAGACATATTCAATATTTTATATAACACGCGTGGCACACAGAATTTAGACACAAACTGGCTCAATTTGAGTCAAACAGACCCTGAGCCCTTACAGCCAAATGACAGTGATACAAGCGAGGGCCTTAGTTACTACCTGGAGCACCAAATGTCTTGGATTTTCAAGTTGGACGGGGCGGCAGGTCATGCACTATTTTTTCTCCACTCACATTCCCAGGCCTAAGACACTAAGTGTTTCAGCTCTGAATGCCAAGCGATAGTGATTTGATTAGGTAAGTAGAAACAAGTTTATTTAATAAAAATTTTAAAATAATGCAGAATGCACTGAAGTATAAGGATTTATCAAATAGGTCAAAATTAGAAATATACATGTTTCACTACATACAAGGTACTATTATTCCAAAAATCTATGATAACAGGAAAAAGCGATGCACTGCTGTGGTGTTTGTAAAAAATTAGATAAGAGAAAAACAAAGTTTATTGTAGAGTACTGGCTGACCTTTTCTGCATCTGTTTCCATGGAAACAGATGTTGGACAAATAGGGTTTGTAAATGCCTCGGAATCCGGAGGTGTCTCCGAGCCCTCACCTTGTTTTGAGCCATCTGATGTCTATTTCCATAGAAACCAGAGTGGAAATGAGGGCAGTAGCCATGAGTCAGCCTGTTGGGTGGTTCGTCCCCGCCAAGGTATGAGAGCATAGGAGCTGTGTTATAGAAATAAGCGAGTTTAGAACCAGAAAAAAACAAAAATCGTAAATGGGAAACACTGGTTTCTTTATTGACTTGATTAAATAATGGAAAGGCCCTGCAAGCGACACAGACATAAACAGACGCTTCTTTGCTAATTAGGTAACAGGGAATTAAACTCGTATCTGCACCGTGCCAAGGAAGCAGACCACAGGAGGTGATCCATCAGAGGTGATTCACAGAGAGCGGTTGGTTCTTTGGACGTGTACTCTGAAGCAGTTTCAGGTGGATCAACCATCCCACAGGTTGTGTATAAAGGTGGCCAAAGAGAAAGGAGGTCATGGCCCAAGCACTCAACACCTCTCTGTCTGTGGAATGCAAGGTCGCTTGAAGGAAGCCCGGTTGGTCAGAAACTGACTGGATCTAGGCCCCACCCACTTTCTGCTCTAGCCAGATAATGGTATGTGCCTCCCACATAAAATCAAGTTTCCCCTAATACACGATAGGCTTCCCCCACCCCCAAGCCTGTGTTGCCCATTTTTGTTAAAGGCATCACCACCCTCCCTGCTATCTAGGGTCAAGGTTCCCAGCCTTCAGTTCCTAATGACATGCCCTGTTAGTGACCAACTCCTGCCAGATCCACCCCCAGGAGCACCCCCTGCAGAATATCTCCCAGCTGGCGGCCAAGTTCAGCATCATCCCCACTGAAGCATGCAGCAGAGGGCGGGCGGGCACAGAGACTCTCATACCAGCCTGGGTTTAAATCTCAGTCCCACCAATTACTGCCCATGTAACCTTGAGCAAGTTTCTGAACCTCTCTAAACTCTGGCTTTCTCATCCAAGAAATAGGGCTAATAATAGTACCTATTTGACAGAGGGGGTACAAGGAATAAATAGACGAAAGCTCGTAAAGCTCTTGGCCTGCACTCAGTAAGCATTCAGAAGATACTGGCTCTTCAGTAATTCTAAGCTTTCTTGATCTCTTGTTAATTTGAACACTGACACCAGATCAACCATCCTATAGCACAGCTCTGTTCACATCCCTCCCAGGCTCACAAATAAATATTCAGGGCTTCACAGATATTCCACTTTCTGTAGCCTGGCTCCAAACCGCCTTGCCAGCTTTGTCTCCCACCCTTCCCCTTCGCATACTCCAAGCTGAGGCCAAAGTGAACCATCCTTGGCTGGTGTCCGGCCTATGCTCTTGACCCATGCCGTTCCTCAGCCTGGAGGCCCACCTTCTCAGAAGCTGGTTTGAACCTAACAGCTGTAACACCTCTTTTACTCGCTTTCCTCCTCTAGTTTTTGGTTTTAACTTAATTAATCAATTTATTTAATTTTTGGCTGCATTGGGTCTTCGTTGCTGCACATGGGCTTTCTCTAGTTGCGGGGAGCAGGGGCTACTCTTGGTCGCGGTGCGCGGGCTTCTCATTGCGGTGGCTTGTCTTGTTGCGGAGCACGGGCTCTATGCGCGTGGGCTTCAGTAGTTGTGGCACGCGGGCTCAGTAGTTGTGGCTCGCGGGCTCAGTAGTTGTGGCGCACGGGCTTAGTTGCTCCGCGGCATGTGGGATCTTCCCAGACCAGGGCTCGAACCCATGTCTCCTGCATTGGCAGGCGGATTTTTAACCACTGCGCCACCAGGGAAGTCACTCTTCCTCTGGTTTTTAAATAAATAAAAGTTCCTTTTGAAAGACTTTGGTCTTTACCAGTTGGGGTGAATACTTAAGGGATCCATGTGACTCTTATGACCAGATTACCAGATATGATGATGGCAGTAATTGTCCCAGCCCCGGAACCCAGGCAGCAGCAACAGTGGGATAAAGGAAGTGGGGAAAACAGCAGGGGAGGTTTGAGGCCACGCATGGTCCCTGGAGCTCCTGCTTACTTCAAGAGTCAGTGTCAGGGAGAAGAGGGAGATAAGGCTAGAAAGTCCGGTGGGGCCAGGCTGTGGAAGCCTCGCGTATTAACCATGCCTTTTACTTTCTCTTTTCTGATGCTTTGACATCTGGGGTCTTGCTGACCATGGAAGGACTGCCTCTCCTAGAAGTAGCCAGTTCCTGGAGATATTAAACAACTCGCTTGGGAGCACACCTTTCAAATGCAAACCAACCAATCCAGAGCCCACGCCCCAATCACCTCCTGTATCGGGCCCTCATACTCTGGGCCATTATCCACCTGCCCTAATCACCTGTCTGGCCAGGTACCAGACAACTCAGGACAGCCCCTAGACCACAAAGCCCCGTGAAATTATTCAAACCAGCGAATCTCACCTTGCCCCGACCATTCCTTTCTCGGAAACCACAACAAAGGCTCTTGGCCACATTTCCTTTCTGTCCCTCAGCCTCCTGACCCCGGTGGCTCCTCTCCCCTGACATGTACCCCCCAGGATGTGATGTGCCCCAACCTCTTGGGAACTGGGTCCAACTATTTTTTCTGTATCTGTTAGCCTAACTGAAGCTCACATCTTCCATTAATACACTATATTTTAAAACACCTGAGGCCATATCCTTATCTAAGGCTCCTCTATGGCACCCACGCTTCCACCAGAGCCGGAGTACAATGGGACACCAGGTGCAGAAACACCAGTACGTAATATGTTCTCTACAGCCAGGTGTGGTGGGCCTGAAGCTGACAACAGTGGTGATACTGAGGATCATAACCATGACCATCATCACCATGGGAACCGACATTCACCAAGGGCTTTCGGTGTCCCAGGAACTGCGCCAAGTGCTTTGATGTGATTCCTTAGTGACGTCAGAACATACTGGGATTTTATAAAAGCCACTGATTCAGCTCTACTGCCTGAGCCCGGCCTTTCTTTGGATACTGATGTTTCTACCCAGGGCCTTGTATTGGTAAAATGCATCTAAAGAGAGTATCACTTGAAAAATTAGTGACATAAAAAATTTTTTTAAGGAATAAGACCTAGTTTTCTGCTTTCTACTTCGATGCTTTAAGAAATATGATTAAAAAAGAAAATGAAAAGAGAAAGCCTAGGCTTCCCACGTCACATCAACCACACGAGATGGTCACTGGCTCTGAGTTTACGGCAGCAGCCTGGGGGGCAGTTAACCTCGGACCCATCCCCCACCTCCCCCCACTTCCTGTACCAGACTGACCGGTTTCACTTCTTCAGGAGAATATGTGCGTACACCACGGCCAGGTGGAATGGGGGGGCGGGGGACAAAAGAAATGGTAAGACAAAATAAAAAAAAACAAAACTAATTCCAGCCCCCAGGATAAGATAAAAATCCTCCTGATCTATATTATGAAGCCAGAGTAAATTTTAATAACCAAACTCATAAAAATTGTACAAAACTAAACTGTACACCAGTGGTTCTCAAAGTGTGGTCTGGGGAAGCTTCAGAGGCCTCAAGATCCTTTCAGGAGGTTTATAAAGTCTATACTATGTTCATAATATAATATTATTATATATCACATAAAATATACTTATATATTTATTTTCATTTATAAAATGTAAAACAATACACAATTATTTTAATAGTAATAATATTTGCCTTTTTCACTCTCATTCTCTTATCATACAGTGAAGTTTCCTGGAGGCTACATGACACATGATGATATCACTCTGATAGCTAATAAATGTATGTTTTATTTATTCTTGTGTTTTCTAGAAATTTCTAAGGTTTGGGGTATAGATATGTGCATTTTCATAACTAAGTTTGTTCTCAATACTTCTACTGTGCTTTTACTAGCAATCTTTGGTTACATCTACTATAACTGATATAACTTCAGTTATATCAGTCTTTTTCTTATACTTTTAAGGATGGAACATTGGCTTAAAAAAGAATGATCATTTGCTATAAAGCAGAAACTAACACACCACTGTAAAGCAATTATGCTCCAATAAAGATGTTAAAAAAAACCCAAAACACACACACACACACACACACACACACACACACACACACACGCAAAGAATGATCAGAGGACTCAATTTCTCAACCCACAGCACCATTTATATGAAAAAATGCTGAAAAAAATGAAACCGACTTATCAGAAAGGTCTCTGACTCATGGAAGGGAGGAATCTATTCCAGAAAAGCTGGGCAAAACCGCAAATAAAAAACAAAATTATGGGCTTCCCTGGTGGCGCAGTGGTTGAGAATCCGCCTGCTGATGCAGGGGACACGGGTTCGTGCCCCGGTCTGGGAAGATCCCACATGCCGCGG
>NC_041215.1:131030366-131035582 GCF_002837175.3 Physeter macrocephalus | reverse complement strand
GCCTGCTGATGCAGGGGACACGGGTTCGTGCCCCGGTCTGGGAAGATCCCACATGCCGCGGAGCGGCTGGGCCCGTGAGCCATGGCCGCTGAGCCTGTGCGTCCGGAGCCTGTGCTCTGCAACGGGAGAGGCCACAACAGTGAGAGGCCTGCGTACCACTAAAAAAAAACAAAAAAAAACAAAAAAACCCCAAAAAAAACCCAAAAATTATGATGGAAGTTATCTTTCCCTCAGTTTTATAGATGTCAATAATTTACCTTATGTAAACATTTGAATAGTATTATAAAGCCAGTTAAGGTATAATTTTGAGACCAATCATTCAGAGTCTAAAGAAAAAGAATTTAAATATTTTAAACATAGATGTGACTGAGTTCTTTAAAAGTCAAAAACTGAAAATTTGTTTGTTTTAACTTTTCAGACTAGAAATTAAAAAGCCACTGAAGCTGCGTTATGGGCATACAGGAACTGTGTTTTGTTTTGTTTTGTTTTTAGGAACTGTGTATTTTTTTTTTCTTTTTCTGTAAGTCTAAAATTATCCCCACCCCCAAGACCAATTATTTAAAAAACAAAGACACTGAAGACCTTAAAGTGTACGTTATTATATTGCGTTGGTCCAAGAAAAATACACAACAGCCCTGTAGAGCCAATACTACTGAATGCCGGCTGGATGGAAAGTTAGCAAAAGAAATTACAGCATGCTACTTATCAATGAAACAGTAGCTTGTCGAATTAAAGATTAAGCTGCAAACATGAATGCTGAGTTAATATCTCATCTGCAGAGGTATGCCTGGACCTGCTGTTTGGCTTGTATTCATCCAGTATCAACAGTAACTAGTCATTAAAGACCTTTTATGTAAATACTTGGCAACAAAACACAAGTGACACTAGCTGAAATACCGCATTGAATACCTTTATTGACTTTCATGGTTTAACCTGATATCTGAACTTATGGTGCAAAAGCAAAGGAGGGTAAAACCACTAGTTCCATAGCATCAATCAGGGCATTGCTAACAAGCTCTAGTAGTAGTCACTGTATTCTCCATTACCACCACAGATAGCTAGCTAGCTAGCTAGCAGACTTATAGATGAATAATAGAAAAATGATAGGTAGATAGGTAGATAGATAGATAGATAAAAGATGATAGTTTCATTTAAGAAGTCCTCAGTGAAGCAGCAGGAATTAATTTTATTAAATCTTGATTCTCGTGGCCTGTCTTTTTAGCATTCTGTGTAACGAGAGGATGTACATGATAGTCATCTTGAAGAAAGCATTTGTGCGGTTATTTGATTTGCAAGCTGAATTAGGCACTTTTTTTCAAGGAGCATCACTTTTACTCAAAAGAATGACATAAGAACTATGTTATGCAGACTTGGGTATTTGGCAGACATTTTCTCAAAAATTAATGAGGTGAGGGCTTCCCTGGTGGCGCAGTGGTTGAGAATCCGCCTGCCGATGCAGGGGACACGGGTTCGTGCCCCGGTCCGGGAGGATCCCACATGCCGCGGAGCGGCTGGGCCCGTGAGCCATGGCTGCTGAGCCTGCGCGTCCGGATCCTGTGCTCCGCAATGGGAGAGGCCACAACAGTGAGAGGCCCGCGTACAGCAAAAATTAAAAAAAAAAAAAAAAAAAAAAATTAATGAGGTGAGCCTGTCACTTCAAGGAAAACAACTGATAGTATTTGTTATCAATAATAAAATTTGAACTCTCAAGAGAAAACAAGAATTTTAAAAAACTTGTACCTATTACTGTGAGCTTGATAGCTTTGCAACACCTAAAGACTTTTCTGATGAGATCAGTGGTGATATTAACGAACTCAATTTGGAAGGATGTTTTATAATAAAATACGGCAACAACTGGAAGAACTGCAAAAGTGCAAATCCATTATTTCCCCAACTATCAATGCATGAAAATACAAAACCACGTGTGGGTGAAAGAGCAATTGAAAGTGCAAAACAGGCAGGATTCCGGCAGGAATTGTGAAGTAATAAGCACTTTTGAAAAGCCATTCTCCATAAAAGCAAGAACACTGGCAAAAATTGTCAAAATCAATTTCTTCAGGACTTTGAAAATTAACCAAAGGCTGCAACAATCTGAGGAGTGTTTATTCAAGAAAAAAACTGGCTCTCCGTAAGAACAGCAAATGTTGTGGCATTTAAACTTGCCCTGTTCCTCTCACTCTCTCCCCAGGTCCCTGAAAACCACTAGCTCTGCAATCAAAGTGAAAACCAGCATCCAAGCAGTCACTGGAGTGAGCAGACAGGTTTTAAGCACCCCAAAGGCCTCATTCTCAGAGAACTGTCATGTTTTGACCTGTCTGGCAATTTCCTAGAAAACCCTCTCATAGAATTTGTCTTTATTTAACCCACTAGTTTACTTTGGGTCAACTCATAGGCTTTGTTGAAAACACACTCTTAAATAATCAGTGGGTGAAGAAATCACAAGAAAAAGTAAAAAATACTTTGAGATGAATGAAAATGAAGACACAACCTTCCAAAACTTATGAGGTGTAGTAAAAGCAGTACTCAGAGGGAAATTTATAGCTGTATATATTTAATGTATTTAATGCCTACATTAAAAAAGAAGATCTCAAATCAATAAGCTAACTTTATACCTTAAGAAACCAGAAAAAGAAGAGCAGAAGGAAGGAAATAATGAAATTAGAGTAGAGATAAATGAAATAGAGAATAGAGAAACAATAGAGAAAAATCAACAAAAACAAAAGTTGGTTCTTGTAGAGATCAACAAAACTGACAAAACTTTAGCTAGACTGACTGTATTAGTCAGCTTGGGCCGCCATCATGAAATACCACAGAGTGAGTGGCTTAACCAACAGAAATTTATTTCTCATAGTTCTGGAGGCTGAGAAGTCCAAGATCAAGGTGCAGGCTGATTCACTTCCTGATGAGGGCTCTCCTCTTGGCTTGCAGACAGCCGCTTTCTCTGTGTCCTCACATGGTGGTGAGAGAGACAGAGTGCTCTGTAGTGTCCCTTCTTATAAGTATAATAATTCTATCAGATCAGGGTCCCACACTTATGATTTCATTTAATCTTAATTACCTCCTTGTAGGCCCTATCTCCAAATACAGCCACACCGAGGGTTAGGGCTTCAACATATGAATTTGAGGGAACACAGTTCAGTCCATAGCACTGACTAAGAAAAAGAGATAAGACTCAGATTAGTAAAATCAGGAATGAAAGGTGGAATACTACTGCCCTTACAGAAATGAAACCATAAGAAAATACTATGAATAACTGTACACCAACAAATTGATGTCTTAGATGAAATGGACAAATTCCTAGAAGGACACAAATTACAAAAACTGGCTCAAGAAGAAATAAAAAATATGAATAGACAGACATATAATAAGTAAAAAGATCAAATTAGTAAAAACAAAAACAAAAACAAAACTTCCCACAAAGAAAAGCCCAGGTCCAGAAGGCAGCACTGGTAAGTTCTACCAAATGTTTAAGGAAGAATTAACAACAACCCTTCGCAAACTCTTCCAAAGATAGAAGAGGCGGGAATACTTCCCAACTCATATTATAAGGCCAGTATTACCCTGAAATCAAAACTAGACAAGGATATCACAAGAGAAGTCAAACGACAGACTGCTATTATGAATATAGATACATAAATCCTCAAAGAGATACTAGCAAACCAAATCCAGCAACATACGAAAGGGATTACAAATCATGAAAAAGCAGGATTTATCTCAGAAGTTCAAGGGTGGTTTACCATATGAAAACCAGTCAGTGTAATACACCATATTAATAGAATGAAAGTCACCCCCCACCACCACACACACACACATGATCATCTTAATTGATGTAGAAAAGGCACTTGACAAAATTCAACACTTAACAAAGCTGGAAAAGAAGGGAACTTCCTCAAACTGATAATGAGCATCTATGAAGAACCCACAGCTAACATCAAACTGGACAGTGAAAGACAAACATTCCCCCTAAGATCAGGAAAAGACAAAGGGTCCACTGTCACCAATTCTATTCAACACTGTGCTGGAACTTCTAGCCAGGGCAATTAAACAAGAAAAGGATATAAAAGACATCTAGATTGGAAAGGAAGAAGTGAAAATATCTCTATTCGCAGATGACATGGTGGTGTATACAGAAAATCCTAAGGAATCCATCACAAAACAAAACAAAGAAACAAAAACTTTTAGAGCTAATAAGTGAGTTCAGTAAGGTTATAGGATACAAGATCAAAATACTAAAGTCAATTGTATTTCTATATACTAGCACTGAGCAATCAGAAAATAAGACAAAATGCAAAACAGATGAATAGATTTTAATTAACAGAATAAAAAAGGTTTATTGATATAGTTTCTGATTCCACATTGCAACTCACTTTTAATAAACTATCACTTGTCCAGTTTTGAAGTCGTATCAAAGAAAAATATTTCTATCCCAAAAGGCTATTAAAATACTCCAACAATTTCAACTACATAAATGTATGAGGCTAGATTTTCTTTATATCCGTCAATCAAAACAACATATTGCAACAGATAGAACCCAGAGGCGGATTTGAAAACCCAACTATTTTCTAATCCAGACGTTAAAGAGATTCTTAAAAATAAAATACAAGGCTACTCTTCTTAATCGTTTTTTTTGTTTTGTTTTGTTTTGGAAAATAATTCTTTTTAAAAAATTATTTTATTTACATTGACATGTAATGGGTTTATTATTGTCATTTTATTTTATTTTTATTTTTCTGGCTGTACCTCGAGGCTTGTGGGATCTTAGTTCCCTGACCACGGATTGAACCCAGGCCCTGGCAGTGAAAGTGCCAAGTCCTAACCACTGGACCACCAGGGAATTCCCTATTATTGTCATTTTAAAATTAATAAGTACATTTTATCAGTTTTATATTCTAATTTAGCAAACATTGACAGGCAAAATACACATAGACAAAAGCTCTTTGCAATATTCAATGATTTTAAGAGTATAAAAGTGTTTTACAACCAAAAATTTGAGGACAGTTACTTCAAACTACATAAACATTATATATTTTTTCTTTTACATGTATAAAATATTTAATAATCAAATTTTAAATGAAATCTTAGAAGAAAATCTAGGCGAGACTACATGTAAAATTTAGGGTTAAGGGAAACCTTAATCAGGATAGAAAACCCAAAGGGTATAAAAGAAAAGCCAAGGGCTTCCCTGGTGGCGCAGTGGTTGAGAGTCCGCCTGCCGA
>NC_041215.1:130980792-131030248 GCF_002837175.3 Physeter macrocephalus | reverse complement strand
GAGCGGCTGGGCCCGTGAGCCATGGCCGCTGAGCCTGCGCATCCGGAGCCTGTGCTCCGCAACGGGAGAGGCCACAGCAGTGAGAGGCCCGCGCACCACACACACACACAAAAAAAGAAAAGCCAAGATATTTGTCTTTAAAATTTTCTTTAAAGATTTATGACAAAAGAATTTATAAAAATATGTCAGTAAATAAAAGATACATCTTTAAAATAGTTGCAATTAAGGTGAAAAAGGATCAATATCTATAATATATAGAGAATTCATATGAACCGACATGGAAAGACAAACGCAATTTTAAAAATAGAGAAAGGATAGGAATGTGAAATTACAGCATAGCAAATCCAAATAGCCAATCAAATAAACATAAAGACAGTCAAACTCACTACTCAATGGAGATGCAAAATTAAAATAACAATGGGATCCACTTTACCACCATTAGATTGGCAAAAATAAAAAGAGTAATGACACCTATCGCTGGTGGAGATGGAGGGAAAGGCTCCTCTCCTGCTCTGCTAGTGAAATCTGAATTGTTACAGCCTTTCTAAAAAGCAATCTGAAAAAGAACCAAAAAACCAAAAAAAAAAAAAAAAAAAAGCAATCTAGAAAAATGCATTACCATTAAAACACACAAACACTTCAACCCAGCAACAAAAGCCCATGTAAATAAAAGCACCGCTAAATAAGGATATATTTGCAAAGATGTTTACTGCAGCATTGTCTGAAGTAGCGAAAATCGGGAAAACTGCACATGCACAGCATTCAAAGGAAGCCCAACTGCTATGCTGACTGACTCAGAGGGATTTCCAGAAGACATTAAGAAGGGAAAAAGGCAACACTGAGGATGTGTGTGTTTGCATCTGTGTGTTGTCTCATTTTGTAAAACAAATACTGACAAAAACATCCAGGACCATGGTACATATGTTTGTGTACTTTCTTTGTGTATCTTATAAGAAAAGTATGAAAGCACGTACACATACTAGGTTGTTAATATGGGTTTCGTGGGGGCATCACTGTGGGTCGGGGAGAAGCAAAGGACAAAGCTCATGCTGCCTCCTCTAGAAGATGCCTTTCCTGCTTTCCTGACCACATCCTTCTCTTCAGCAATCCATTCCATTCACCTTTCACCCTCGGTGAGGCAAAGTGCTGTCAAAACAGCCACTTTCCAGTTTTCTCTGAGTACTCGGAATTTCTGCAGCGCTTCTGGTTTCTATCACATTCACGGACCTATGAGCGCATATTTATTTTCTATTATTTGCTAATTGTTTATATATGTCTCGCAAGAGACAAAATCACGTAGTGGTTAACAGTGTGACAAGTCAGACCACCTGGGTTTGATTCCTGGCTGCATCACTTAATTATCAGCTGTGTGAACTCGGCAAGTGACATATTTTCTCTGTTTCCCTGTCTGTGAAATGGAACAATAACAGCACCTATCACCGGGTTCTTGTGAGGAATAAATGGGTAAATAGGATGTGTAAGGTGCCTAGAACAGTGCCTGGCACGTGGTGATGCTACACAAGCTATTATCAGGGTCTTTGTCACCTCACCTATCTAGATTTTAAACTCTTAGAGGCATTTTAAACCATAGATACTCTTTTAAATTTCTTTTGGATCCCTTACCCATTATTTCCTAGAATAATGTTATTTTAAGGTCCTCAAATATTTGTTGAATAAGCAAGTGAACGGCTCTTAGATTTCAGAAGTCTATAGAGAAAGGAACTGCTGAGCACATGATTGTCACTTTCATGGCAACCAGTAAGTAAATGTCCATGGCTGATCTAACCCAGCCTTTAAACCTATTTTGTTAAGAGGGGAGAATATTTGTCTTAAAATCAATCTTCTGGAATAGCACAGAAAGGCCTTTCATCTTCACTTATAAAGCCACTTATAAGCTAGACACAAGGAACTCGCCTCAAACTGTAAGAAAACGTGAGCCGTTTGTGGTGAGAATACTGGAATCAGGACTCCTTGTGATTCACCATCGACCCTTTGGGAACATATTATCTACGTTTAATGTAAAAATAAACTGTATTAGATAATAATACATTTCTTCAAAGCACTAGGTGAGATGAGTTGGAACCCTTAAATTGCTGTTGTCATTTGTCCATTCTCTCCTAGGTACTGTCCAAGCTTATCTAATGATAGTTTTTTTTTTTCCTCTGGAGCTTTAAATGGTCCAAGAAGAGTATAAGAAGCAATTTAGAAAATAATGAAAACACCTGTCCTTCTGATGCCATCCTCTCTCTCTCCTCCTGCTTTGAATGTTCAACCTTTCCCTCTCAACTGGATCCTTCTCAAATAGCATTTTAACATGCTTAGGTATCTCCCAAATGAAAACAAAACAAAAATGCCCCGTTTAGCCACCATCCAACTCTCTTCCCCTGCTCATAGCCAAATCTGTGGGAAGAGCTGTATGTACTCATTAGGCTCCATTCTCTTACTTCCCACCTGCTCCTCAACTACTCAGTTTGGCTTTTGCCTCATTAGTCTTCAAAAATGCTCAGCAGCCAACCTCCGTCCACTAAATCCAGCGTGCCCTTCTTACTTCTTGCCTCACGTGGTGAGTCTGCAGCCCTGGGCCCTGCTGATCCAGGCCCTTCTTCACTTCTCAGCCACACTTCCTCATCTCCCCAGACCTCACCCAGGGAATTTCCAGTGTCAACTAAGAGGGTGTAACTTTCCACACCTTTCTGCTATGTATATATGAGCAGGTATATAATTCATCATGATGAGTGTTTATAAGTTTGTTTTTTCTGAAATTTCCTCATACTGCTCATGTTACTTTGCAATTTCCTTCTTCCATGTGACGTTATATCCTAGACAGTCTACAAGTCAGAAAAAAACTAACTCTAGTTAACTTTTTATGTTGGAATGTGTATGTATATATATTCAGACATAACTAAATAAGTGTTAATACATCAGGACAAGTTATTACATTTTTAGGAATCAGAGAGAAAAATCAGATTTTGCATCTGGGGATCCTTGAGAGTCTCCAGCAAAGCAGGACCTGTGGCGGAAGTTGCAAGGACACAGATTTCCGCTCAATGTAAGGCAAGGCAGCCATAATTTACCCTGGCCTCCGGCCCCTCCTAGAGCCATTTTACCTTTAGAGGCACTAAGCAGCTAACTGAAAACAGTGGCTTCGTTATCTGCGTTTTGGGTTTAAATAATTTTGCTGTCTCCTTCAAAGTTGTCACCTTGGGAAGTGACAGCCACATTCCAACAACAGGGTGACTTGCACAGCTGATTTTTGGAGATTTTCCTGTAGTCTAAGCATCTTTCACTTTCTCCCCACACCCATACCTCCCCCCACCCCCGTCCCCAGTTGAAAAAGTAACACCTGGCCTTGGGGAAAGCTTAGTAAAGTAGAGACCTGCTGGCTCCTTCCCAGGTCGTCCTGGCTAGTCCTCCACAGTGCGCGTCAGGACCATGGCAGAGGGAGAGCCCAGAACCTGCCGACCTGAGCTCCTCACAGACAGTCAAGTTCTGGCCCAAAATGACAGGTCCTTTCCTTATAATTTTCCAGCTAAACCCTTTCAAGAATCTTCTGAAAATTCTAGTTATCACAACAAATATTTTCAAACACTAGCTTCTTAAAATAAAAATCTGCACAGAGTAGCAAAAAGTCCAGAAAATTAAAAGATGTCTATATTCCTTCATTTACCATAGACTATAACTGTAGTTATAGTCGACTGTAACTTCCACAGGGAAATTTCCAAAAGTTGAATTCCCATCATCAACGGCTGAACCACATGAATTTTCCCTTGCAGTACAAAAACAAAGGGGTTAATAGCAATAAAATAAAACCACCCCACAGGGATAACGGAGAGGGGGGAAAAACAGATCTTGAGGGGAGCTTTTTTTTTTTTTTTTTTTTTTTTTTTTGTGGTATGCGGGCCTCCCTCTGCTGCGGCCTCTCCCGTTGCGGAGCACAGGCTCCGGACGCGCAGGCGCATCGGCCATGGCTCACGGGCCCAGCCGCCCCGCGGCACGTGGGATCCTCCCAGACCGGGGCGCGAACCCGGTTCCCCTGCATCGGCAGGCGGACGCGCAACCACTGCGCCACCAAGGAAGCCCCAAGGGGAGCTTTTTTTGGACAAAAAGTTATTGGAATTAAATAATTAAGATATTAACTCAAAGTATAATATAAAACAGTGCTGAAGGACGAGACACACAGGCGGTGTCTTTTCACAGTCCTGAGAAGGCCAGTGAGTCAGGGAGCTGGGTTCTCTCCAGGGTCGGCAAACAATGGCCTGTGGTCGTTAGGCCAGTAAACTAAGAAGGATTTTCACATTTTTAAATGTTTGAAAAAAAATTTTAATGACACATAAAAATCATATGAAATTCAAACTTCAGGACACATTAAAAAAAAAAAAAGGTTTATGGGAACACAGCCACGGTCAACCATTCATGCATTGTCCATGGCTACCTTGGGTTACAACGGGTGGATCTGGGTGGATGAAACTGACGGTGTGGCCTGCAAAGCCTAAAATATTTACTAGCTTCCTCTTTATAGAAAAAGTCTGCTGATCCCTGTTCTAAACCAGATTTTACTGCCGTCAGCTCTGTGTGACCTTAGGCTGGCCTCCTCCCTTCTCTGGATCCACCTTTGTAAAGGAAGAGGCCTGGAGAAGGTGCTGGCCAGTTCTGGAAGTAGAGAACTGCAGGGAGCAGGGGTACCCGCTGGCGCCACCTACAGCCCATTAGGAAAAAGGCAGGCGGGAGGCTGGCTGCAGAGGGACACTCACAGATCTGTCCTCATTGGTGGAGCCGTCCTCGTTGGTGGAGGGCTCTTAAATGAACTGTCTCCCCTAACTGATGCCATCAATGAACAAAAACCTGGCTTCTACACACCTTTTACATGGACAGACAACAACTCCAAATAACAACTCACCTTCCAGCGTGCACTTCAGGAATAAATGCTCCCCACAAAATAGAGGGAATGCAAATCACTTATTACCACAGAGAACAAGAGAGGACAGCCATGCATGGGTTTTTTAGGTCTGAAGGAAAAATAATGAAGTAGCTTGTCATGTGAAAATCCATCTACAGCCCATGAGTCACCATTCTCTACACCACTTTACAAGACTCACTCAGACGCACTCCTTCTGAATGAACCTTCACACTCTAAAAAACCAGGTAAGCAGATTTTTCACGCTGAGGTAACCCACAGCACAGGAATGCAAATGACAGGGTAAAGTGGTACGCTCTGCCAGCTCTGAACCAAGCCCCGGACTCCACTCTGGAGATTCTCCCGGGGAGCCTCCAGGTCCAACGTTCACACCCATGAGGAAGACAGGGGAGGCTCACGCCCCTTCAGGGCAAATGTCTCGGCTGAAGACCTGTCATCTTTCAGCCTCCCATCAACCCAAGCGCCGCAGAGTGTGGCCTCTCCATGCTGGCTGCAGCGAGCCCGCCAAGGTGAGGCCGACGGTCTCCAGACACGCCCCCCGCAAGTCCTCCCACCCTGCAGCCGCGTGTGGGCGGAGCCTAACTGTCGCGCCCCCGCCCCCCATCTGGGCTGGTCTTGGCACATGCCCCGAGCAGAACGCACCGTAAGTGATGTTCCGAGGCTGCTGAGCCCACACAAGGACTGGAAGCTTTCACTTCTCTCCCCTTGGAGCCCGGCCCCCAACCAATGAGGCAGTCCAGCATGGACCGCTGAGTGATTAGAGGCCACGTGGACAGGGGCAGTGGCGGTCGCGACGCCAGCTCAGACGTGGAGAAGAGCCACTGACACCCCAAGAGAGACCAGCAGAAAACCACCCAGCTGAGCTCTAGCCGACCCACAGAATTGAGAAGTAACGTAGCAGGGACTGAAAGCTCCGTTTCTGGACTAACTTTCCAAGGCAAGGGAGAGACTCAGAATAGTTGGCCCGCGTTTTCTATGTGGTGTCAAGAGCCTCCAACTTACTTCATCATCTTCATCTTCGTCATCATCAGATTCAAGAACACCGTCCAATAGCTCTTCTACAAAGAAAAAAATCAATGAATAGCTGCAACCACAGTTGGGAGCCTTGGTCAACGAAATCCTTTAGCTGCTGCAGAGACATGGAAACGGAGCCTGTGAGCCCCCGGCGCCAGAGCACCTGAGCTACTCCGCACCTTCCTTATTATCACCCATTTCTTGAACAGACGACATGAAAGTAAAGAAAGCCGGAGAGAAGAGGAAAGGCAATCAAACAGGAAATCGGAGGACAGAAGGAAACAAAGGCGCTGAAGAGACTGTCCAGCGCGCTCAGGAAGGCGGCAGATGCACCTAGACTTAACCAAACCCCAAAACCACTTCCTAGAAGGGAACCCGTGGAAACGCCAGGACTCCCGTTGTCCTCGACGCAGCCCTCATTCCGAAGGGAAGGGATCCACCGACCCGGCTGGCCCGCAGCCAGCAGGACCCTCACAGGGCTCGCATGCCTGCCGCGGGCTGGGCTGTTGTCGTGGAAGCTACTTTGCATACTGGAGGATGTTGTGCCACCTGCATCTGGGCTGAAGCTTAATTACCCAGCTTCTATGCCCTCCCAGCTCTGTGCGGAGGGCTGCTCCTTCCCACCTTCCGTAAGTGGCTTTCACAGTGGGGAGGCTGCTATATTTACCAATGGTAAATGAAGCCTTTCTTCTTCAAATAGGGAAAGGCCTTTTTTCTTTTTTTTTTTTTTTGAATCTCAGATATTTCATGAGGCCACAGGCTCGTCCACCCACACTGCTCCCTCCCCCTCCCCTGTGGGCTCAGACTCAACCCACTTTCGGAACTGTGTGCAGTCCTGTGAACTCAAGTCCCTTGCAAGGCTCAGCTCCTCCTCTCCGGGAGGACGGGGACACGAGCCCTGCTTCCCGCACTGCTCCCTGGGCTGTGGGCCCAACAACAGGGCGCTGGAGTTACCAGCATCCCTTCTTTCCTGAGGGCCCTCCGGGAAAGCCGGCTCCGCCTTGCTCTGCCCGGTGACCAGTCAGGTCGCCCTGTCCTCTCTTCGGTGACCGGCTGGTATCTGCCGGTCCCCCTTGCTGAGCGCTGGGGTCACGGACAAAACTCCCTGCTGCTGCTGGCCATTCACTTCCACTTGTCACATCACCAGGCCGGGAGTCCCCCTTAGGCTTCGCCAGAGCAGTCCTTCCCCTCCTGCGGGGTTAGAGTTCTAAAATACATGGGAATTTTTGTACTTGAGGACCTTAAAACTCCACTAGAAAAAGGGTGCTAGAGGATTGAGATGGACTTGAATTATGAAAACCCATGTACATGTTTTCATGTTCACTAAAATAAAACAAGAAAGTCGATACTCTAAAAAAAAGATTGTAAAATCTAAAACTAGATTTACTAGTTTAACATTTACCTATCTTAAACTAGTAAATGACTCCTAACTCACACTCGGCTATTAATTTCCCCTTGAGGATGAAGACTGGACTGGATGGAAACTCTCCAGCTCTCCCTCCTCTAGGTTTAAGCATGATGCTTGTAGATTCATTTTGACTTGATGGCTGTTGACAGGTATCCTAAGGTATTTATGTGTATGTATCTGGTCCTCCACCCAAATATTCAATGACTTTCTAATTTTGCTTCAGAGTAGCAGACTCCTGGGTAGTCATCTCTGGAGTCCTGCCACTGTCCTATGGATACAGAACAGCTTCTGTGCTTGAGATGAAAAAGAGCTACTGTAGGCACTCCATTTAAACTGGAACTTCCGGAGCTGAGCAGGTGGATCCCAAGTCTGTCCTGAATACACAAGGTTGTAAGGCTTTGGCTCTGTCCAGGACAACTTCTTGCTAAAGCACATCCCTTACAGAAACGTAGACCGACTCCTCAGCCTCGCATGCGTTAGCATGCTGGTCCAAGGGCCAGCTTTATGTAAGAGGAAGAGATGTTTTCTTGGCCAGAGAGACAAGGCACACTGCTTTCTGGCTGCCTGGGAGGAGGGAAGACTGACAAGGAAATAGAGGTGAGTGTGTCTTGACAGACTGACTGAAACAGAGTCAGCCTTGAAGAAGGTTCCCAACCCAAACCTGACCCTGACGCTGCAGAGGACCCCTGGCCTGGGAGGGAGGTCTCGGCATAGCTAGTGACCTCAGAGCAGATAGGCAACAACTTTTCCCAGCATTCCCCTGCCTTCCCAAACTGTGGCCTACACAGAGAAGGTTAGGGAGTAACCTCGGCCAGGACTAAGGTTAGGTTTTATTTCCTTTTATTATTTTTTTCAATATGCCCGCCTAGCAGAATGGAAGAGCAAAGTCAGAAATGCAGTTGCTGCAGAAAATACAAATCTGTTCCTTGCCCACCTGAATCTGGGATGAATTATACTTGCTCCGTGAAAAACAAAGGAGAGGACATTCAAGTGGAAAGGGGCCCCCAGCCTGAAGACAGCCAAGGTTTAACCTCACCGGCTGCTCCCCGGGCCACCTCCTGCTGATGGGGAGCCCTCTAACCCCCTCTTTCTGGCTCTCCATTTCTGTGTCCCCCCGAGGCGGGGCTGCACACTGGAATCACCTGGGAGTTTTAAACACTATTCGTACCTGGGGCTCCTCCAGAGATTCTGATTTAATTGGCGTGGGGTGCTACCTTGGGGGTTTTCAAATCTCCCCAGGTGACTGCCCTGTGCAGCCCCAGCTGTGAACCAGGAGCTGGGAGAGCCACCTGTGGGCTTCCTGCAGTGAAGGGCTTCAGGCACTTCCCTTTTGCTCGGCCTTGGTCAAGCTGCTGCCTTGGGATTAGAGCAGAGATCAGGAGGTTCACTTTTTACCTGCGTTCGTGTGAGGAACAGAATCTGTGCACTTGGGCTTTCAGTGATGTGGACAAGGGCATGCAGAAAGACGTAAGTGACAAACTTGACCCTGGATGCTGGCAGTGCCAGGTGCCTCTGGCATGTGTACAAGTCAGGATTAAGGCATCAGGGGCCATAGAAAGAGCTAAGAGCATCCCCGCCAGCCGGTCCCATCCAAGGCTTCCTTTACCTTCCTTTCCTGCTTATTATGGGATGTGGGTGGTCACAGTAATGGAAGAAAGGGGATCACATCCTCCCACATTGCTGCTTGGCAACGTGAATTCTTCTGGAGTGAAAGAACGTGGGGGGATGGGGGCCTTTGCCACAGTGGTGCCGGCAAGATTGGCATCTGTTTTCATTATCTGACCCTCGGACCCTGGGACAGCCGCCCTAGTGGTCTGGGGGAAATAATTAGGAGGCGGAGGCCCACATAAAGAGAACTTCCAGTTAGAGAAGGGTTTCTGCAACTGCTTTTGAACTCTTTGTGTTGACTCTAAGCCAAAAGTGTGATGAGAGACTATTGATCATGGGACAAAGTGGCCTTGGTTACCTGGCTGAACTTCCGTTTGTGGGTTCACTTGGGTCTCCCCGCCTCCCTTAAGGCCTCTTGAATGAATTCTAAGACATGACAAGCCCCTCTAAGAAAGCCCATGTGTCTTTCTAGCATACGTGAAAGATTCAGAAGATACATAATAGATTCTTGCATTAAACAGACCTGAATTAAGCTGCTTGATGATAAATTCAATCTGGCGGATCATTTCAGCATTGCCTTCTTTGATGAAGCAGCCAAGGATGTCTTCCATTCCCTAGAAGCATTGGAGAGAGTAAGAGTTAACATTTCATTTTTCAGGGGAAACTACCCTTCAATGGAGTAGTTTCACCTAATCAAAAAAAACCCAGGGCTTCCCAGGTGGTGCAGTGGTTAAGAATCCGCCTGCCAATGCGGGGGACACGGGTTCGAGCCCTGGTCCGGGAAGATCCTACATGCCGGGGAGCAACTAAGCCCGTGTGCTACAACTGAGCCTGTGCTCTAGAGCCCGAGAGCCACAACTACTAAAGCCCTAGAGCCTAGAGCCCGTGCTCCACAACAAGAGAAGCCACTGCAATGAAAAGCCCGCGCAACCCAACGAAGACCCAGTGCAGCCAAAAGTAAATAAATAAATTAATTTAAACAAAACAAAACAAAAAGCCCCAAAACCAAAAAAAACCTTTTTTTTTCAGGAGGAAGGGATATGCACAATAAAAATCCTCTGCTCAGTTCTAAACATTCTTTTTGTTGTTTTTACAATTCACGAGGGAATTATTTTATTCTTGGTTGACTATCTGACCTAATTATAACACATTTATTTTGTAAAAAGCTATTGTAAAATTTTACTGTGTAAGTCTTCCTTTTAGCTTTGGCAGTATGTTGTTTGGGGAGGTGGTTTCTCTCCCATGTTTTCCCTGTAGTTATACACTGCCTTCTGGATTTTAGGGCCAAAAATGGTCTTTGAAAAGTAAAACCGCATGTTCAGAGAAGTAAAAGAAGAAACAGAACCTCTTTTTAAACAGCCATCATTCTTTTCCTATCAAAATAATTATAAAGTCATTACAGCGTGTATTATTTACTACAAAACACTGACATCAGAATTTTCAATTCTGACTAACAGAATTCCAGGGACATGTAGAGGTAAGATACTGACTTGACCATAAATGTCTATTTCCCCTCCTTCCTCTTTTCTGTGGGACTTGAATGTATGGTTGGAGCTGATGAGGCCTTCTTACCCCCACGAGGGGACAGTGTATCTGATATTGAACCCAAAGCAGAGAGAGCAGAGTACAGAGGTGCTGGTAGAGAAACGGATCAAGTGACATGTGAATCCTGATCAAGCTGTGCCTGAAGCTTATGCCTGAAGCTTATGCCTGAAGCTTATGCCTGGACTTTGCAGTTACCTGAGCCAGTAAGCTCCTTTTCAGGTCGGCCAGTTTGGAATCAGCAGCTCTAACTGAATCAAAGAAGAAGTGCCAAGTGCAGTTTTGAACATGGTGAGTTCCCATCATCTAAAGCAGAGCATTACCTTCTAGAAGGGTTAAGTCTGGATTGTGATTCTCGTTTCCCCATAAACTAGCTGTGTGACCTTGGTCAAATTATTTAACTCTTCATAGCCTTTTTTCTCAACTACAAAATAAGGATGGCAACTCAAGTTAACACGAGATTTTTAAGGGATATAATTGGGTGTTGGTTATGTAAATATGTATATTTGTCAAAATGCACTGAACTGTATATGTAAGGCTTGTGCATTTCACTGTTCATAATTATACCTAAAAAAAAAAAAAAAAGAAAGGAAAAGCATCTAGTCTGATGACTGGCACATAGGAGATGCTTAATAAACGGTTGAAACTGTGCTTGCTGTGTCTGGTAGGGGTTTCTGGCTCAGAAGAGAGAGCTGGTAGCTGAAGCAAGGGAGCAAACAAGGTTCCCGGTGGCCCCAGAGTGAGAAGAGAAGAGGGTTAGGACAGAACCTTGGAGAACCTTTAGGTTGTTTCCTGTTTTCCACTATGATCAGTAATGTTGTGATGAATATTTTGATACATGAATCTTTGTTCATGTTTTTGTATGGAGCTTCAGAAGTGGAATTACTAGGCAAAGAATATTAATATTTTTGAGGACTATTATACATACTGCCAAATTGCTTTCTAAAAATGCCATATCAATTTATCCTCTCAGTAAGATTTCCACGCTAATTTTCTTTTTCAATAAATTTATTTATTTATTTATTTCTGGCCGCGTTGGGTCTTTGTTACTGCGTGCAGTCTTTCTTTAGTTGCGCCAAGCGGGGGCTACTCTTCGTTGCGGTGCACGGGATTTCTCACTGCGGCAGCTTCTCTCGTTACAGAGCACGGGCTCTAGAGCGCAGGCTCAGTAGTTGTGGCACACGGCCCTAGTTGCTCCGCAGCACGTGGGATCTTCCCGGACCAGGGCTCGAACCCACGTCCCCCGCATCAGCAGGCGGATTCTTAACCACTGCGCCACCAGGGAAGCCCTCCACACGAATTTTGAAAGGCCCACACATAACGGATGCCATGGAATACAGCAAACAGGCTTACCGACTGTAATGGACAACTGTTAACATTTGTAGCTGATGAACACTTTTAAAACAGCTTCTCTACAATGTGTTCATTTCCCAAGGCCGCAGCCAGAATATTAGCATTCCCAGGCTCCCTTCAGCCAGGGTGCAGGCAGATGAGCTAGGTCCTGCCAATCAAATGCACCCATGTGAGACAATGTGAAGAATCAGGCACACGGGGAACACACATCTTTGTGACAGTTGGGCAGGCGGCATCTCGCCCTTCAGGGACAGCAGAGCGGAGTTTCTGGCATTGCGGTGGGAGCTTGGGCCCGGGGCATTGGTGCAAGGCACAGTGGGGTTATCACTGGAGCAGCCCCGTGGAGGGTGTGGGCATTTCTCCTGGCTTTGTGGCTTCTGAGCCCAGCTCCCTGGTTCTCCCGGAGACTCTGAGAGCCTTGACAGAGCATCTGGTCTGCTCCAGCCCAGGGCGCAATGTTTGGCTGGGGTTTCAATCCCAGGGAAGAGCTCCTGGCCGACAACCACTCCAGCCCTGGGTGCAGGAGGCCTTGGGGTAGCATTAGGGTGGCCCTCTTGATCGCATGTGCTCTCCGGCCCCAGACCTTGGTGGTCTCTTAAAGTTCAAATGGGCCTCGGGGCACGCACGTATCTTTTTCTCCTTTTTTTTGGTTTTACTTTAAGACCACCATAGTGGCATTTGGCACTAATCTAATTTTTATGTATTCTTTCTCATTTTCCACAAGCACACAAATGTTTTACACAGTTGCAAACACAGAGTTATTATCATGTCATATTCTACTTTTATCCCTCATTACACAATAAAGTTTCCATACTGTCTCATACTGCTTTTCTTAATTATCATCTTCAATAGCTACTAATGCTGTGAGCAAAAGACCCACAATTTCATTGGCAATTCCATTGCCAGACATTTACGTGCTGGTCTTTCACTATTATAAAAATATTGAAATGAGCCTCGGCATATGCACAGAGCTCTTCTCCTCTGCATCAATAACCCGAGGAAAATGAACGAATCCAAAATATGTAGGTTTTCATAATTTTTCACATATGCTGCTGAACTTCGTTCCAAAAGGACTGTGCTGACACACACCCGGCACGGTCTGAACATCAGTTCTGCCACCTCTTCCCTGGCTTTGCGTGTGAGCAGATGTTAGGGTGGTGAGATTATGGATGATGTTCTCCTCACTGTCTGGTTTCCTTTGTTACTGTTATATAATAAAGGAAAAGGACGTAATACCCTCTATCAATCTAAAAACCTCTTCAAGGATAAGAGTGAAATGAGAGGAGATCTCAGGGTTTTAGAAAAACTCTGTTGAAGCCATATCCTCCTTTAGAGGCCTCTCTTACAAATAAATAGGTAACTACTTAGGTGAAGTGTCCTAAAGCTTCCTCCATTTGCTTATGACTCTGATCCCTGTTAAAATGCCAGAGGGAAGCGTATGCTACCTACACCTCTATCTAAGTGGTCTACGTTTTCTTTTCAGAGGCTGTCTAGAAACTTATGTCAGGAAACTATAAAGGAAGATATTAATGGATTTAACTATAATTAAAGCTGTCATATAACCAAAACCCCATAAGTAAAAGACCAATGAAAAACTGGGGAAATATTTGTGATATATGTCAAAAGATTAATAGCCCTAATTTCCCTTGCGACTTCACTGATCCAGAGGCAACTTAGAAGCGAGTGGCAGCCAGGCTCCAAGACGAACCCCCCTCCTGGAATGCATGCTCCCGGGCCACCCCTCCCACACCGCACCCGAGCCGGTCCTGTGACCACTTCTGAGATTGGGTCGTAAAGGAGCCTGTGGCTGCTGTCTCGCTCACTCTCTGACTCTCTAGGATCCCTCAGGGAGAAGCCAGCTGCCATGTGGAGAGAAGCCCTACGCAGCAGTCCCCTGGCAAGGAAACGAGGTCCCCAGACAACAGCCAGCACGAGAGCGAGCTTGGAAGCGGGTCCTTGTGCCCTCGACTCCCCGGCTGAAGTCTTCACTAAAATCACAGCAGAGACTCTTGGCCAGCACCACGCAGCTAATCTGCTCCCCAACATCTGTCCTATAGAAACTGTGAGGCAGTAATTTTTTTTGAGCCATTAAACTTAGGGGTAATTTTTTATGCAGCAATAGAAAACTAATTCAATTGTGCTGTTTAATTTCCAAACATTTGAGGATTTCCTAGATGCCTTATTATTATGTTTATGTTTTTCATCATTATTTATTCAACCCTTTTTCTGCCCATTACCTCTCTTCCCTCTCCTTCTGGGGCTCCAATGACAGACGTGTGAGACCTCCGGATATTGCTGCACAGGGCTCTGAGGCTGTCCCATTCTTCCATCTCTTTTCTCTCTGGCCTGGATGATCTCTAAGGGCCACCCCTCTCGTGTCTGACAACGGTGAGTCTCTTTTCCCCACTTGGTGCCTGTCCTTTTCCTGCCCTTAAGTCTGCCTTCTCCACCCCTGTGCCCTGGGATGTCTGCCCTTCATGCTTTTGGACTCCATGCCACCTCTGTTCTTTCTTTTTCCTCAACCTACATGTTTTCTTCCTTGTTCTCTGCCTTGGTTGACAATTCCTCTCTTTGACCTGAATGACCATGATGCAGAATTTAATCAAGTTTACCTTCCCCTGTTCTGTATTGAAAAAGGAGATTTCTTTTTTTCTTTAAAAGCAGTAGGCAATTAAGTTTCATTGTTTACCGTGACCACACAGAATGGATCTTAAATAAGTTTTTGTCTCTGGCATAACTGCTGATGTAACTGTAGATGACCCATTAGAAGATTTAGTAATTCTTCTAAGTGAGCAAAGCCAAGTGGAAGAACATGCTTCACTGGTCTCAAACTGAATTTAGCCTGTGTTTTGACGATGGAAATATATTTAATCCCTTCATTCTAAGCATTTAATACGCACACAGGGTTTCACATGTCGTAAGGAAAAAGGACAAAACTCCAATGGTTTTGATTAGATCTAGAAACGTTTGTCATCTCAAAAGAAGGCGCTAATCACCTGAGGTTTGTTTTATGCTTCCAATATAAACACTAAAGTAAACACATTAAATATTCAGTTAACTCTTTTCCAACCAGACAGTTTGATCAGTTTTGTCTGCTCCACCTGGCTGCTGTCAGAATGCCTGCAGGTTAGAGGAGTGTTGTTTTTTTTTTTTTTTTTTTTAGAGGAGTGTTTTGATAGCCCCAGATCTCACTGCCACAGTTCCTCCAGGAAGCCTGGAGGTGAATCTGGGTGATGATTTTCTCCGTTTCATCATTTTCTTGCTAAGTTTCTCCTACTATGAAATCCATAAGCATTCCCAAAGCCCCCAATTAAAACGAGTCACTTAAATTTTTAAAACTGTCTACAACTTTCCAAAAAATAAACCTTCTAGGAACTTCTGACGCTGTGGTTCTTAATCCTGTCGGCTGGGATCCCTTGAGAATCTGATAAAAACCACAAACTCTCTCCCCAGAAAACTGCAAATATGTATTTGGGATACAATTTCAGGGAGTTCAGAAGCTATCTGAAGCCCTTCCCTGGGGCCCCGTCAGGAACCCCTTGCTCTAATAGCCTCTGAACGTGGCACTGACAGAAGCTGACCAATCCCACAGCCCGTTTTCTTACCATTGCTCTTGCTTCTTCACGAATGGACGGAATAGAAAGGATGCTGTACAGAGCTCCATTCACATACGGCTGTATCTTTAAGGGGAGAAAAAAACAGTCATTTTCAGGTTCTCAAATACCATACAACTCAAACATTGCACCACCCTTGAGAACAGCCTGGCTAGCGAGGAGGGCAAGCACTGCCACCTTTGCAGCTCCCTGAGCTCCCGGAGGCAGGTCTCCAAATGACAGACAGTCTCCACTGGCACGTCCCTGGGCAACAGCTAAAACTAAGAGCTCAAAGCCAAGGGCATCATTCTCTCCCAAAGTTTACTCCCGTTACATGTCATTGCTGGATTAATGTCGTCCTGATGACTCAGGCTAGAACCTTTGGAGGCATCACTGATTGCTCTCTCTTCTTACCCTCCAACGTTGGGTCTCCAAGCCATCTTTAGTGGGCACCCTTCTTTTCCACAGGTGCCGCTACAGCCCTCGTTCAGACATCATCGTCCATGACCTAGGCTGCGTGAGCTCTCCAGAAGGGTCTCTCTGCCTTCTATGTTCACCCTTTAATCCAACCATCATATCATCGCCAAGATTCTACAGCGTGGGCCAAATCATCCCTCCCCCGACCTCGGGAACCTTCCGTAGACACTCCCTGGAAAGCCCTAACTCCTTACTATAGAACACAGGACCCTTCAAGGTTTGGCCTCTATATCATCTTCCTCTGCTCCTCCCTTCCTGCCACTTGGAATTCACACTACACAGATTCCACTTAAGGGACTGCGCCCCTCCCCCCCCCCCCCCCCCCCCCCCGCCAATACACACACAGAGCACGCTGTGACATGCCCCGGCCTGGTTCTAGCAGCTCATCTTGCTGGGAATGCGCTTCCCATATATGTCTATCTGGAAACCTATGGTTCATCCTTTAAAACTCAGCTCAGGGGCTTCGCTGGCAGTCTAGCGGTTAAGACTCCGTGCTTCCAATGCAAGGGGTGTGGGTTCAATCCCTGGTCAGGGAACTAAGATCCCACAGGCCGCACGGTGTGGCAAAAAAAAAAAAATAATAACAATTTAAAAATAAAACTCAGCTCAGACATACCTCAGACGAAGCCTTTCCTGAGCCCCCAGACAGGCTGCTCTGCTCCCTGTACATACCTCCCTCCATTTCTGCGCCGGATTCGGTATTTATTTATTTATCTGCTGCACTGCGCGGCTTGCGGGATCTCAGTTCCCTGACCAGGGATTAAACCCGGGCCACGGCAGTGAAAGCCCAGAATCCGAACCCCTAGGCCACCAGCTAACTCCCAGGATTTAGTACATTTTTAAACTTATACTTATGTCTCACCATGAGCTCTTCAGGGACAGGACCCATGTTTTACTCACATAGGTAACCCTAACATCAAGACAGACAGGACATGGTACATGGCAGCCACTTGATAAACGGGCTTCCCCTTCCGAGTGGACTGCATGCTACATACACTCTCTCCGCAGCAACGGGGGAGGTCTCATTTCCCACCACTCTTTTCCAGAACTGGATTTATTACCACTTTTCATTTCTGCTAATCTAATGGGTAAGAGAAGACATCCTATAGTTGTTTTTATTTTCATTTCCCTACTAGCAAAATTGAAGATCTTTTCATATTTACAGACCATCAAGATTTACTGTTCCGTAAACTGTCCATTTATACACTTTATCCTTTTTTTCCTGTTGGCTTTTTCTCTGTTTGACTCTTAACATATATCAAGAGCCGGCTAAAGAGGGCAGATCTTTGCGGAGCTTTTGGCTTCAGGTGCAAAGTGATGTCACGGTTTCCACAAAGGCATTCGTAGAAAGCGGGTGAGAGAATAGTCATAGCGTGTGTTAGCTGATCCAGACCTCTAGTTTATTTAGAAAGGGCTCGCCTCCCACGGGCTAGAAAACCACACGGACGAGAGTAGAAGCAAGGACGGCCATCCTGCGGACACTTCGGCAGGACTCTGATGCAAGACTGACGCATGGGGTGAGCCAGCAGTGACGAGTGTCTACGCCCCAGGGAAGCTCCGGCTCGGGCCCTCGAGGGGGAGGCGCGGCCACGTCCGCCGAGGACGGCTGTGGCAGCACAGGGGCGAAGGCAAGCAAACGGGGCACCCCGGGGGACTGGATAAGTGAAACGGGAGGGCTGCCAACAAGGGGCTGCTGTGCAGCAGCGAGAGTTAAGGACCTAGACGTACGTAAAGCAACAGAGAAAGGTCCTAAAGACACATTGAAAATGGAAGAAAAGGATGAGATTTAGAGGGCAATGTTATTTACACAAATTGAACACACCCATAATATTAAATATATTTTCAGGTTGCATGCATGTCCATGGACATATGTTAAACCCAACAGAGGAGTGTCAACAAGCGGGGCGGCGTGAAGCAGGGGGAGAGGACCAGGAGGAAGGACATAACCCCCGGGAGGGAGGAGCACAGGCCGCGAACGGCGGCGGCGCTCACAAACGGGAAGCCAGGGAGCGGCCTCCTGCTCTGGGTTCCAGGATTTAAAAATGATAAACGCTCTGACGTAGCTTATACAAACACTTGGAAGAGGGCAAGTGCAGTAAGTACCCCGGGCCACCCTCCCCCAAGCCCGGGGCTTACGGCGCTGACTGGGTACCTCGTGGTTTTCATGGCCAAGCAGATCCGAAAGAACTTTCAGCACGAGGCCCGCCACCTTGGCACACATGTTCTTCCCTTTAGGAGAAAAAGAGAGAAACAAAACGGGACATGTCTAAACTCAGAGGCACAGTTTCAGGTCAGGCAGACTTGAATATGCACCTTGGCTCCTCTGCCTGTGAGCTGTGTGACCTTGGGTGAGTCACTTCACCGACTCGGGGCCCAATTTCTTCCTCTGGGGTCCCTTGGGGATTATTAACGTCCACCTCAAAGGGCGATGTAGAATTAAGTACACTAAAGTTTCCCAAAGCAACATGAGCAAAGGAGACAGGAGCATGAGACAGAAAGAGAGCATCAGTTTTTTGTTTTTTTGGCCGAGCGCCGCGGCACGTGGGACCTTAGTTCCCCAACCAGGGATCGAACCTGCGCCCCCTGCATTGGAAGCGCGGAGTCGTAAACGCTGGACCGCCAGGGAAGTCCCGGCAGCTCAGTATAGGGCGGCACACCCCCAGTGCTCAGTAAGTGGTGGCCTTATCAGGAGGTCAGAGCTCTTCACTACACTGAAAGCACGATGAGTCAAAGGGCCATGCTCTCCTCCCAAGTGCACACGCCACCACTTAAAAATCCTCCGGCTATTTCAGGAATTCAAAACATCATCATGACAACCACTGCAAATAAACTGATGATAATAAAGAAAAGCCGATTATAATCTGATAAATGTTTTAAAGCTAGGAAATTTGCATGTGCTATTTTTTTAAAAGAGAAGATAGAAGTAAGTCATTTAGTCAGTCAACAACACACAGTTAGGTGGTTCAGATTCCAAGGCGTCTGAGGGTTGAAGGAGCTTCTAACAAATACCCCTGAGCTATTTATCCAGGTAACCTTCTCTCAACACCTTCTCAACACCTTCTCAGACAGAGGCCAGCCATGAGCCGGACGTGGCACCTCTCCAAGGAAGCTTCCTCCATCCCAGGGAACAGATCATTTAAGCGGGACGAAACCTGCAGGAAAGCTAAAACCACTCCCCTTATTGATCAAGACATAAATGACCTGAGATGTCACATGGGAACTGCCGTCGTCTGTACGACGTGGAGTGGGGAAGGCGACTGCGATTAAGAGCAGGAAGCCTGGTTTAATGTCGCTGCTCTGTCACCAACTTAATCCTGTGGAATCTTGGGAACATACTTCTCTGTCTTCAGATAAAACCGATCCTAATTCTTCACTTCCTACCTTTGAATAATGCAATGAAAATGAAGAAAAACGTAATGTAATTCAACCTCCTCTTAATGTGGGTCCTGCACATCTATATCTATATCTATATAGATAGATATAAATTATTCTTTCCAAGGCCAGAGTGGTATTTTGGCTTTAGGGATTCGGTAGCTTTAGACCTAGCTGGACATGCTTCACACTCTTTTTCTGTTTTGAGTTTTCTGGGAGGGAAACAAAAGGCAGACCACATCAGGCTCGTGGGTACTCCAGAGCCCGGGGACAGGGGGACGGCAACAGTGAGACCTGTGCTCCGGAGGCAGAGGTTCATGAGCAGGGCCACCGAGTACTCGAGCGTGTAGTCTGACAGGCAGTCAGGCTCCTCCAAGATGTCAATCAGCCAGAAGATGAGGCCATCTTGAATCATCGCTGTCTGCAGTGGGCGCCTAGGAGGAAACAGCCTGCAGGGAGTTAGCAAGAAACCCTTCACGTGACAGTACATAGTAGTGTGAATGCCTATCAGAAAAGGAACTTTACAGAAGTTACGGACCCTGGCGAATATCTTACTGTTAGACCTGTACAACGGAAGCTACAACAATAAATTCTTTACCTTTCAGGGATATTATTAAAGGTTTAAAGAAAAATAAGGCAGTAAGGAGACTTCCTACTCTGAAGGTTTCCTTTTCAATATTTAGAATTAGCAGCGTATTACTTCAAATACTTAATAAATATTTATCGATAGCTTTTGCTCTACTTAACCCAGGAAACGGAGTCATAGAAATGGTTCGCTGGCAAACAGATTTTTACCTGAAGTCTAGTCTATATAATGTAGTTTAGGCACTCTGAGCTATGTAAAAGTAAAGAAATACAAAAAAGAAAGAAGACCAGCTCATATAAAACCAGCTCAATACCATTTTGATTCAGATCTCTATAGAGTAAGGGTAGTTTAGTAACCTGGGTAATACAATTTATATGGAATTATTTTCTACCCAAGGTCCAGGTGTAAAATCTTACAAAATCCAATGCCTCATCATAATGTGTTACAGTGGATGTTATCATGTCAACCTTAAGAATTGACGGGACTAAGCGCTATAATAACTACAGTTATTAAATTTCTAAAAGTTTTTCAAATATAGTCAACATCGAGCTAAATCATCTTTATAAAGAAACAGAAACATGTTCCTATGATCTGAGGAAGTAATAACTCTGGAGATTATTTAGAGTTCTTTCAATTCATATAGGTAGAACAAGAAATTTTCATCAGCAGGGACATGGCAAATAGTAGGAACTACATACCTACAGCTTTCCCCCCACAAAACATATACACACTTAGAATATGTCCCTTTTCAGGTTTTAGGTTGTTAGTGAGAGTCAGTCAGACGTTAACCACATCTGGTGGGAAGAAAAAGTTAGGGACTGACAGAAAAAGTTAGGGACTCAAGGTACTAAAATTCTTAGTAGTCAACGAGAAAGTCAGGTGGTCATCAGGGAATATGGATTCTGGAAGAATTAGCATATGACCCAGCAATTCCACTCCTAGATACCCACCCAGGAGAAAAGAAAACACGGGTCTACACAAAGACTTGTATGCGAATGTTCATAGCAGCATTATGCGTAACAGCCGATAAGTAGCAACAACCGAGATATCATCAACTGATGAACGAATACACAGAATGTGGTCTGTCCACGTAATGGAATGTTATCCGGCAACACAAAGGAACAAAGTACTGATACATATGCCACTTGTATGAACCTCAAAATATTATGCCAAGTGAAAGAAGCCAGTCACAAAAGACCACACCAGTACAGGTAAATCTACAGAAAACAGAGTGGTGGTTACCTGGGGCGAGGGATAAGAATGAAAAGTGACTGCAGATAGGCATGAAGTTTCTTTCTGTGGTGATGGAAATGTTCTAAAATTAGACTGTGGTGATGGTTGTACAAGTCGGTAACTATACCAAAAATCATTGAATTGTACACTTAAAACGGGTAAATTCTGTGGTATGTAAAATACGCCTTAATAATGCTGCCAATTTAGAAAAAAAAAAGGCTCTGGGAGGACGTCAGATCTGCTTCAAGAAAAGGTGTCTGAGTTTTAAATCTCTAACGTGGAGCACTCCCAAGTCATGACCAGGTCCAGGCTGAGACTACAGGGCAGGTGGCGGAGATGGGTGGACCAGGAACCAGGAGGCTCCACCCCTGACGTTCACAGAGCGACCTAGCCCACCGACTGTGACCGTGCATTTACACGTGCCTCTCCCACAGTGAACTCTGAGCGCTTGCAGGTGGAGGCTCTATCGGGGCGCATTCACGTGCTTATCTCCAAACCTTCACGTGGCTCGAGACACAATCTAGCATCTAGCACCTGGTCAGCACGAGATAATGGTCGTTAGGAGAATATAACAGTGCTTTGAAGTGTAGGAGCAGGATGGTTTAGTGGATCCGAGATACGCTTTCCAGCTTTTCTTCAGAAAGTCACCCAACCTCTTCTAAGCATTCACTGAAAAATATCACCTGCATCTTGGACCGTCACGGGGACCAAACAAGCACAAAACAGTGGCTAAGAAACCCCCAAGCTGATTTCACAGGCGCCACCATGACCTACTGCACAGTCAGCACCTGAGGCTGAACTTCTGCAAGGCCCCGAGAACGTTCTCCCTGGTGATGACGTCCTTGTCTTCCTCCTTCAGCCTTTCTTCCAGCATCCGCAGTACCTTTGTGCTCTGGGCAAGGTAGCGGCGACCTAATAATATAACCAGAGATGAACAAGGGAGAGAATTTATCTTGTGTTAAGTTCATGCTCCAAAACCACTTTCTATGAAAACTTTGCATCTAACACACGTAGAGTTTGGGTAATTTTATGTTCTAGAAAACTTATTAAAGCATATTTCAACTGCAAGTTGGTTTTACTCAATCAACTATCTAATGAATGGAAAACCACTTTTCCTGTCATCTAAACATGATTCATCACTGTGTTCTCGTGCGGAGCAGTGTCTTTTATTTACCCAAAATCTTTTTTTTTTTTTAAGATTTTTTTTTTGATGTGGACCGTTTTTTGTTTTTAAAGTCTTTATTGAATTTGTTACTATACCGCTTCTGTTCTATGTTTTGGTTTTTTGGCCGTGAGGCACGTGGGATCTTAGCTCCCCGACCAGGGACCGAACCCACACCCCCTGCACTGGAAGGCAAAGTCCCAACCACTGGACCGCCAGGGAAGTCCCTACCCCAAATCTTGAACCCAAAAGTCAGATCACAAGGAAAAAGGGGGTGATGAATCTGTGTGTTACGAACCCCTTAGTCTTAACAATAGAGGCAGCCCAGTAGTGCTCTCTGGACACACCCATGACCTGGAGAAGAAGTTAGGAACCATACCTGGAACCCTATCACTAGCCTGTTGTGAATTTGTGTCTTGATACAGATGACATTAATTTTAGACATAAAGTTCAACCGTATTATATGAATGGTCCCTGGCACATACCCTGGCTTATCATAAAGTGTTTGTTAAATGGCTGGAAGAACAAACAAATGAATGAAAAAACTTTTGGAGTGTCATACAGTCACAATTTAAAACTCTCATTATTCATGTTAAAACGAGCTCAAACAAATTAGAATTTATGGGAGGTCATGGCAGTTTGTAAAATCATTTTGAATTAAATTATGGTGGCATGTTATTTTGGGAATTTTCAAATCCTCTTGATTTAAAAGGCTTAGTGGTTTGAAAGACATGGTGTAGTGCTTATTGGGATCACTTTATTTCACCAACCTTATTTGGCCTGCAGTAGAAAATGATAAAAAAGGCATTACCTGCTATCTTGAGAGCAATCTAAAAAGTACTACGTTGCAATACCGGAAAGCTTACAAAATGAAGGCAAAGGCTAACAAAATAAACTCCCAAACCATCAAAGTTTGCTCTGACATAAATTACAGCAATATGACAACAACTAAGTTTTTCAAAAGACCTTAGATGCATTAAACAGTAATAAACTGAGGAATCATATGTCATTGCTAAGAAACTTGGGGAAGAATGTGTTTTCACGGGGAAGAACACATCCACAAGACCTAGCTCTTCTCTTTGAAGGCATCAGTGAAGAAAAAAAATGTTGCCTGCCGTATCAGTAAGCGAAGGATGTTGCAGACATCAAGCCACTACAGCCGCTCTGGACGGTGAGCCCTGAGGGAACTCAGGATGGAGACCAACGGGCTGCCCACTGCCAAGCCCTCAGCCCCTGCAGCCACCCCCAGTGGTGCACCCTGAGGGGGCTAAGGGCGGGAAAGCCCAGGATACTGGCCCTAGGTCGCTGAGGTGCCTGTCAAAGGAATGACTTCAGTGGGCCCACACTCTTGCATCTTCCCGGACACAGAAAAGTGCTGAATCCCTTAACTTGAGATGTCTGGTTTTCTTTAACAGTAATCTTTTGATGCTCTACCTCATCTTTGCTGCAGAAAAACTCCTATATACCCTGGCTCCCCCCTTGCCTCTTCGGAGCAGTCCCTCCGAGCTACGTAAGATGCTGCGTCGGGCCTTAAGTCTTCTGTTTTGTCCGCCAAATAAAACGTACTTCTCAGCTTTTCATTTTTTTCCCCTCAGTCGGCAAGGAGAGCTGCCGTCTCACCTTCTGCCAGGGATGCAAAAGCGTTGATGAGCCTGGCCACGTACTGCCGTACCACCTCGTTCCTTGAGCGCAGCAGCTGCAGCACACTCCTCTGTGGGAGAAAAAAAAAATATATATATATATATATATATATATATATAAAGAGGAAAAGCAATGAAGAGAAAGAAAAGTGGGAGAGAAGCCTATGTCTCCTCTGCAGGTCTGCTGTGAGCGCAGCAGCTGCAGCACACTCCTCTGTGGGAGAAAAAAATATATATATATATATATATATATAAAGAGGAAAAGCAATGAAGAGAAAGAAAAGTGGGAGAGAAGCCTATGTCTCCTCTGCAGGTCTGCTGTTCTCTTCCTCTGAGTGAACTTATTAGAGGCGATTCAGTCTTGATTTTCAACCGATGTTTCTTCTGAGAGTTGGCAAAAAAATATAAGTTTTTCAGACCTCCAAATTTAGAAGAATTAATTATTCAAAGCACTCAGAACGGTGACTGACACCAGGCAAGCCATACGAGTTGCTATTACTGTTGCTGATGTTTTTCCAGGTAGAACGATTGACCCAACGCTCGTCCAACTTCGCTCCCTCCAAAGCCACCATAAAACTACAGTGAATGGATTTTTTAAGGAGACAAATCCTCAAGGACAGAGAGGACAGCACAAGAAACTATAACAACACAATTTTGGAATCAGCAATGCAGGATGGTAACACACTTAGCAGACCCAAGAACGCCAAGCGGGCAATGAGGAATCACCCAGCTTATGTCACGTAATCCTCAAAAGTCTCAAGAACTGGGGGGAAATCAAGAAGAATGAATGAAAGCTGTGGAAGCAGCAGCTAGGTCCCACTCGCGCTGCTCCTGCACAGCTGTCCTCCCGTGCACCTCCCATCGCACATCTGGGAGCGCTCTCTTTTGAGGGCGACACAAAAGGTCTCCGGACGTAGGACAGCAGGCACAGGTGAGCAGGGCTGCCACACCAAAATGGAGCAGGGGTGGTGCCTAAAAGCAGGATAAATGCTCGACAGAGAGCCACCCCCGTCCTCTTGCCCTACCCGGCTCTCGGAACACTGCCAACCAGACTGTTACCTTCTAGGCAGATTAGAAGACACTTCCTGGAGGAGAACGACCAGCCCTGGAAACAGGGAAAGAACTAAAGTTCCTGAAATCAGAGGTTCCCAATAGATGGCCTACCAGGGTCACCCTCAGTGGAGCTCCATGCCTACAGGCCTGACCCTCACCTTCAGAACCGCCGGTCAGATTTTCAGTCCCTCCACTCTAAACGTTAGGAGATAACCAAGGTCTACCAGGAACTCAAGGAAACTTTCTAACATAGAAAATGAGGCCAAAACAAGTGGGGCAGGGGAGAGAAGCAACTTGGAGGAAATGAGACTGTGCAGGGAGAAGAAAACTAAAAATAGACAAAAATTTGTCATTAATATCCTCAGAGATATAACTGTATCCATGGAACAACAGAATGCTACAAACAAACAAACAAACAAACAAAAAAACACAAAAAAGGGAAATGAAAAACTCTACAGGAGGGTTGGAAAGTAAAGATGAGGAAATCTCCCAGAAAGTGGAACAAAAAGAAAAACATGGAAAATATGAGAAAAAAGATAATTAGAGAACCAGTTCAAGAGGCCCAACATTCAGAAAGAATGAACAGAGAAAACAAGCGAGGAAATCACCAACAAAACAACTCAAGAAAAGTTCCCAGAACTAAAGTTGTCAGATTGAAAGGGCTCACAAAGTGCTCAAAACAGTGAATCAAATACACATCATGAAAGGCATCAATGGGAAATTCATTAACGCTGGTGAACGAGAAAAGATTCAACACGTTTCTAGAGAGAAAAAAACAGGTCACACGCAAAGGGTCAGGAATGAGAATGGCCTGGGACTTTTCAGCAGCAACACTGGAACCTAAAAGACAATGAAGCAATAGCGTCAAAATTCCGAAGGATAATTATTTACAACCCAGAGCTCTATACAAAGAATAACGATATTTTCAGACATACACAGTCTTGAAAAATATACTCCCCATCCATCCTTTTTCTAGAAGCTATTAACTAAAGGCCGTGCTTCACCAAGAAGTCAATAGGGAATATTGGAAACAGAGATCCAATTCAGGAAAGGGCTGCAAGGAATCAACATACGTTTGGTGAAAAGAGATTTCTGGAAGGCAGCTGTGCCCCAGGTGTGGAGGGCCACCAGTACAGGCTGAATGACTGACTCAAGAGAGTGACATAACAAAGGCTGTCATCCCCAAGATGCCTATTGCCACTGTACCATCTTCATTTCGGTAGAATTCTTACTGAAATATTACATCCATACAGAATATTGCCCAGATCGTGAGTGTGCAGCTTGATGACACGTGGGTAACCGGTAGTCAGATCAAGAAACAGAACATTACCAAAGCCCCAGACGCCCTTCCGGGGTCCCTTTCCAAATCAAGGGCAATATCTCTCCTGGCTTCTTACACCGTAGGTTAGTTCTGTCCCTTTTTACATGTTTTAATAAATAAAGTCATGCAGTATGTATTCTTTTATATCTGACTTTTTTCATTCAGTATAATGTTCGTGAGATTCATCCATGTTGCATGCTGTGTGCTCCTTCTCATTGCTCAATATATCCCATTTTACAAATACATCCCAGGCGATTTATCCATTCTACTCTTGATGGGACATTTGGGCTATAGCCAGTGGTTTTTTTTTTTTTTTTTTTTTTTTTTTGTGGTACGCGGGCCTCTCACCGCCGCGGCCCCTCCCGTTGCGGAGCGCAGGCTCAGCGGCCACGGCTCACGGGCCCAGCCGCTCCGCGGCACGTGGGATCCTCCCGGACCGGGGCACGAACCCGCGTCCCCTGCATCGGCAGGCGGACTGTCAACCACTGCGCCACCAGGGAAGCCCTATAGCCAGTGTTTTGATTCTTATAAATAGTGCTGCTATGAGCATTCTTACACATCTTTTAGTTGAATGCATGGACACATTTCTTTTGGGGTTATACTTAGGAGTGGTTTTGCTAGGACACAGACTATGCGGTTTTAGTAAATACGGCCAGGGTTCCAAAGTAGTGCACCATGTAACATATTTTCAAACAGAGTGCAAACTACCTGGGTGAGGTGAGCCCAGACTCATCCGTACTTGGATACCCCTGCCCTTGTTCTGAGGAAGCTCCATTCACACCCTGCTGTGTGGGTCAGCTGTGGAAAGTCTTTTCATCCCCACAGAAGTGTTCTCACGTGGTCAGCTCCTGAGAACTAGAAGTAGACGAGGCAAGCTTAAGACCCAAATTACAGAGCGGCTCACCATTCCCCTTGGCCATACATACTGCTGCTGGATAACCAGCACCTGGCCTACCTTTCAGCCCTGCCAGAGGCCCTGTGCTTCCTGGGACTCTCTCCTGACTTTGATTACCAGTGTCCCCAGAGGGGACCCTTAAGAGCCCGGGGAAGCTACGTCTGATTATAATCCAGCAATTTTATTCATATCATCTTCCCCTAGGTGCCTTCATCTAACATGGGAACAGTACCCTTTCCTGGCAGAGCGAGGTCTGTGCTTGCTACTCAGCAAACCCCAAATCAAACACTATATTTGTAGTGTCCGCAAATGCGGACACTACAAAGAAAAGCAAGGAACTGACTGAGACAAAAGTGAGGGTGTGTACTCTCAGGTTCAATGCAGCATTATTTACAACAGCCAAACGGTAGAGGTAACTCAAGTGTCTGTTGATCAATGGATAAACAAAACGTGGGAGATATATATATATATATATATATATCCCAATTTATTTTGGTGTCATGGTGACACGGCACCCATGTTTCCCAAGGAGTTCTCCTGCTCTGCAGATTCTCTGACATCTTAAGGTAACTCCAGCTCATTCCTTATTAAAAAAAATAAATAAGCCATAGCAATTAAAAATAATGACCTGAGGAAGACATGACGTCTTCAGTGGCTATAAGGATTTCGGCATTTTGACAAATATCATATATCACAAAACCTAAGACACCTTTCATAGGAGGACATATTATTTTTTTATATATAACCAAGAAAGAAAAAAGCACTGCAAGTTAAACTGTTAACAGGCCATCGGCTATTAGATACACCGCAGCATCGGAGATGCTAAAATGGGGGGAGAAATTACATCTTAGATTCAATGAAATATCACAGCTCAGAAAGAATCAGTATTGAATTCACTCTTTGAATTCGAGTTCGTAAGTCATGACAGTATATTATTCAGCTGCTTTGTGTCTTATAGGCTGGTTTCCGTGCCACTACAAATACCAACAGAAAAAAAAAGGAAAAGAAAATAAGAATTTGAGGGACTATTTTTCATACTTAACTGTTTCATGGGAACAATACGATTGTGTACAAAGAAGAAACTCAAAACCCTTAAACGTTGTCGCCTGTGCACACAACAGATTACGTGCGACTAGCTTTCTCCGGGGCTGTTTCATCAGCGATCCTAAGAGGTATTGATACTGCACTCAGGGCGCACACTGTGAAGCCTAACAGTAGGGAGATGAAGTTTTTAGAGCATTTTGGATAACGATGAACCTGAAATAATGAGATGCAGTATCTTCTCTGCAAGGGGCATGTTCAAGCTCTCGATCCTCCTTCGGTAGGATAACAGGTGCTGAGAACAGGGAAGAGAGATGAGGGGTGGGGAGGAGGACTCCTCCGAGCTGGGCCCTGGGTTAAGTTCTTCCCACACGTGACCACATGCAGCCATCCCAACAACCTCACGAGGCAGGTGATGGCCCCTTCTTGGTGGTGGAAAGCTCCCTGAGATTGAGAAATTTGCTTAAGGGTGTCTGGCCAAGAGTCGGTGGGGCAGAGATTTGAAACCAGTTTATCTCCCCCTAAACCCCACACTTTTCCCTCTGCACCATTAGACCTATCTGGTCCAAAGCTACATACAAAGAGTGTTGAAGACACTTTTTAAGTCAGGCCCAGATGAAAACACTTTGAATCTGCTTACCTGCCTTGCCCACTGTAAGTCATGCTGAGTTGTCAGGACTCACGGTAAGCAGTGGGGTGAGGGAAAGAGCGGGGAACTTGAGAAAAGGAAAAATGGCAGAAAAGAGCTCCAGAGCTGAATCAAGCAGTACTAACTTGTTTAGGACTCTTCTGCATTAGAAGTGCAAAGTGGGCCAGTGTCCAGGGTGGACAGCAGATTTCGGAAGCTAACAGGAGCCCCAGGCTGCCGTACAGCCACCGCGCTGAGCACGTGCATAGAAATGAAAGCCGCCTCCTCCTAAGATCCTTCCCAGAAAGGCAGGCCCTGGCTGGGCGCTGGCCCCTCTCTCACCCACCTGGCTGTGGCTGCGGCAGTCCAGGAGGTCGCTGCTGACGTAGGCCTGCAGAACGGTCTCCCTCTGCTCTCCAGGCTGCGATGTGGTCAAGCGCTAGAACGGAGGAAAACCAGGGCAACAGGGCCCAAGTGTCGGCGTGGAGGAAACTGTTCCCACAGCTGGCAGCACCGGTAACTATGCATTTCACCAAACAACATGAGTAATACCCAGCCGGGTGGCCGGTCAACCAGCCAACAAGTCCGTTAACAAAAAATTGCAACGTACTTCCGAATGGGCGATGCAGGAGTCAACGTACACATGTAACCCCCAGAGCAGCGAAGGAGTGTATTGGACTGGATTGTAAGGGAGCGGATGAGACAGAGCTCACCAGTGCCTGGAGAGGGCTTTTTTTTTTTTTTTTGCCGTCAGTGGCTCAAGAGTTGGTACCCGAAGGACGAGCAGACCATTGGGCAGCACGGGGGGATGTGAGCGCAGTGGGGGCTGGGGACGTGTGGTCCGGCTGAGGGGGGTGTGAACACACAGGGTGCCTCTGCGTGGTGCCCGACGGGGGCGCCGTGAATGAGCGCCGGGCGCACAGAGCAGACCCATCCCACAGGGGCTGGCACAGCAGCGCTGCGGATACTGTGTGCGCGTGCGTGGGCGCGGCACCCATGGCACCGCCCTCCTTGCATATGGTCCTCTCTTCCCCAGGGGCCTCCCTCCTTGGCCGCAGTGGGTCCCATCTCTCCGGGACACCGGCCTCTCAGGACCTCCACCTTTGGGTTCTGGACAGTCTGCTGCCGTTCCCGCTTTCTCACCCATGGGCTTTCCACGGTCACAGGGGCTGCTGCCCTTCTGGTGAGTTCGGAGGCTACTGCTGGGCTGGGGTGCAGGGGTGAGGGGCTGGAGGGGTCTCAGACAGAATTACAAGGATCTCTTTATTTTTCCTGCTTGTTCTGTGACATTCATTCAGCAAAGGAATATCCTGTCTCGCCAAGAGGCTCAATAGCATGGACCGATAGCAAGTGCCCAGTGGCTAATCGAAGAGCCACAGGGAGGCTGGTAACTGCAGCAGCGGCAAACCTCCGGGCAGGGACAGCCACTAGCGGTTACTCATGCCACCCCACCCACTCTAGCCAACAAAACCAGAGGAGACACACTGGCCACAGGGCTCTTCCTGCTGATCCTGGATGCGTCCTCAGAGGGCTCCTCCAGACCGTGTTCCCGAGAGCACTTCCAACCATCGGAGTGCAAGTGAGGAGAGCTCTTGTTATCCAGAGAGATGGGGAAATCACTCAGAGGCATTTGGATGTCAAGATAACCTGAAATGTGGGGATCTGTGAAGGGGTCTGACGCTATTGCAAGGTGAATTAGAATAGATTGTTCAGTTAAAGAGTGAACCAGGGACTTTCCTGGTGGCCCAGGGGTTAAGAATCTGCCTGCCGATGCAGGGGACACGGGTTCGAGCCCTGGTCCGGGAAGATCCCACATGCCGCGGAGCGACTAAGCCCGTGCGCCACAACTACGAGCCTGTGTGCCACAACTACTGAGCCTGTGTTCTAGAGCCACACGCCACAGCTACTGAAGCCCGCGTGCCTAGAGCCTGTGCTCTGCAGCAAGAGAAGCCACCGCAATGAGAAGCCCACGCACCGCAGCAAAGGGTAGCCCCCGCTCGCCACAACTAGAGAGAGCCCAAGAGCAGCAGCGAAGACCCAACGTAGCCAAAAATAAATAAATAAGTAAATTTATAAAAATAAATAAATAAATAAACTGTACTCCAATAAAAGTTTAAAAAAAAAAAAAAAAAAGAGTGAACCAGTGTTGGCTTAGGCCAGCAGCTCTCAAAATGTAGTCTGGGGAGCCCTGGGGATCTAGAAGGGTTCCCCATACTACACTTGGAGAGTCCCTTCAGGGTAGTCTAGAAGGTCACAATTATTTTCATAATAATACTAAGGCATGTTTTGTCTTTTTAATGATCAGCCTCTCAGAGGTTATATGAAGCGTGACAGATACTGTGACAAACTGAATGTAGAAGCAGAGATGAGAATCCAGCTGTCCTCCATTAAGCCAGACATTAAAGAAATTTATAAAAGTGTAAAACAATGTCAGTCTTCCCACTAATTTTTTTCTTAGTTTGGAAAATAGTTATTTTTCATCAAAAATGTTATTTATGTTATGTCCTCGGTTTATTACTGTTCATCTTAAATGAATTAATAAATATATATTTTACGTTTTCTCAGCTTTAACTTCTAATACTGTACATTTTGGTAGATAAAACTCACATAAACAAAAGCTCTTTGGGTTCCTCAGAAATTTTTGACAGTGTCAAGAGGTCTGGGACCAGAAAGCTTGAGAACCACTGCCTTAACTGTGGTCAATCTGAAAACTGGCGAGAAAAGCAACCATTTATTTATTTAAACGAAGGCTTTTTTTCTTTTTTCCTTTTTTTTTTTGGCTGCGCCGCGTGGCTTGCGGGATCTCAGTTCCCTGACCAGGGGTCCAACCTGTGCCCGCTGCAGGGGAAGCGTGGAGTCCTAACCACTGGACCGCCAGGGAAGTCCCAGAAAAGCAACTATTTAGATTACACTCTATTTTCCTTAAAGACTTGTTAATAAGTTTTCACCCTTGATGTCTGCTCGTGTGGCTGCGTGGGAATACCTAAATCCAGAGGTCTCTGTGGGGGTCAGTGCGAGGGGACTCGTGTGCTCTAACACACCGACGCCACCAGCTGTGAGTCTGGCTCAGGACCAGGGAAGGGCCAGATGCCAGGACGTCTCCGGGGCCTTGAAACTACATGTACCAAGTCATCATGTATCAAATCATCGAGTGAAGGCAATGGCAGCTGTGACGTCAACACAGGGGTTTTTAAAAAGAGACCACAGAGATCTTCGGAAGCTGCTTTTCATTTTCGCTCTTGGTGTCAGCAGGAAGCATGAAGAAGATTTTGAGAAGATGGGTTAAAAGATACAGGCAAGGCAGCCAGCCAAGAAAACCAGCATGGTCTTTTTTTTTTTTTTTTTAACTTCAAGAAATAGGTACTTACCCAGCGCAGAGCCTGCAACAAGAAGGCTTTCAAGCGGTCACTCCCCAAAATCAAATCCTTCTTCAGTTTCTCATAATCCAAGGAGGGCAGTAATGGGACATCCCTCAATTGCCTACTCAGCAACACAAGTTCAAAGAGAAAGAACAGGGCAGAAGGGCATGGTCATTACACCTCCTGAGTATCATGACAGTCTCATCTAGAGCTGCTCTGACACACTGGACGGGCAGTGGCCCACTTGCTCTCTGTGCTCCTGGCGTTAACTCCAGGCCTCCACCAAGAGGGCTGGGTTCCAGGCCCCCCACCCCAGCTTCAACGGGCTCAGCTCTGTCTCTTCTGTTGCATGTACCAGGGTCTATATAACACTTTTCCTAAAACAAGGAGTCTCTGCCTAATGGGATTAGAGACCACCACATTCACAATAGGCCAGGGCTCCACACCATGGGGATGAAATCACCTTGGAGGCGTCATAGAATCCTGAGTTCTATTTAGAATCCTGAGCAAAGTCCAAAGCCTATTAGTTTCAGCAGGCCCCTAGGGTCCTCCCTAAAAACCTGAAGCCACTGTCCCTCTCAAGCCTGAGGGACTGGCCTGGGGGGATGTGAAGGACAGAACAGGGGTCAGAAAACAACTGTGATGAGGAGAGGTGCACAGGGGACCCTCCAGGAGGTAGGAGGGTGTGGCCAGGCAGCGGCAGTGGGGACGTGCCAGTAAGGCAGGTAGTAAGCAGGGCAATTAGCTGCAAACCCTCCTCAAGAGGACTCCGAATCAGACCTCAGGCGAAGGCAGGTTTCAACTACGAGAGATCGCTGTTCAGAGATCTACACGGTGCAGATGACCCCACACCTGCATCTGGCTGGCCAGAAACAAAAGGGACCACCTCAGATGTCTTGTCACTAAAACAAGTATCCTCACATTTTGTTTTGTTGAATAGAAGAAGATTGGAGTGTATAGAAAAATTGAAAACTGAATGAGGTCTGCACTGTCTCCATGTTAATTTCCTCGTTTTGCTGTTGTACTACAGTCACATAAGATGTCACCACCTTATCTGAGACACTGAGGGACTCAGCTTCCTAGGAATCTATAATTATTTCAAAATAAAAAAACTAAGAACAAAACAAAATGTGATTCTTCTAATACTGTGCAGAGAATATTAATATTAAATGAGAATTCATGAAGAATTGAGTGAGAAGACTAAAGCTGTAGGCTTTCGTTTGTTTTTAAGGGTGGAGTAAAAACTGAGCTAATACCTCTGGGAGGTAGGATTTGGGGTTCTTTAAGTTTTCTTCTTCATGTTTCTATAGACTCAAATTTTCTATAATGAGCATGTATTACTTACATTATAGGAAAAAATTACATGCTAGTTTTTTTTTTTTTTTTTTTTGGCCACGCCACGCAGCTTGCAGGATCTTAGTTCCCCGAGACCACGGATCAAACCTGCGCCCTCAGCAGTGAAAGCACACAGTCCTAACCACTGGACCGCCAGGGTATTCCCTTAAGGTTAGTTTTTAAAAGAAAAAATGAGGGGCTTCCCTGGTGGCGCAGTGGTTGAGAGTCCGCCTGCCGATGCAGGAGACACGGGTTCGTGCCCCGGCCCGGGAAGATCCCACATGCCGTGAAGCGCCTGGGCCCGTGAGCCATGGCCGCTGAGCCTGCGCGTCCGGAGCCTGTGCTCCGCAACGGGAGAGGCCACAACAGTGAGAGGCCCGCGTACCGCAAAAAAAAAAGAAAAAACAAAACAAAAAAACCAACTTTTCCCAGAATATTTATACCTACAGTATTGCAGAAGTGGGGCATGCTTACCTACCAGGTTGAGTGCAAGGTCTAACTCCACTGCCTCATCAGCCATTTACTCAATACCCCCGCCCACTGGTTTCCTTTATAATAAAGGTATTCAGTCACAGAGGCCCCATTAGGTGCCAGATCCAAAGGCTTTTGCCCAGCTGGCCCTCAACTTCCCAGACCACTTGAGAACAGTGAGGTTACTCACTTTCCCTGCCTCTCAAAACACTCTCCTCCTTAGCCCGCGCGTCACTGCACAGCCCTGGTTCTCTTCCTCAACGGGAGAGGCCACAACAGTGAGAGGCCCGCGTACCGCAAAAAAAAAAGAAAAAATGAGATCCTCTTATAGGGCCTGGAAAAAAAAGCCAGAAAAGAGGGCATCGGATGGGGTCTCAGTTAACAGTCCTGGGGAGGGGCGTTAGCTTCTTCTGTTTAATACAGCAAACGGTAAACCTCTGTACATGGCACATTGATTATTTTGATTTTTTTTCCAGAGGCAGATACTATTGTGAGTTTAAAAATTAATACAAATACTTTAAAAAATTCCAATTATAAATAACTGGCCAGTATTCTTCAAAAGTGTCAAGGCCTCGAAAGACAAAGACTGAAGAATGATTTCAAATTAAAGGAAACTAAGACATGACAAGACTAACGTGTGATCCTGGATTGAACCTCAGAGCAGAGAAAGGACATAATGGAACAACTGATAAAATGTGAATAAGCCCCGCAGACTAGAGGACAGTACTTTTTCAGCATTAATTTTCTGATTTTGATAACTGCACTGGGCTTGTGTAAAATATTAACACTGGGGAATCTGGGTGAAGGATATATGGGAATTCTTTGTTCTATTTTTGCAACTCTGAAATTATTTCAAAATGAAAAAAAGTTTTAATTTAAAATGCAAACAGGCTCTTTTTCTAGACAAAAAAGTTGCATTTGTAAAGCCAAGTTTGATAATGTTCTATAGCTGGGGAGCTTCTACTCAAAGGAGGAAAAACAGTCATCTATATTTGGGCCATATTTACTTGCCAATAATGGCAATATTACTAAGTTGCTCAGCTATCCCCCATTTCTGTGGTCCAGCCACTCTCCCACAGTCCATGAGGAAACTGAGGTACAGACAGGTTATAAAAGTGGTCCAAGGTCACAGAGCTGGTGGCAGAGGGGGGTTTTAACCCTGGCCGTCCGTGCTCATAAGCGCTGCATTCTACAGCCACCATCTGAAGTGAACAGAGTGCAGGGTTAATGTCAGACTCGGGCAGGGCCGAGGGAAGGAGCAATGTTCTATCGGCCGCAGGTGTCTTGGTAATATCATAGCACCCACCCCTCCAACCCCCACCACCACCCGAGGCTGGCTCAGAGGGTCCCCAGAACCCACCCTAGTCCTCGTGTCCACGCCAAAGGTTCTCAACTTCCCTGCTAGTGCAACACACATGCCTGGTGAAGCCCCCGTGCGTCAGATACCCCCATGGGCGACAGCCTAACTGACTTGGATAGGAATGCCCCAGCACACACACAGCTATCCTGTGGCCCTGGTCACAGTGTGACTCAGGAGAGAACATAAAATTTAGACATTGCAACGTTCTGTTGACTTCCCTATGACAGTAGATTAAACTGATTTCTATAGAATATTATAGGAACAATTCAACAATTTTTTCCATTTGATGCTACCTCACCGACATAAATAGAATTGACTTTAAAAGATACTTTTATAAGTATTTTATAAGTATTGCTTATGATTACTGGTATTTCCTTTAATACCCACATGTAGCTCCAGCTTAATCAAAGGAATGCGTCTAAGCTAGGCGGTTAAGAGCATTTATTAAAACAATTTTGAATTTCCGTTTTACCCATAGCTATTCTCCTTAATAACAATTCCTAAGAGCAATTACTTACACGGGTGCCAAGGAGGCTCTTAACATGGTTGAAGCCTGAGGGGGAAGGGGACAGAAGGAAATAGATCGTGTTAAACATTGACAGCAATGCATTAATCCCAAATCACTGTAACGGCACAGAACCAACAGATTTGCAAAGTTTTTCATCCACCAGGATTCTCCAACCATAATCGTATGTGATTTAAAAATTAGCCCAAGTCCAAGTTTAGTGATACCCTACTGATGCATCTCCCAAGCCACCCACCTCTGGCTTGTTGCTACTCCACTCCAAGCAGCAGTCTATAAGAAAACGGGTGGGTTCGCCCTGACCAAGCTCCCAGAGGAACTTAAAGCTGCCTAGTCGAAGACATCATAAAGAACAAAAGCAATGAAAATCAGTTTATTATCCTGGTTTTCTTCTATATTAAGATTTTATCTTTGAGTATAAAAATAACACATGCACTTGGCACCAAGTCGCTCTAGAGGTGTTTATAAAAAATTCACAATCCCCCTCCCACCCTACTCCCTTTTAATTCTGCCTATAGGCCAAATCATTGCCTACTTTATGGGCACGTCCCATTTATTGTTTTTTTGTTTTGTTTTTGCTACTACAGCAACGCGGTATTAAGCATGTACTAAAATAGAGAAACCACCAAATGCTGTGAATGGCACTTGTTTGGATGGACTCACACCAACTGTAAAAGACATTTTGAGAAAACACGGGAAATGTGAAAATGGACTGCACTGGTATTACATGATACTAAGGAATTAGTATTAATTATATTCGGCACTGTGGTTACGTTTTTCGTTTTTTGAAGCCCTTATCTGTTAGAGATGTATATTGAATTATTTATAGGTAAAATGATAGAATGTTTGGAATTTGTCTAAAAGAACTCTAGGGGAAAAAAGTAAGTAGAGGCGAAGAGAGGAAGTCTCAGCCGTCTGTGGAGCCCTTCCCGAAGGGGCAGGCAGTAGTACTCCGTTCCCTCTATGTCACCACAACCCTCGAACGGAACATTATCCACGCTGATCATATTGAACTGTGATCATTTTGCAGCCATTTCTGTGTCCTTCTCCTTTAGCAGACACGGAGTTTCACAAGGGCTGGAGATATAGCGCCTGCATGTCCCCAGCACCTGGCACAGTACCTGGACCACAGAGGCACTCAATCAACATTTATTTGTTGAATGCATGAATGAAGACCGACTTCAAGAAGTGGGCACTCCAGAATCCTTGACTGATTTAATAACTAAACGTAATAAATCGGCCCCGTTCTCAACCGCTTCCCTTCACAGTATTTACAGATCCCCATATTCTCACCTTGAAGACCGAAAACCCTGCTTTTAAATGGTTCATGACCATGTATGTTCTTGTAACTTTTAACCTCTGACTTTTCCTTTTCTTTTTCGGCCACACTGTGCAGCTTGAACCCAGGCCCTCAGCAGTCAGAGCTCGGCGTCCTAACCACTGGACTGCCAGGGAATTCCCTTTTCTTTCTTTCTTTTTTTAACCCTCAACTTTTTAAAAATTAATTACCTGTTATTCCTGTTATTGGCTTAAACAGCAAGGAGCTCAGAACATTGTTTGAAATGTCATCTAAATGACTTGTCTAACACATTACGGGGATCAAGGAGCCAGTAATGTGGTCAATGAAGGACACAGCCATAGTAAAACACTAGCATAATATATACACAAGAGAAAAATATTTTAAAATTAGTGATATTGGCTACTTCATATTTCCACAAATAAAATTCATTTACATACACCCCCCCTTTTTTCATAATTAAGAAAATGTTCTCTATCTTTTAAAACACTGATTTTTTTCTCTTTTGCTAAATTCTATATCATTCTATTTGCCCTGTGAAGAAATTAATTGAAAAGCAGTAATAACTGACCCTTTCATGAGAAGAGCCAGTATGCTAAACAGTATTGAGACTTTACTATTCAATCAAGTAAAAAAAAATTTTCTTTTAAAGCTGGCAATGAGCCGAGGGGAGAATGGCCCAGCCTGCTCCTAACGAGGGAGGAAGTTGTGGTATTTCATTCAGTAAGTACTGACTGCCCACCATCTAACAGGCCTCTGCTAGGCACCGTTGATATCGGTGAGCAAGGCAAAAGCCCTCTTTCTCAGAGAGCTTGCAATCCAATGGGCAGAATCAATGATCAAATAACTCTCCGTGCCTCACCTGCAAGATGGTGGCAATGCTATACCAGTGGGTGCAGATGCCAACGAGAGCACGTGGAAGTCAGCGTAGCTTCCCCTCTTTTCTGCCTGTCCACGCTGAGCTCCCAGTGCTGACGGGGATGCTAGAGCTGAGAGGTACTGGGTGTAAGTCATGAAGTAGAAGTTGACCTTAACATTGACACCCAAGTATAAACTTGCCCACGGAATGGAGAACTCACAGCGGGCGATGGCTACCACTTCCTTCTTAGGTGGAGGCGTTAATAAGAATACTCGAGGGCTTCCAGGGCTTCCCTGGTGGCGCAGTGGTTGAGAGTCCGCCTGCCGATGCAGGGGACGCGGGTTCGTGCCCCGGTCCGGGAGGATCCCACGTGCCGCGGAGCGGCTGGGCCCGTGAGCCATGGCCGCTGGGCCTGCGCGTCCGGAGCCTGTGCTCCGCAGGCTGGGCCCGTGAGCCGTGGCCGCTGGGCCTGCGCGTCCGGAGCCTGCGCTCCGCAACGGGAGAGGCCGCAACAGTGAGAGGCCCGCGTACCACAAAAACAACAACAAAAAAGAATACTCGAACACTGAGGGGGCTGCTCTGATCTGTTGACTAACCTTCTCTTTGGATTTTTTAAAGGTCACTGCCACCAGCTGCGGGCGCTGCTCTGCGTGTAGGCGGGGTGGAGAGGCCCAGAATCATCATCAGTTGGAATAATTCCCCTCTCAGGGTAACTCTGGATTTTGAGTATGGACGACAAGGCCAGGGAGCATCCCCTCGCTAAGGAGGCCCTGACCGCAGCCCCAGTGGGCGCTGTGTGAGGGCCGGGATTCCACGCTGGGCACTCAGAGTCAGGCCCCCAAGGCCTGGGGCACAGGAGGAGGCCGGCGCCCCGGCCGCGGCGGACGTGGGCGCAGACGGGGGGCGCTTTCCACCGGGCAAGCACAGTGTGAGCGCGCGGCGGCCCTTTGCGGGCACAGGTAGAGGCCAGCGGAACGAGGAACGAATGAACCTGTCGGTGAGTCACTGAGCGCCTGTGCCGTGCCGGGCTCAGGGCAGGGCTCTCTGGAACGCTTGGACGTGGGGGAACTAAACTGCTACCTCAGCCGAGAGTGAACGAACGCGCGGAGCTACGGCCCCACCCCTTCCCAGCTGCAGGCAAGGAAGCGGAGCCCGGCCCTCGGGGTCATGGTGTGGGCGAGGGCCTTACCGGGGCCACACGAGCCTGGGACCCCGCTTGGTGACAACAGCGGGATGAGGGGCTTTGCTAATGACGCATGACGTCAGGAAGCGTGCTTAGAGAAACGGGGAGGAGGTGTGACGCGGCGAGAGTGTCCCTGGTCACGAGCGCCTGGAGGTTGACTGGGTTGGCGGGGGCCTGCCACCGTGGGACTTCTCCGGGGAGTCTGGTGTACGGCTGAGGGTCGTGAATCTCACTACCCAGCGTGTCTCAAACTCGTGACGTCAACAGTTTGCTTGGGGACGGGGACATCCTGTGGGACTGGCTTCGGGGCACACACTTCGGGAACTGCTGCTCCACAGGACGGCAGGCGTGTGCGCAGCCCAGGGAGGGCCAGAAAGAAGGAGCCTCGACGACACCAGCAGCGGCTGCCGAGCCCCGGGGCGACAGGAAGGCCCCGTCTGGAGCCAGAAACCTCCTCGGACCAGGCTGGTCCGCTGCCAGCCCTTCTTCCCTGGCCCCGCTCACGTGGGACTGACGCTGAACCCAGGTGCCGCCTGTGCGGTGCAGGACAAAGGCAGGACCCTTGTCAGGCGACCTCACGGGGACCGGTCACCAGGAGAGGTGAAGTCACCGCCGTGGGAAACCTGAGGGGATGCGTGTCGGCCACGCGACAGAGAGGGAACAGGAGCCGGGGACCCAGAGGGGCATATCCCCGCCACATGGACGGGGAGGCTGCTAAGGCCAACTCTGTAACGGGAAGGGGTACGGACACAACTCGAAAACGCAGGGTTGTGACCGCAGAAGGGCAGCGCTGGAATGCAAAGCTGTGCAACTGCGATCTGGAAGCGGCGCTATGTGCGCGCGCGCGCGCGCGCGCGCGGCGTGGGAGCGCCCGGCGTCCGAGCCCTTGGCCTTGCCTCACCAGCCCGCAGCCTGAAGGCGTCTGAGAGCCTGGGGCCGGGCAAGGTGCACAGCAGCGCGCACACCTGGGGACGTGCCAGGGGCTGGGGCGCTGGGGCTTCTTGGGGTTTCTGAGACCCGAGTCAGGCCTGGAGAGACAGATGCGCATCAGATCGTGGAAGGCTGGGGACTCCCTGCTGAGCACGTTGGACCGGAAGCGACGCCAGGTATCAAGCAAGGGAGTAACACGATGGGATTGCTGTCGGTACCTAAATCCTTCCTGAAGCCTGAGGGCATAAGTAAATAAATAAGACGCAACCAGAAAGGTCACTCCAGCTCCGTGTGAATGAGCCATCAGAAATCTAAGGGTTTTGAGACTGAGATCAGGCAGGAAATGTTGCTTTAAGCCAGGACAGAAAGAGGAAGAGCCTGAACAGACACAAAGCAACAGAGGCAGGGCAGGAGGGAGGCAGCCCGCCCGGATCCGCACGGCCACCTGAGCACAGGGCACAGGAAATGCAAGAGCCTCGGGTGACTCCCGGGGTTCCCTGGGGTGCCATTTGCTGAGACAGAAACACAGGAGGGAAATCACCTGTGTGGAGGAAAAGATGAGCCTGGGCTGGGACACGGAAAGTGCGACGCGCCTGTCAGACATTCACGGGGAGAAGGCCGGTCAGTCTGGGTTTGGAGGTCGGGGAAGAGGCCTGAGCGAATGGCACAGTTACCCTCTGCCAGTCACGGTCCTACCGACTGGTGAGACCAAAGGTATTCAATCCTCACATCACAGGGTCAGTTCAGGTACGTGACAGGCACTGGTGTATGAGGTGTGGTAGGGAGAGGGGAACCGGGTGTGCAACTCCTCCTCGATACACAGAGCACTGGGCCCGGGAAGGCTGCCTCGAAGTGCGGCGGCAACACAGGGAAAGGGCAGGTGTCCTGCCGCGACGTAAGCAAAGCCACCTAAGGGAGAACGCCAGGGCTGAAGATGCTGGACTTCATCTGCAGTGCCACAGTCCACACAGCAGGAAGCTTCGGGAAGTACCCTCCTTAGCAGAATCGTGCCACAGCAAGGCTTCCCGAACAACTGCGTGAGGCCACCTCCCAAAAGGGTCACCGCCACCACCGCCACCACCGCCACCCCTGCAAGTTTTCACTGCTAACAAAGATGGTGGATTCTGGAAGCAGATGCCTCCTAAGATTCACATGTCCTGGGCCTTTAATATATTTAATGCTATCACACCGGGAAGCACTGTAACTTGTATTTCCAGTGCGGCCTACCTGGAGTCGTGGAAGAAAGGGAGGGTTAATTCCCCAAAGAGCCATTTTTCCAATAAGGATGGGTTTAAACGGAAACTTTCCCATCCGATGAATCACAAACCTAGAGGCGCCACAGGGTGGGACCTGGGACTCGACGGGGGGCTGTGCTCAGATTTCCACCTTGAGAGTGTCTCTGCATTCATGCTTGCCCACTGCAAACAGGGGGCTAAGAAGAGAAAGACATACCAAAGCACTTTTAAATGCTATCTGCAGCACACAAAGATGGATGCTGCATCATTAGAAAGCGCAAAAAACTGACAATGTGCCAGAGGAATGGTTAAATGTACCATATTGTTCTCAAATTAAAATTCTGAAAGATAAGAGAAATACAAGTATGCTAAAGGGACATGAAAGACTTTCAAAAATGTACAGTTAAGTGAAAGGAGACAGCTGCGGAATGATATGTGTAATAAAATCACAATTATGTACAATTTTTAAAGGTCCGGAGGATGCCTATGAAACATAGTCAACACTTACCTGTGGAGGAAGGCAGGATGGGGTGTGAGGGAGGGAAGGGGTTTCTGCTTTGCTCCATTTACTGCTAAATTGTTGTGCATTTTCCAGCTAACACATATTCTTGTATCCCTTGTATAACCTTAGAACACAAAAAAACCCTCCCTCTTGTGCTCTGAGGAAGAAGTTTCTCCTTTTACTACTTATCACTAGATTCCTGATAATATAAAATCAGATTCATCTCAAATCCCAGCAAAGAACGGGCCCCAGGGTTTGGAGCCTGATTCGGTAAGGACCACGGCATGACAAACCTGGGGTTAGGGTGGTGACAAGCAGTCCAGCTGGCAGAGGCCACCCAGGAGAGTTCTCTTCTCAAGATTTAATCCATCATTATCAACCCTGGGAGCGCGTGGATTTGGCGCCCAGCTCTGATAATGCGTCGGACTTCCGGACACAGTTACCTGGGCGGGAAGGAGGTAGGGTGGAAACACACTTCTTGTCTCCTCTGTGGGGTCCTCGGCCTCCACACATACAGTCTTCACACATACCCCCCAGAGAGGGTGACTTACTGGATTTGCACGGCCCTGCACCCCCCTCCTCTGGGCAGTGAGGCTGCACAGAGAGCACAGCCCCAGTGGTACGGGTGGAGGGGGTGGAGGGCAGGGGCTGGGCCACAGCTGTCCATGACGGGGGGAGAACGTTTCTTTAATTCCAGGGCTCAAAAGTAGGTTACCCACCTGCCTACCAAAAAAAAAAATCCACATTCTCCAATATAAGCTTTGTCAGAATCAGTGGCAGTATCTTTAGCTCCTTTTTCCTTCATTCTATTGTTGGTTTTGTTTTTTTTTTTGTGGTACGCGGGCCTCCCTCTGTTGTGGCCTCTCCCGTCGCGGAGCACAGGCTCCGGACGCGCAGGCTCAGCGGCCATGGCTCACGGGCCCAGCCGCTCCGCGGCATGTGGGATCCTCCCGGACCGGGGCGCGAACCCGGTTCCCCTGCATCGGCAGGCGGACGCGCAACCACTGCGCCACCAGGGAAGCCCCTATTGTTGTATTTTTTGATTGGTTCGGCACTCAGGGGGAAGAAGGGTCTTATTTACTGAGCCCTTCTGAACTTTCAACAGTGAATGAGGTTGCAGAGGGCCAGACTCTTAAAAGCCAGATTTAAAAACCAGTATCAAAGGCACTAAACTTTGTAGTACCAGCCATTTTCTGATGGGCCCCAGCCAGGCTCCTGTCAAGTACAGTGAATTGAAACGCTCAAGCCCGAGGAGAAGCTGATCAAGGACCAGGCTAGAAAGAAGGTTGGTCTGTGCCTACCTATTTATCTTGAAATTGATGGCATCCTGTTTGGACTTAGGGTAGACTATAGTCCCTTAAAAAAATAAAAAAGCAATCTTCTTCCAAATCCTAGATCCTATCGGCTCGGTCACCGGACATCTGATCTAAATTGTATCCTAATTTCCTCCTCATGCGTTATAAATCTGATATCATACATTGGCGTTAGGCATGCCTAGTCAACGGCAATACTCTTTTACACTCTTCCGTAATGACCCCTCACTCACTTTTTATCACCTTATAAGAAAAATATACTAGGAACAATAAAAAATTGTTTGCAGTTTTTATGGCCTGTTAACTAAGTCAATGACTCAAGTCGGGGGAAAAAAAAAACGGTTACGAGTTAAGGCAAACAGAGCGCATCCTCTCTCCCGTGGTTTCTGAGGCTTACACTCTGTACCTTAGTGCCATAACAGGGGAGGATGGTAGGACCAGTCTCTTGACAAATGAAGGTAACTTCTAATAGGATGAAATATCAGATACGTTGTTCCCCCATCCCCTTTTATACTGCTCCTTTTAAACATGACATCAGTTTTGTTCACGCGGCCCGTGGGATCTTAGTTCCCTGACCGGGGACTGAACCCGTGCCCCCTGTAGTGGAAGCGTGGAGTCTTAACCACTGGACTGCCAGGGAGGCCCCAACATCAGTTTTAAATATGCTGGATGCAGCACTCCGCCAACAGACAGGATTTTTGTATATGCAAGACAGGGTGGGATTTTATAAACAAACCCGAAGAACACTAAGTATTTACTGAATTAATACATAAATGGAAGGGGGGGGAAAGAAGTGGTCTCATTAGACACAGATCCTGCTATGCTAATTACTGCTAGAAAGCCATCATTTTTGGTAAACACACTCTGATCCTTAATGTTAGGTTGACTTACAGCTAAGCATATACTGGACACAGAGGGTCACCTCAGCCAGGCCACAGGGATGTGGCTTGAAGCCCCTCATCCTAGAGGGCCCATGAGGGAGTTACTTTTTCGAAACTCGGATGTCTGTGTGTGCTTTACTGGCATTTTAAAAATGGTCGATTCGCGAAGATTCACGTACGCTGACATCGCTGCACCCACACCCTAAAGCATGGACTCCGCAGCTCCTGTCCACGTGTGGCACAGCCAACGCAGCAAAAGCCTGGCGGTGCACTTCCACGTGCACCCCGAGGACATGGTCAAGGACGCTGGCTCTTCACCACGTTACCATGTCCTTTCTACCAAGATCCACGAGAGGAACTCTCCTCAGGTCTTAGCACCAGGAAAACCCTGTGCAGCAGTTTTTTGACCTTCCAGTCCTCAAAAAAAAAAATGTACTTAGACTTGTTTTTAAATTGTAAGAGTAATATACCTACTTGGAAAAAGTTCACGGTCTAAAGGGCACATAGGGGACGTCGGTGGCATTGAAATGGTCTATTGTGGGCGTGTGCGATGGGCTCGTAGGCGTTCACTTTACCGCTGTGCTTCACAGGCTACACGTGTAGCGCAAATGCCGTTTTAGATGCAGTGAATATCACCCTCTCTTCCTTTAGAAATAAGTCCTGTAACTGTTTTTTGCACAGGCTACTAGGAAGCCCACAGCCAAATCTGAGCCTCGCTCCCAGGGGTACAGTAACTTAGGACATGCATTCTTTTATACTAGCGTTAGCCCTGGCTTACTTTTATTCTTCCTACCCTCATTTTCCTTTAAGCACAATTTCTTTTTTTCCCCCAGCATTACTGAGATATAACTGACATACAACATTGTGTGAGTTTCAGGCATACAATGTGATAATCTCATAAATGTATAGATTGTGAAATGATTACCACAATAAGGTTAGTTAACACAGCTGTCACCTCACATAGTTACCTTCTGCTGTTGTAAGAACATTTAAGATCTACTCTCTCAGAAACCTTCAAGTACACAATACAGTGCTGTTAGCTGTAGTCACCATGCTGCACATGACACCCCCAGAGCTATTCGTCTTAAAGCCAGATGTCTGTACCCTTTGACCAGCATCCCCTCATCTCCCCCACTCCCTGGCGACCACCAATCTACTTTCAGTTTCTATGAATTCTAACCAAAATTTCTTTCTTTATTTTTATTTTCTATTTTTTCATATTTGCTTTCATTTCTCATATTTCTCATTCTCTCATATTTCATTTCTCATAATAAGCTGCTTCAAATCTACTTGAGAATCAGGTAGATTATTTTAATGCTGAAAAAGGCCTTGTTTATGAAGACCCCAGTATTAATGTGCAAACACTTAATTAAAAGCTGGGGCTCTGACCCTCGGGGTTGCCTCAGGATCACCCGGTGCTTCCTTCCTCATTGCCCGGCTCCACACTCTCAGCCTCCGGACCAGGCGGCAGGTTGGTGTGCGCTCCCGGGACATGGGTTCACGAACTCTGAAAACTTCCTCTGGAGACACAGCTATACTCGGGCCCCTGGTTAAGAACCCGACTCAGCTCCACATGCCTCCAGATGAGCTCTCCTAGGAAGCACACATCACCTACGTAATGCCTTGGCCTGTAACGCAGACCTGAATCTGACCACAAGGAAACATCAACCACAAAAGGAGAAATGTTCTATTTTTAAAGAAGGGGAAGGACTGTCTTCTTTTAAAATGTCCATGTCATGAAAGTCAAAGAAAGAAAGACCGGGAGTGGGGGGAGCGGGGGCGGGGGGTGGAGGTGGGGGAGTGTTGAAGCTGAAAGGAGGCTAAGGAGACACGACAAATTAACGTAATACCTGAGCCCACGCTCCGCGCACGGGGAAGGGGCTGCTGTAGAGGACGTTAATGGCTCCGCTGGCAAAACTGGGACATGCACTGTAGGTCAGGTAAAAATACTGCCTCGATATTAAATTTACTGAAGTTGACAATCACATGGTTATATAAGGGAACATTGCTGTTAAGAAATGCACACTGCACTCCAGTATTTAGGAGCAAAGGGCCATAAACATATGTAATTTATCCTCAGATGGTTCAGAAAACATATTGTGTGTGTATAGGTGTGTGTGGAGAGAAAGTAAACAAACAAATGAGTAAAACGCTAGCAGTTGGTGAACATGGGTAAAGGGTATACAAGTGTCCTTTGGGCAGTTTTTGCAGCTTTTCTGTACGTTTGCAATGATTCTAAGTATAAAGTTTAAAAAGATAAAAGGAAAGCCCGTCTGACACCGCACAACCCCAACACGGCAGTGATTTTTCAAACAGCATGAGGTTTCCTTCGTTTCCTACTGCCTTGCTGCCATTAGCGGCCCTGGGACCCAGCAAGCGGCTTCGCCTGGAAGAGACAAACGCGCCTCCCCCGCCCCCGCCCCCAGGAGGCCGCCTCCCAGCGGCCCAAACCCACTCTTCCTTCTGGGAACGCACAGACCTCCAAAGCCCGCTGAGATGCAGACTCCGAATGTGTTATTTCCTCCTGTTCTCCCATTTTTTTAAGTTACGGGATTTTGACACCTGGGGGCAGACCGGGCGCAGAGCCTCACCGTGCCGGGCCTCGTGAAGTCCACGCTGCGCGCCAGGCTCTGCCGCATCTGGTTGCTGAAGAGGCGGACGCAGACGCTCTGCAGGTACTCGGGGGTGATCTGCAGGAGGACAGAGGATGGACGGCGGGTGAAAGGGGTGAGACATCCCCGGAGCCGTGAGAGGCACCCTAGCCAGTGTCGGAGCTGACTCTCAACAAACAGCCTCTCCGAGGGCACAGAGGTGAGCTTTTGCTTTAACATCGCGGCCCTAGGGAGTTGAAGCACTGAGCCTGACGAAAAAACTAACACACTACTGGTGTGATCACGGGATAGCACACTTCAAGTTACAGAACTCCACTTAACGTACTCCTGCTGTCATGTAAAATAAACTGACTTTTCTTTTTTTCTTGGCTGCACGCGGCGGCTTGTGGGATCTCAGTTCCCTGACCAGGGATTGAACCCGTGCCCTCAGCAGTGAAACTGCAGAGTCCGAACCACCGGACCGCCAGGGATTTCCCATAAAATAAACCGATTTTAAAGCATTTTTTGTTAATTCAAGCAACAAAGTCACTGGGTGGCTATAATGTGATGGAAAGAAAGCCGGACTGAAAATCTGAAGATCTGGGCTCAAGCAGTGGACTCGAGAAAACCAACAGCTCTGCCTCCTGCTTTCCTGACCTGTCGGATGAAATGAATGAGGCCACGGCTCTGCGTCACGGGGAGGGGGGTAAATGAGATCAAGGGAGAGCCTAGCACGTGACAGATGACTCAGTAAACGCTTATTGAATGAGTGATGGAGACACTTTATAAACTATCCAGCGCTAGACAACAGGAGGCTGGGTTACTGCTGCATCGATGCCACTGCATCATGGCCTCTTCCTTCAGCATCTCTCATACCTCTCTCATTAGCTACCATGATTCAGGATGGACATCCAGCATCTAAGGTGGTAATCTCTGAAACGTTTTCTTTTCATCTTATGTCTTTTCTTTTTATAGAAGTAACATGTGCTCATTTAAAAGGTAACACAACCTCTCCCCAGCCTCACCCCACAAGCCAGTCCCTGGCGGTAACTACTCTTAACAATTTTACCCCCTTCCAGACTTCTTCCTGTGCCTGATTGTGAGAGGGAAGCTCCCTTTCCCCAGCCTCATGATTCCATGTGCTGAGCTTCCATACGGTCATGTGACTGGCTCTCTTCCTACCCCTCACTCATTCGTCCCCACAAGAGGAAGACAGCTCAGCTGGTTGGTGAGTTGGAAAGAGCCAGAATGCTGGGCTAGACCCTTTTCTCTCCCTACGGTCCTCCTGTCTGTCCCCTTGAAACATCTGGTCTGTTTCGGCCGCCAGAAAGACTGTCCCTCTGTGCCAGATGTCTCTGGTCATCCCTCAGCACTCAGCTATAAGTGACTCAGACAAAGAAGGGCCCCATCTCAAGGCTGCACCTCCTACGTTATCCTGAGCCCATTTCCTCCGAAATCCCACAGTATCAAAATTTAATCATTCCTTTTTCATCCCGTACATTTAACTTTCCTTGTAAACCTGTTCCTTCCCTACAACCTAGAAACATGTCCAAATATATTTAATATTTTAAAAATACCTTCCCCTTTCTCCTCCCTAGGCCCTCATCTATCAACCACCCTCTCAGTGTTCTTCCTTCACAGCCAAGGTCCTTGAAAGAACAGCCAACGTTTGCCGCCTCCCCTTCACTTGACCTTTCAACACACCGCAGTCGAGCCCCCATCTGAATCACCCCAAGGAAACTCATGGCAAAGGCCACCACCGATGACCTTCTAAGTGTCCGAAACACTGGACTTCTAGAGTTTTCTGTGATTTTTGAGACTTTGGATCAACCCCTTGCTCCTGAAACTGTTTCCTCCTTCGGCTGATACCGGAACTGATACCAGACCCATCCCTTTAACAAGGAAATCTGATTCTGTCACCCTCTTGCTTAAAACAAGTGAGTGAGAAAAGGACATGAATAAACAGTTGCCTAAAAGACAAATATATAAATGGCCAAAAAACATATGAAAATATATTCAGCCTCATACATAATTAAAGAAACGTAAATTGAAACATTCAGAATACCAAGTTTTACTTACCAAACTGGCAAAAATTTCAATGTATAATCATGTCCAGTGTTGGCAAATGTGTGGAGAAATAGATGCTCTGATACGCTACTGGGGGTGGGAAGTGGGTAGACATTGTTGAAATCTTTGGAGAAATCATTTGGCAAAACATCTCTCAAAATTTTAATGCCCATAACCTTTGACCCAGCAATTCCATTCTTAGGCTCGTATCTTACCTATATTCAAAGGTATACAGTATACACAAGGATGTTCATTATAACAGTTCCTGTTATAGCAAACAAAAAAATCTAAATGTTCCTCATCAGAGATCTGATGAATTATGGTTCACCCTTGCAGTGGAATAATAATGTACAAGCATCAAAAAGAATGAAATAGGTGTGTGGTCACGTGAAAAGATCTCCAAGATATATTGAAAGTGAAATAGCAAGTTTGAGAAGAGTAATGGGTCACAAGATCCCAAGTAAGCATGTGCATACCGTATGCACACACACACACGTGCACACGCAGGCACATGCACAGAAGTGCTCTGAAATAATACACAAGAAAGTGTTAATCTTGAATGTCAGTAAGAAAATGAGACTTAGGAATTGTGTGTGGAAGGGGCCTTTTGCTCTAACTATATACTCCTCTGAATTGTTTCAATCTTTTACCAAGAGCACGTATTTCTTTTTTTTTTTTTTTTTTTTTTTGCGGTACGCGGGCCTCTCAC
>NC_041215.1:130953330-130980690 GCF_002837175.3 Physeter macrocephalus | reverse complement strand
CACGTTTTTTTTTTTTTTTTTTTTTTTTTTTTGCGGTACGCGGGCCTCTCACTGCCGCGGCCTCCCCCATCGCGGAGCACAGGCCCCGGACGCGCAGGCCCAGCAGCCACGGCCCACGCGCCCAGCCGCTCCGTGGCACGCGGGATCCTCCCGGACCGGGGCACAAACCCGCGCCCCCCGCATCGGCAGGCGGACTCCCAACCACTGCGCCACCAGGGAAGCCCAGGAGCACGTATTTCTTTTACATGAAGAACAAGCTAGTTAAGATTCCAGTGTTCCCCCCAACCCCATCTCTCCCTGTTTTGATAGTGGAGGCCCCTCCAACCCCTGCCTCGTGGTCTGCAGGCCTCTGCTTGCACACTCCAGCTGTAAGAGCCCACGTGCCTATCTGTGGCCCGCATGCCACACCTGGCGTCGCGTCGACCCTGGCTGTAGGAAGCATACCAGGATGATGGCAGTTACGTTTTAAGAGGAGAGAAGGCAAAAGGAAAACACACACTTTCTTTTTATTTATTTCTGTACTGTTTGAATTTTCTTTCTTTCTTTCTTTCTTTTTTCTATTTTTTGGCCACGCTGTGCAGCATGCGGGATCTTAGTTCCCCACCTGGGATCGAACCCGTGACCCCTGCAGTGGAAGAGCGGTGTCTTAATCACCGGACCACCAGGGAAGTCCCTAAATTTTCTAGGCCTTCTTTTTCTTCTTTTTTTCAACAGTGGTTATATAAGCCATTTTTGCTTTGTGTCTGGTACTTTTCTGTACTAAAGAAAAATCAGTGTGTGTTATTTTCAAAACTAAAAAAACCCTAACAATTTTCAAGATATACATTTCAAAAGCTCCTCACTAACTACAGGATAAAGCACAAATTCCTAAGCACGGTCTATAGATCTCTCCATGACCTTCCCCAATCCACCTCCTCTGCAACATCTTTCAACACATACCACCCCCCAGCTTTGGCTATTCCAGCCCTACCAAGCAACTCTGGGCAGTTTTGTTGAGCATTTGTGTGTGTGCTTTCACATGAGCAAAGGCGTTTCAGTGCAGGATACTAAAACATATTAAAAAGCTATTATTGGACTTCCCTGGTGGCGCAGTGGTTAAGAATCCGCCTGGCAATGCAGGGGACACGGGTTCGAGCCCTGGTCTGGGAAGATCCCACAAGCCACAGAGCAACTAAGCCCACGCGCCACAACTACTGAGCCCGCGCGCCACAACTACTGAGCCCGCGCGCCACAACTACTGAAGCCCGCACGCCTACAGCCCGTGCTCCGCAACAAGAGAAGCCACCACAATGAGAAGCCCGCGCGCCGCAACGAAGAGTAGCCCCCGCTCGCCGCAACTTGAGAAAGCCTGCACGCAGCAACGAAGACCCAGTGCAGCCAAAAATAAAATATAAATAAATAAATTTTAAAAAGAAAGCTACTGAGCCTGCGCACTAGAGCCCGCGCGCCACAACTACTGAGCCCGCGCGCCACAACTACTGAAGCCCGCACGCCTACAGCCCGTGCTCCGCAACAAGAGAAGCCACCACAATGAGAAGCCCGCGCGCCGCAACGAAGAGTAGCCCCCGCTCGCCGCAACTTGAGAAAGCCTGCACGCAGCAACGAAGACCCAGTGCAGCCAAAAATAAAATATAAATAAATAAATTTTAAAAAGAAAAGCTGTTATGGTAGAAAAACAATACACAGCTCTTGCTTTGGCCTAGACCCCTGGGGTAGCCCCAGGGAGCTGGATAACTAATCCCTTCCAAGTGTTTACTCCAACGTCCACTTACGAAGGTGAAAACCTGGAAACAACCTTAATGTGCAACAACGGGGGCCCAACGTTAAATAAAGTACGGCATTGCCACACGACAGAAAACTCCACAGCCATGAGAGGTGAGGCGTCATAGGAGGATATTTAACGACTTCAAGAATACATGATTCAGTATTCAGGAAAAAAGCAGATTAGAAAACCGTGTGTGAACTGAGTCCATTTTTGTAAAACGTGTATCTAAGTACTGAAAAAAGTCTGGAATGTTAACAAGTGTTATTACTAAGTGACACAATGACAGGTAGTTTTCATTTTATTTTTTGCATCGTTCTATATTTTTGAAATTTTCTATAATGCATTTTATTTGGTAATCACATTTTAAGTTGCTAAAACTAGTTTAATACACAAACTTATATTGGTGATAAAATTGTATAAAGCTTAATACACACACACACACACACACACACACACACAGGAGTACAAGTAAAACTGGGGAAATCAGGATAAGAGCAACAGATTGTATCAATGCCAATATCCTGGCTGAGATATTATACTATAGTTTTGCAAACTGCTACAACTGGCAGAAACTGGACAAAGGGTACAAGGACTCTCTCTGCATTATTTCTTAAAATTACATGTGAACCCACAATTACTTCCATTAAAAAAACCCTATATTTCCACCAAGCGATTTTATTATACTTTCTAACTTGTTACTGAGTAGAACACCAGAGCCATTCCCACTAAAGTCAGGAATAAGACAAACACGCCCATGAGCACATTCAACGGCATCCCAGAGTCTTAGCCAATAAGCTAAGGGGAAAGAAAGAAAGTTATGACATATAAGGAAAAAACCAAAAATACCATTATTTGAAAATGATATGACTGCCAATCTAGAATATAGAAGAATCAATCAGAAGAATCTACCAGATTAATAGAGTTCAGAAAGGTAGCTGGATACAAAATCAGTATATGAAAATCTATAGCTCTCCTATATACCAACAGGCTATTTCCCCCTCATTTTTATGCCACTACCTAATTTTTTTTTTCTCCTGCCAATTTATTCTTTGCTAACATTAAGAATGGGTAGAGATGCATGTGTCTTTTTGAGTTACGGTTTCCTCTGGGTATATGCCCAGCAGTGGGATTGCTGGGCACTGCAGCACTATTTACAACAGCCAGGTCATGGAAGCAACCTAAATGCCCAACGACAGACGAATGGATAAAGAAGATGTGGTCCATATTTACAATGGAATATTACTCAGCCGTAAAAAGGAACGAAGTGGAGCCAGCTGTAGAGATGTGGATGGACCTAGAGATTGCCATATAGAGTGAAGCAAGTCAGAAAGAGAAAAACAAATATCGTATATTAACGCATATATGTGGAATCTAGAAAAATGGTACAGACGAACCTTTTTGCAAGGCAGAAATAAAGGCACAAACATAGAGAATGAACAACATGGACACCAAGGGGGGAAGGGAGGGGGTGGGTTGAATTGGGAGATTGGGATTGATAGATATACACTACTAGGTATGAAATAGATAACTAATGAGAACCTGCTGTATAGCACAGGGAACTCCACTTCGCTGTACAGTAGAAACTAGCACAACGTTGTAAAACAACTACACCCCAATTAAAAAAAAAATAAGGTAAAGAAATAAAGACACAGTAGATAATGTGTCAGGAAAATGGATGAAATACTGCAGCAGCGTGATAAACAGCTGCACGTTGGCTTTGTGACGTGGAAGGGCAGGCGTCACTGGCTGGGGGTGGCCAGGAACTGTGTATCAACACAGTCCATGCTCATGACACATCTTTATCTCAGAAAAGACACATGAACAATGGGGCACCTTCCTTACCATCTTGCCACTGACTGTGGCCTCCAGAGAATCCACCAGCTCTGCTGTGACTCCGATGAGATTGTGGTAGTCCGCCTGGATCTTATTGTACCGTTTCAAGTATGTTACTGACCTACGCTCAGCTTCTACCAGCTGCTGGTGGAGCTGCTGCAACATTTCTAGGAAGACAATATATATTTATATTAAAACAAAACAAAAAAGCAACAATTTAAAAGACCCCTACAAAGTAAAAAATAATTATATTCTTCTCAAGGGAATACCATGCCTACTGTCAGAATATTTTACTGTAACAATGAACTTGACGCTCCGTATTCGTGTTTAACACTTCTTCTGTCTCATGCCACTTTTAATTACAAAATGCTTTGTAATCACTGATTTTTTCATTTCTTATCCCCGGTAGTTCAACTGAGTCATCACTGGCTTTCCTAACAAAATCTATTTCCTTGGCTGAACCCCACGCAACTTCTTTTAGTTCCTCTCTCTATGTACAAGAAACAAACTCAATGCTTCTTTCTAGAATCAGCTCACAAAATGGTTGAACCAAAACTGAGTTTTTTTCTCTGTTTGTGCCCCGTGAGGTTGTCTGGGGGATAACTCATAACCGCGAGAGAGTTCTTCATTTTAAGCAAAGGTTAGGGCTGCTTGACAGGTGCTGAGAAAACTCAAATCCAGAATTAGGTAAGATTCCAGGTGTTCACTCTGCCAGGTCGATGAAGCATAAGTCTTAGAGCGGCAGCCTTGGAAGGTTCTAGGGTTCCTTTCTTGGAATGCCCCCCCACGCTGCCCCCATACCCCATGGCAGCACCTGATGGCCAAGCCACCCTGGGCACAGTTGGACTATGCAAATCTCCTTCGGTGTCAGGATTCCTTGGCCCTATCCCACTTTTTCCCTTTCCTGGAAGGCTATGTTTTGGATGGAAGGACGTGTTGCTGCCCCCAAACCATATTGTCCCAATCCAGGCACTGTATGATACTTAAAGTCTTCATTTTAGAACACATTTCATGTATACAGAGAGAGCCTTTAAAATTATAAAGACCAAATAGAGCCATTATTTTATAACAACTTTAATGGAGTATAATCTATAAAAATATTGCATCACTTACGTTGTATACCTGAAACTAATATAATATTGTAAATCAACTATAATTCAGTTAAAGACCTAGGTTCAAATCTCTACCCTACCAATTTCTTGCTGGGTAACCTGGGGCAAGACACTTAATGTCTCTGCTTCTCATTTCTTAACCTATAAAATGGGGAAAATGATAACGATCTTGAAGGGTTATTGTGAGGATTAAAGAACACATATACTCAAAGTGCCAAGCACACTGCTGGCCCATAGCAGCTGCCCACCCATACATGGCAGCTATTATTATTATTGCCTTTCACGGAAAGGGGTCAAAGATTTTCTAAATATATTTCTATGCAAGTAGATAACTTGAAAAAGTGGCAGAAAGGTTATGTCCTCAAGCAGTGGTATGCAAACTTTGAAATACATCAGAATCATCCAAAAATAAAGATGATCAAGCTTTACCTTCAGAGACTCTGATTTTGTGGATATTGGGTAGGGGCTAAGTATCTATACTGTTAACAAACTCCCAGCTCTGACACAGACCACAAGTTTGAGAAACACCGTCCTAAATTATCTTTTCCTCCTAATTTGTGTCCTAAACAGCCATGAGGATCACCCACATTCAAACTGTATTTCAAAACCTTTTATGTGTCACAATTGTTGATGTGCAGAAGTAAAATATTTTAACTACTAAAACCCAAAATATCACATAATGAATTATTATTATTATTATTTAACACCCATCAAATCTCAGTATTGAAAGATAACTTTAAAAAGTCATCTGACACAAATTTACATCCAGTACTTGAACCTCTGGAGAACATTCCTAGAAATCATTTATCAATCTTCTCCTAATATAATATCGGGAAGGAGTCACTACCTTCCTCCTACACTAAGTATCATTTAAGCTTTTTCATGCATCCCAAACTCAAAATTACACAAACAAGAACTTCCAAGGATGAAAATTTTAGATTCATAGTCCCATTTTATGGGAATAAATATTAAAGAGTATCTGTGACATTTTTCTCAACGTGTACCAAGTGGCAGATGAATGAAATACCAAAACCCATTAGCTGGGTCAAATGACTTCCCAAATTATCAGTGTTAATGTCATCAAAGTAGTCCCTCTCGAAAGGGGACTGTAGCAAAAAACTCTTCCCCTCATAAACTCACTGTAAGATTAACTAAACGTTAGGGACTATTTGTGGAACTCTTGCCTTGGGAACCCAGAATTGGAATTTATGACAATTTCAAAGTATGGTAACCTGAGGCAAAAGAGCCTTAACTGCCAGCAGCCTACAGGAAAGAGAGAAGTAGGCAACTGGGCTGAAACGTTCATAACCCTTTCAAATACACCGTTGAGCAAAAACAGCCTGCTATCCAGAGATATCACCTTGCAGACACCTTAAGTGCCTACAAACAGGACCTGACCATTACTGTAAGCTATTTGGGTTACAGCTCAAAATATCAACTTTATTTCTGAGCATTAAACAGAACTTTGACTCTTTTTTTCCCTGTCAAATTGTGACAGGGAAGAGCTAAATCAGACTCCATGCTCCGATCTGTTTCTTAGACTTTAACCTTTGCTTTTCGTTGCTTTTGTTATTATAAACATACATAATGGCCTGCCTCAGGGAACCCTGGCCTGCCTCAGGGAACCCTGCCCACCTGTGGATGGCTGCAAGAAAGAAGAAACTAACACGTCCCCTCACCAAGTCTGGTCATTCCAGAAGATGCTTTGCAAGACTGATGGCCCTTGTACTTTACTTCCTCACCACCTCTCCCTCTCTGATTCTATAAAAGTGACTGGCATCCAGACCCAGATAAGATGGTTTTTCAGACACACCGGTCTGCCATCTTCTCGGTCTGCCGGCTTTCCGAATAAAGTTGTATTCCTTGCCGCAAGACCTCGTCTCCGATTCATCGGCCTGTCATGCGGCGAGCAAAGCGAGCCTGGACTCGGTATCAGAAAGTTTGATGAGACAAGGACAACTAAGCTAAGATGCCTTGCCCTGCAAGATCTCAGCTTTTAATGGAGATGTCTTGGTCCATGTTATTTTAATGACACTGTCGTAATCACGCCAGCAAAATTTATTGAGACTCTTTATATTTCAAAGCCACTGACATAATTTGTGCAAAAGTCCAAAGAACTGCATCCCAAGCTTTAGACAAAAGATATATACAACCAAAAGAATGCCAGTTAAGGTCACAAAGAGTGACCTTATATTTCCTATCATTTCCTGTATTATATAATTTCCTATATCTCCTATAATTTGAGCATGAAATGAATCAATAACAAAAGTGATGGGCCTCTTTCCTACAGTAAAGCAGTCAAGCTTTCCCTTGTTGACATTTCTACTTCATTTAGATGCATTGTTTATTTTTTTTTTAAGAGTAGATGAGATTTGCTTTTAGAGACATCTTGGCTGCTCAAGATGATACATTTTAAAATATGGATTTTTTTTCCAACCTAATATAAATAACTAAAATCAATCACTCTACTTTTATAATATCAAACAATTTTTTCTTTGTATTTAGATATAAATCGGCTCTTTGCTATCCTGCTAATCCACAAATACTGGAGGAAGAAAGTTAAGGCTTACAGCTAGGAATATAGGTCATCATTTTCAAAAATAATATTTACAGCTCTGAACTCTAGGAAAATGATCAGTTGCCCATTGTCTGAAGGGGCCAAACGCATAATGCCAGAGATGCCAAAAGATACTATTTCTGTATCCTTTTTAGATGGCTAGGTGAAAATAATAATCCAATATGCTACATTGCCAACCTAAGTTTTTATCCTTAACGCCATTTTTAATATAATTCCTTTTGAGAGACTCTTCCACTCCAAGCACTTTTCTCACCTTCTTCAAAGGCTTCTGGAAATCTCACTCTGCCCATGAAACCTTCCTATCAAGACACATAATGATATTATCCAACCATTTGATTTAAGAAACAACACCTGGGCTTCCCTGGTGGCGCAGTGGTTAAGAATCCACCTGCCAGTGCAGGGGACACGGGTTCCAGCCCTGGTCCCGGAAGATCCCACATGCCAGGGAGCAACTAAGCCCATGAGCTACAACTGCTGAGCCTGCGCTCTAGAGCCCGCGAGCCACAACTGTTGAAGCCCGCGTGCCTACAGCCTGTGCTCCGCAACAAAAGAAGCCACCGCAATGAGAAGCCCGCGCACCGCAACTAGAGAAAGCCCACGCACGGCAACAAAGACCCAACGCAGCCAAAAATAGATAAATAAATTTTTAAAAAAATAAATAAAAATAAAAAACAACACCTGGGGCTAGAATTGAACTGGGGACTTGTCTGTGCCTTGTGGTCACTGCAGCCTTAGCAATGACCACAAGGCACAGAAGACACAGTGGTGACAACTAGCTATGGTGACACTGGGCCTGGGCCGGAGCCCCTGGTACAAGTGCCTTGTGGTGCTAATCTCTCATCTCCATGGCACTACTGCATTTGGGGGTTACTCTGCCACAGACACACACTGTGCCTGCCAGACTCAATTCCACAGACATCCTGCTTAGCTATCCTCAGAAAACGCAATTAAAATCAAACTTAAAGAAGGCTCGAAAAACCTGGTCTCCTTGCTGAAATACCAAATGAAAGGTCTGCAGAAAAATACAGGCTCTTCTACTTGCACTCCCCCTCCCATGTTTATTTCGTCTGCAAAATTGGGCCACTTATCAGAGACATAACTGGTTGCCGGCAAGAAGCTATCCCCCCAAACTGCAGGGCATGCTGGGTGACAGGAGGTGGCAGAAACTCGGGAATCCAGGAGAAGTTTCTCACCACCTTCCTGTCCCCAATGCCTAGGAGTCCAAAGACCGACTCTGAACAAGGACTAAACAGACTCAGACAAGAATTGGGCTTCCCCGGTGGCGAAGTGGTTAAGAATCCGCCTGCCAATGCAGGGGACACGGGTTCGAGCCCTGGTCCGGGAAGATCCCACGTGCCACGGAGCAATGAAGCCCGTGCGCCACAACTACTGAGCCTGCGCTCTAGAGCCCGTGAGCCACAACTACTGAAGCCCGCATGCCACAACTACTGAAGCCCACGAGACTAGAGCCTTGCTCCGCAACAGGAGAAGCCACCGCAATGAGAAGCCCGCGCACCGCAGTGAAGAGTAGCCCCCGCTCGCCACAACTAGAGAAAGCCCGCGCACAGCAACGAAGACCCAAAGCAGCCAAAAATAAATAAATAAAATAAATTCATTAATTAAAAAAAGAAAAAAAAAAAAGAAATAAGGCAGTTCTGTGGGACCCAAAGGACCCAGGTTGGGTGGTGGTTTTAAAATATGACTGCACGGTCTTTGACAGTTCTTTCCCATCAAGAGGTGGAATGTAAGTCTCCTTCCTTTGAATGTGGGCTGGCTTTAGGAATTTGCTTCTAATGAATAGAACACACCAGAAACAACACTGAGTTACTTCAGAGACTGGGTTAGAAAAGGTGACACAGCTTCCATCCAGCCCCCTCTGGGGACATTCACCCTGGGTGGGAACCCGGCCACCAGGCCCTGAGGAAGCCCAGGCCACGTGAAGAGTCCACGTGGGCCTTCTAGTCCAGGGCCTCTGCTGAGAGCTCAGCCGACAGCCAGCATCAGCCACCAGACCTGTGCACATGGAAGCCTTGGAGACGGCTCTACCCGGCTCCGTCTACACCCGGGAGCCACCCCGAGGGAGAACTGACTGAGCCCACAACTCCCAGACCACGCGAGACGATAGCAATAAGAATAATAAATGGACATTGTTGTTTTATGCCGCTGAGTCTGAGGCGGCTTGCTGGGCAGCAAGAGGAAGAGAAGTGGTGAGGCAAAGGAGCATTTCTGGGGGTTGCAGGTCGAGCCCCGAGCGCCTGGCCCAACTGAGGGGCTCCAGTTGTGCTGAACGGGAGACAACCGGCCTGGACCCGCCCTGGCCAAGGCCCGGAGCTGCACTAACCCAGTAGGGCGCAGGCCTGGGCAGCCGCAGAGAGAGACCCCGGGTACGCGAACTCCGCGTAACCATGCTGGGGGCAACGCCCCCTCCGGGAGCTCGAGGCTGCAGCCTGTGACCCTCGGAGCGGTCCCCACTGCTCCTCTGTGTTCAGGCCCGGACCGAGGGCATGAGTCCTGCGACCTGCCGCTCCTCCACGCAGGTCCCTCCGAGTTCCAGGAGGGGAGGCCCAGCTGCCGAAGCAGCGGCGCAATTAGAACCGCTGGGCTGGAGGCCCGCGAGGCCACCGAGGGCGGGAACAAACGCCCGAGGGCGGGAACAAACGCCCAAGCGCTTCCCACCTGAAGCTACTGAGCACGCGTGGGAATCAAGTCTGCAGCCCTGCTCGTCATTCAGTTCCCTGCGACACCAAGAGCTAAATGATTCACTAATGCTTCTTTTCTTTAGAAAACTTTAACTCTCTAAAAGGAAACAGAAAAACAATGGCAGGAAGTTTTGCAATCGTGACTGCTGTGAAAAGGGCAAATGTGTTATTTCAGGTAGTAAAACTCCACCTGCTGGGAATTGAGGATTATGCCCTCAATACTTATCAAAGGCATGAAGCACATCATATAACCCTTTCCAACAGAATAATTTAAGCAGTTTTCATAATGTTGTATCAAAGACAAAACTCCGGCAAAGAACCCCAACTGTGGCCACCAATTTCATGTTAACTAAAATTTTTCTCACCTTTCTGGAAAATGAACAGGTCTGATAAAAATTACTAATCTTGGAAAACCATCATTTTATGCTAAAAGTGTAAGACTGGAATTCCTACTTTGAATGCAAAAAATGGAAATGCTTTATAAGAACGAGAACTCCACATTGCTGCGGAGATAAGACCCTGTTAAAGTAGTTTAAGGTAAAAGTGAAAGATACTGAAGTAACTCCCCACCCATGCTGCACTGCGTCTTCTAACTGTGCTGCTGCACTGATGTCCCTCTGGCACTTGCTTGGGTTCTCCTCGTTTCTCCGTGTCTTCGTTATCTGACATACAAGACAAAGCGATACTGAACTCTTTCCCCACCCATGCTGCACTGCGTCTTCTAACTGTGCTGCTGCACTGATGTCCCTCTGGCACTTGCTTGGGTTCTCCTCGTTTCTCCGTGTCTTCGTTATCTGACATACAAGACAAAGCTAACAATACCAGCCACCCTGAAAAGTGGGTCTCAAGGAACGCAGACAAAAAGGACTACAAAGCACTTCATAAATATTTAGATTTTTAAAGCCCTCGTTTGCCAAGTCCGCGGAATTCTCTCCATTTCATTGCTTAAAACTCGAGTTGGCAAAGTTGTGATTTAAAATTTTTCATCTAGATGATTTACCTTTGTTGCTTTGTCCATTCTCCTGGGATGCAAGAAGTTCAGGAAAACAGGCATTCAGGAGGCAGAACTCAGGGTATCTCACATTGTGCTGGCCAATCTGAGAAAGAGCCCCAGTGTGGTAAAAAAGAAATCTCAGGCCAGGGAAGGGCGCTTCTTAATGTTGCTATAAATAACTAAGACAGTCACCGACTTCTCGATTCTTGGGTGGCTCACGGCTCACAGATAAATCCTCCTCTATGCATCTCAAGAACCACTCTGTGAGTCCAACAGCCCCTAACTGGCCTCCTTCCCCCTTCAAAAACCTTCCCCACAGCTACCAAAACGTTTGACTAAAAGTGCAAATCTGAATTCATACCCTTTAACGCTGTAACTTCAGTGCTAAAGCGTTAGCCTAAATTAATTGAGAATGGGACGAAAAGAACATGGCGTGGTAACTACAACCACAGACTCTGGCACCAGACCGCCTCCTGGGTTCAAACCTCAGCTTCGACACATCTGGCTGCATGTCTGATGGCAAGGTATTTACCTGTTTTATTTGGGTTTTCTTAATTAAAAAAAAAATTTATTTATTTATGGCTGCTTTGGGTCTTTGTTGCTGTGCGCGGGCTTTCTGTAGTTGCAGCGAGCGGGGGCTACTCTTGGTTGTGGTGCGCGGGCTTCTCACTGCGGTGGCTTCTCTTGTTGCGGAGCTCGGGCTCTAGGTGTGCGGGCTTCAGTAGCTGTGGCACGTGGGCTTCAATAGTTGTGGCTCACGGGCTCTAGAGCGCAGGCTCAGTAGTTGTGGCGCGCGGGATTAGTTGCTCCGCGGCATGTGGGATCTTCCCGGACCAGGGCTCGAACCCGTGTCCCCTGCATTGGCAGACGGATTCTTAACCACCGCGCCACGAGGGAAGTCCCTGGGTTTTCTTAATTTTTCTGGTAACAGCTTTATTGAGATGTAAGTCACATATTATATAATTCACCCATTCAAAGTGTACATTTCAATGGTTTTCAGTACATTCACTGAGTTGTGCAACCATCACCACAGTTGGCTGTGGAACATTTTCATCCCCCAAAAAGGAAACCCTCTGCCGGCCAGCAGTCACCACCCTCCCCAGCCCTAGGCAACCACTGTCTACTCTCTTTGTAGATTTGCCTCCTCTGGCCCCTTCATACAAATGGAACCATACAATATGCAGCCTTTTGGGTCTGGCTTCTTTCATTTGGCATCATGCTTTCAAGATTCATCCATGTTGTAGCACAGATCAGTAGTAACTCACTCACTTTTATTGCCACCTAATATTCCGTTATATGGACAGACCACATTTGGTTTATCCATTCCTCAGTCGATGGACATCTGGGTTGTTGGCACTTCTTAGCTATTTCAAATAATGCTGCTGCGAACATTCATGTACAAGTTGCTGTGTAGACATGTGTTTTCATTTCTCTTGAGTATACAGCTAGCAGTGGAACTGCTGGGACATAGGTAATTTCTATGTTTAAACTTTGAGGAGACAACCTATTTTTGAAGAATATTTAATGATATGAGGAAATTCTCTCTTCATTTGATAAAAAATATTTAAAAATACACATACATATAGCTGTCTATCCTCGTTTATTGTAAACATTACATACTTTGGGGTGTATGTATGTACACAAATGCATTTCTGTGCTTTCCAAATTTTCTATAAGGACTATGATCAATTTTATAATCAGGAATAAAAAGAGAGTGTTTCTTTGTTTGTTTGTTTAGAAATGTAAACATAACCATGTTATTCTTCTTCTTGAAATGGTTCAAAGGCTCCTCCTCATTACTTACGGGACCTCACATGAACCTTCGTGCCCTGGGCCTGCCTAATCTTGACTCTCTCTCTCAATCCTTTCTGCTCCGGCAATGCTGAATGCTTCACAGTTTCCCAACCATACAGGCTCAGTGCTTTTGCACGAGCTGTTCCCTCTACCTGGAACTCCTGTCTCTCATTCTGTCTGCCTCACAGACTCCCATTTTACTGTTCAAAACTCCAACTTGCCTGAGACAACTATGTCTTGGCCTTTTCTTTGTGTCCCTAATTCCTAGCACAATATTCAACCTAATATATGCGTTGAACTGAACTCCAAATATTTCCACATAACAAGGAAAAGAAAGGAATAGTGTTTACAGTTACCTGCTAGACTTCAGCGTATTTGCTTCAAAGCATGTTGAACAGGATAAAAGGTAACAACTATTTGCAAACTATAATACTAACAGCTAACAGTCAGTAACACAAGCGCTTCCACGTGTTGGGCTGTTTTAAGCGAGTTTTTCATGTATTAACTCAATCCTCATTTTACTCCAATGAAATGGGTGCTATTATTAATATAACTAATATGATTTACTATGTAAAAAATTTCTTTTAGAATCTTTACATAATTCCCATTACCTTTTTAAGGAGAAACGCTTTTTAAAAGTGTATTAAAGTAATCATAAACCAAGTTGGAAAAGTCCTAATTTCACTGAAAACTGTCCTTTTATATGGAACTCTAAGAGGGAAAAGAATTGGGCATGCAAACGTAATGGTATGTGGGCAGAGGACAGTATTGGAACAAAACCTTAAAGGATGTAAAAGCAGAGAGGAGGGCTGTACTCAGCCCCATGGTGGGCGGCCTCAAGGCGAGGCTGAGGAGCTGAGTACAGGCCACAGGGTGCCACTGGAGGCTTCGGAAGCTGAAGCAGGAGAAACGTGTCATGAAATCCCAGGGATTTCAATTCAAAGAGTTCAGTTAGGAAAAGAGAGTCCAGTGCTTTGGAGTTAGAATGGAAGCAGAAGGTATTATGCAGCACAGTGGCCTACATGTTTTATTAAGTTAAACAAAACAAACACCAGCTTTAAAATTCAAAATGCTATATTCTTGTTATGAAATAACTTTTGATACATTCTTGCTCAGAATAAAAGGAGATGAACGTCCTTAGAGACCCACGAGCTTTGGGAAATCAGCCTCCCACGGGCGGGGCGATCCGTGACATTCTTCCCTGGACAAGCTCCGTTTACACCTGCCGCCTGGTCCTCTGTCCATTCAGTGTTCCCTTTTTACTCTCAAAAGTGTCCCTATTTAAATTGGATTGTGGTGATGGCTGCACAACTCTATCCATTTGCTAAAAATCATTAAATAATGCACTTACCATGGGTAAATTTAATAGTGTGTAAATTATACCTCAGTAAAGTTGTTTTTTATTTATTTATTTTTTACAAATTTATTTATTTATTTGGCTGTGCCGGGTCTTAGTTGTGGCACTCGGGATTTTTAGTTGTGGCGTGTGGGATCTAGTTCCCTGACCAGGGATCGAACCCGGGCCCCCTGCATTGGGAGCACGGAGTCTTAACCCCTGGACCACCAAGGAAGTCCCAGTAAAGTTGTTTTTTAAAAGTCCTAATTTGAGTGACAAGTTATATATGACTTGTCCATACGCCACAGCCTCAAGGCCTTAAAAGTGACTAGCTGATCTTCTGCGAAGGACAGTTCTTCCAAAGAGTTATTTTTCAAGAAGACAGACATTTTTTTTTTTCCTACTTAGACAGCTTCTCGACACACGACATGAAAATAGGACCCTCGCCACGTCTCAGAGACCCAACGCCATAGAAGTCAATCCTTTACAGCAGCGGTCCCCAACCGTTTTGGCAGCAGCGACGGTTTCGTGGGAGACAATTTTTCCACGGATGGTGAGGGCGATGGTTCGGGTGGCGATGCGAACGATGGGGCGCAGCAATGAAACTTCGCTCACTCGCCCGCCGCTCACCTCCTGCTGTGCTGCCCGGTTCCTAACAGGCCGCGGACTGGTTGGCACACGCTCCCATTAACGCTCAATTCGCTCTTAAGTATGAAAGCAGCACGACCACAGCTATCCCTATTTGAGGACATCTAGGCCAGTGAGCTGCTCTAACACTATAGGTGGCCTCCATATGCTTCAAAAGGATACATATAATGTTAAAAGCTTCGGCGTGTTACTGGCTTTAAAAATTAAAGCCAGAAACTTTTCCAACTTCAGCTTTAATTCTGGAGTCCAAGGATCCTGAAGGAAAGGAAAAAAAAAGAAAACAAGGAAAAAAAAGAAAAGCACTAGATCATTAAATGCCAACAAACATTGTCAACTTGTGGCCTTTAGGGTTAAATTACTCCGCCACAGTTACTGAAATCAGAAGCAAGATGTCTTGCCAGTGGTGTGATGCTGTAAAAAACAGGTTTTAGGACATTTCGCCAATTCATTTATAGAAGATTCGAGAGCCCACAGCAGAAGGAAAGAAGGGAGTACTTTCATACACAGAGGAAAAAATAACCCTGTACGTGATTTGAATTTTTCATGTGATTTAAACACAAGCATGATAAGTAACCTTATTATATTGAATACCAAAAATAATGCAGTACGGTTTGGGCCTACGTGGTACTGGCACGAATACACAATTATCGCGAAGTTACTGCGTCTCCGGAAGGAGACTCATCTCCATAAACCTCACCCAGACAAGAAAAACAGAAAGAAGCTGTTATCTGCCTCAAATACTCCATCATGTCCAGCATTATGACATACATCTAGTTTGATCTGTTCCTTAAAAATAAATTATTTATCTCAAATAATGCTCATTGAGAAGGAAAAAATAATGACTCACGTAGTAAAAGAATAACTGTCACAAGCAACGATCTTTCTCAGGACAATTTTTCTGAGTCTTCAGACAAAAATATCCACCAGCTAAACCGAGAAGTTCCACTAAAAAGAAGCTCTGTCACTAAAAATTCATGTCCACTTACCTCTGAGATCCTGCCCCATCTCCCCCGCATCTGCCCATCCCGCCCCATTTCTCCCTCCGGCTCCAATCCTCATCCACGCCTCCCACCCCACCCCACCCCATCAGTTTATCCAGTGCGTTGTCTGACCCTTTGAAAAAATGCTGCCAGAAAAGCAGAAAAGTCTGATATTTTAAAAAGATTTTGTAACTCTCCGACACAGCATGATGACTTCATTTCTAATGTGTCTGTTGTGGGTTGAATTGTGTCCCCTAAAAAGACATGTTGAAGCCCTAATCTCCTCAGGATGTGAGGCCAGGGGGAACGGGGGACATTGCAGATGGAATTAGCTATTCGTGTAAGCTCTTAATCCAATATGACTGCTGTCCTTATAAGAAGAAGGGAATTTAGACACAGACACAGAGAGAAGATGGCCACGTAAAGACAGAGCAGAGATCTGGAATTATGCAACCACAAGCCAATAGACACCTGAGGCTACCGGAAGCTGGAAAAGGCAAGGCAGGATCTTCCCCTAGAAGCTTCCTAGAGAGCATGCCCCTGCCGATACCCTGATTTCAGACTTCTGGCCTCCTAAACTGTGAGACAATAAATTTCTGTTTTAAACCACCCGGTCTGTGGTCCTTTGTTATAGCAGCTGCAGGAAACTAATAGTGTGCTCCAGCTCAAGGCTCTCTGTGCTCAACCATATAGAAAAGAATCTCAGGAAAGGACTGCTAGATTGGCCAACATAAACGAAGACATCTTAAAAAACAAAATAAAATATTTGGGTATTCCTAGACACACTACAGTGAAATTATACGATCTTAAAGGCCAGAGAAAAAAGACAGACCACGTACAAAGGAACAGCAATTAGACTGAAGGCCAACTTCAAAATTGCAACAGTGGGAGCCAGGAGATGAAGTAGAAATACCTTCAATGTCCCAAAAGAAAATAACTGTCGGGACTTCCTGGCAGTCCAGTGGTTAAGACTCCGTACTCCCACTGCAAGGGGCACGGGTTCGATCCCTGGTCGGGGAATTAAGGGCCCACATGCCACGTGGCCAAAAAAAAAAAAGAAGAAAAGAAAAGAACTGTAAACCTAGTATTTTAACCCTATCTGAGAAAGCAATAAAGATGTTTTCAGACAAACAAGAACTGAAAGAAGGGATCCTCAACTAAAGGAGATTTTTTTTTTTTTAAAGATATTGGGGGTAGGAGTTTATTAGTTAATTAATTTATTTTTGCCGTGTTGGGTCTTCATTTCTGCGCGAGGGCTTTCTCTAGCTGTGGCAAGCGGGGGCCACTCTTCATCGCGGTGCGCCGGCCTCTCACTATCACGGCCTCTCTCGCTTTGGAGCACAGGCTCCAGACGCGCAGGCTCTGTAGTTGTGGCTCACGGGCCCAGTTGCTCCGCGGCATGTGGGATCCTCCCAGACCAGGGCTCGAACCCGTGTCCCCTGCATTAGCAGGCAGACTCTCAACCACTGAGCCACCAGGGAAGCCCACTAAAGGAGATTTTAAAGGAATGTACTTAAGGTAGAGGAGAAAATGATCCCAGATGGAAGGTCCTCAGCGCAAGATGGAGTGGTAAGCAAAAATACTGGCAAACCTAAAGGTAAATCTATACACATACTGACTGCATAAAATAATAAAAATTTCAAATTTGTGGGGTTAAAGTATATAACTAAAATATTTGATAATAATAGCACATAAGTTGGGAAGGAGATAAATGAGGTTAACGCATTCTAAGGTCCTTGTAATGGTCAGGAAGAGAATAAAGACGTTAACTTTAGATTTTATTATGTACACCGAAGTATCTGTGATGACCACTGAAAGAATATATTTAGAGACTAGCAAAAGGAAGAAAAATGGAATAAAATGACTCTCCATGAACACTGATGGTCTCTAAATTCCTGAACTCTGAAGAAGAACCTGACCTCTGCCTTGGAACATCAGACCTGCCGCGGCCTCAGAGGGACCCTTCCCTGACGCTGCCAGTTCCTCCTCACCTTGATCTAAGCTGTAGCCACACTGCCATGTCATAATTCTCATAAACAGAAGCCTAGACTGTGAGAAGTTTCACAACTTTCTAACCGTTTTATATTTTCAGCCTTCTAGGAGAAGACGGTAAAACTAAATTTGGACTGACTAAAAAAACAAGCACAGAATTCAACTGTGCTTCTGTACAACAATCCGGCTTTGATGAGACCAGTCAACTACCTGACCTTCAGTTTAGCAGCTACTATTCAGGAGTAATGAAATTTGTTTTACTGAATTATAGCAGAAACTGAAATGTACTGAGCTTGGAAGAATTGCATCCATTGCTCGATGGCAGGGGAGTAAGCACCATTCAAATTCTTGGAAACAGTGTGAGATCTTTAGAAAAAGTATCTAGTTATATCAAAATATTTGTCTCTAAATACTTTTCAATAAACCTCTCAGTGGGACATATTAATTTTAGTAAGTCAACAAAAATTACCTTAATAGGTAAATCTTATTCATAAATATTATTCTAAAATGTCAACTAAAATGAAGTATAACAATTAAAAGAGCTATAGGCAAATAGTCTGATGGTAACATAGTACACAATCAGGTAACCAAATATATACCAAGTAAGTGAGAATTTTAACACAAATCAAAACATACATGGCCAGTGATTGTGTAAAGTAGCCTAGTTTTTTTTCAGGCTACTAATTTTCATTGTAATTGAATAAGTTATTGTTTCAATACTGCAGAAGTGTACACAGAATGATTTAAGAGGTTAGTATATTTTAAAATATTTTGTCAGTCTGGGTTAACAAGTCTTGGTGCAACAACAAAAAAGCACGTTTTATAACACAAGAAAAGTTTGTTAAAGCAAATTACCTGTACATTCTTTTAAAATACAACATAACATAAGCAAATTTTAGCCTTTTTACAGCATCATTCAGAAACCACCAGTGTATACAAGGTGAAACTGCCATGCTGCCCAGGATCTGAGACAAGATTCGGGGGTGGTCACTTACCTGGAAAAGCTCTTTAAATGAGGGGTGTACCATGGGATTGGGAACAAAAGGCAGGGCATAGAAAGGGAGAAACTCCGTGGTCTGGCTCAGCACTGCCCCTTTGGTCTCCAGGTAGGTTTTGAAATAAGAAATCCTTTCATCCATCTCCTCTTTGTCCTGCGAGGCAAGGAGGATGCTCGTTTGAGATCTCCTGCTTGACGCCAGCTCACCTGTTCACCTGTCCTCTCTCCGGGGCTCCTTCAGTTCCAGCCACGTCGCTGGCATCCTCCCCGTCTGGCCCAGCCTGCGTGCCGTGACCAGTCATCCTAACATCACCCCTATTTCGCCCCTTCGTGAAACTGTCAGGAATATCAGAGAACTAGATATACGATACACACAGTTCAAATGCTGCCTTTTCAATCTATCGTTACCATTTCCTCATATCCTTAAAATTCGTCATAAACATCATTCTTAATGGCAGGACAAAACCTCATCTTGTGGGTCTATCATAATTTATTTAACCAATTCCCCCATTATTAGATATGTACATTGTTTTCATAGTTCAGATATCAGAAATAACTATTTGTCTACATTCCTGTGATTTCCTTACGAGAGGTTTTTAAGGGTGAACAGTTACTGTTTTTAACATGGAACGCTTCACGAATTTGCGTGTCATCCTTGCGCAGGGGCCATGCTAATCTTCTCTGTGTCGTTCCATTTTTTTTTTTTTTTTTTAGTATACGTGCTGCTGAAGAGAGCACTTAAAGGTGAATAGTTTTTTGAAACAGAAGTTTTCCATATCATTATTCCTTTCCTTTATTAGGCTAACTAAGAAGTGATCTTGCCTGCTTCACTGCTTCCAGGTGTAATCCCAGGCAAGTCGGGTCCCCCCACCAGGGTTTCCATTTCTTCCTGGGCCTCAACGAGAAGGTCCACCCTGGCCTCGCCTGTTACGTCCCTCACAGCCTCATACACAGGCCAATTCTTCTCATCAGTGCATCTCACTTCACCTACACCGTGAAGCCCACCGGACTTAAAAAATTTATTCATCTTGTTATCTTACAGAAAAATGGAAAAATTAGAAAATAAAAATAAATACGAAGAAAATGAAAAGTCTCCCACACCGGCACCCACAGGAGTACTATCTTAAGGAACAGCCTTCCAAGAATGGCTGCCACGATGGGCTGTAAAGCTGCTCCTCCTACCACTGAGCCTTCCTGTGGCCCCCTGACATTTAATAAGTTAACACAGGTCCCGGGGGCAGTAGCCGAGGCGTGGAGAGGCCACGAAACAAACGTGCGTGGTCCGACGTCAGCCCGGCCTGCTCCCCTTCCGTCGTTCCCTCCGTGCCCCAAGCTTCACCCGCAGAGCAGTTTGCGGCTGCTCCCCTCTCCCCTTCACAGCTCCAGTCCCACACCTGCAGGAAAAGACTGCAGAAGCTAAATTCAACTTATCACTCAAATGAACCTTCACAGACGGGCATACCATTTTCCCACTGTTTAAGCTTAAATGTATCTTCTAATATACGGTCGAAAATGTGGTCTCTAAACATGTATTCTCTTAGACATACATGTCTTGAGGTATTCAGGAAAATGATGTAGCTTTCATTACAGAAGTGATTAACTTTCCATGCAAATTAGAAAATAAACTGCTGGGAATGAGATAGAAAATCATTCATCAGGATGTAAGACACCTACTCCTTAGAAGCAATATGATAAAATGGCCACAAAACTAAATTAATCCTCATTTGCAAAACATAACAGCTAACATTCTCCTTTAACACACCATTTGGACCAACCCACGCCATTAGGTGAACCTACAGGTCTCCCTGTGGAGTGTTTCAGAAGATAGATGGCAAAATGGATGTGAAGGTAGAATTCCAACTTCTGGGCGAGGGAGTCGCCAGCCCGGATGGAACTGGGAATGTGCCCCTCCCACAAATCGAAGAACACCTTCTGGTCTCCACTGTCAAACGCAGCAAGGAGGTCCTTCTGTGGAGAAGACATCAGAGAGAAGCCTGGTCATAGGGATGCCCCTTCTCTCAACACCCTGAATCCTCACACCCTCCCACTACCTTGGATACCGATATACTCCATCGTTTCAGTGTGAGCAAAATTAAGTCTCCTTTTCAGAGGGAAGGGATAGGAAAACAGAGATCCAGAGGGCTCCAATCTGCCTCGGCTGAGATTCCTACAGACCGACCCTGGTTTTCCACTGCTCTGCAATAACAAATCTGAGCGTTCTAAAGAACAGATACAACATTTAAGGTCTCTGAAATGGAAGGAATCAGGCATAGGCCAAAGATTGAGCCCAGAGACTCACAGGCAAATGAGTACACTGAGGTCGCCCTTTGGACTTGCTGACCCACTGCACGCAACTGATGAGAACGGGCCAGATCCAGAGCCCAGCCAGACCTCGGTGGAACAACCTCATACCTACGGAAAGTTGCTGACACCACAACTGCCAAGTCCCTGAGCGCCACACGGAACAGTCGATCCCAGGCCTGGGAGGTGGGTGCTGTCACGTGCCCGCTGTTGCGAGAAGCATGTCTGGCAGAGACGGCATTGTGGGAAGCAACCACAGAGCCCAACACACGCAGGTAGTGACTGCCCGGGCCCTCCCGTTCCAGGAACAAGGAAGCCTGGGCTGGAGATGGAGGGGGGCGCACAGGCCCGGCACCAACCCGACCTCGGAGCTGTGCCAGTCTGACTATGTGGGGCAGAGACAGCTTCCCGACTCGCCACGCAATAGCTGAAACAGAGAATTCTGGGGAAAGGTGGTGGCAGTTCCCATGTCACCTGTCTCACAGGAAAAATGATAACTGATCCATCACAAATACCTGCTGCGTAATTTTGCAGATTTAGGTATAAGGCAGAATCAAAAGAACTTCCTGTGACTTATATTGTTTTCCTTTTTGTATCAAATGCCCAAGACCCTCAGACCTACATTTTGTGCTCAACTGCAAAAGCTTTTCTTGGAGTGCATTTTCTGTAGAATCACCACTTCCCCAACCCATCACCACCATTATTTACCACCATTATTTGGTCATTGTTCTTTTATACTTTTTAAAATGGTTTTACATTTTTTCTGTAAAACTGTCTTTTTTTTAAGGTTACATATTCTATTTGTTTATAATCAAACTTTTTAACATTATAAAATAGAAATGTACAGAGAACAATGTTACATTGTTTGGTCATCCTTAAGTCAAAGACATTCACTGATAAGGAACCTTCCACTATGAATCTTACAAAAATGTTCTCTATGTCACGTGACCGAGAACAACTGTCTCTGAATATTACCTTAGTCTGGAAGGGATTGGCATACATTTGAAAGAAACTCAGAATTTTTCAAAATAAGCCCTACAATGAAATTCTACCTCTTCAAAACTGGCCTCTTTCTGTCTCTCAGCCCTGGAAACAGTGAAGGACAGCTGGTCAGCAATTGCAGGCAGGGCAGGTACCAAAATAAAGCAGAAGCAGCTAAGCACCGCCACCTCTGGAAGAAACTGGGGGAACCTGGCCAGAGGATCCCCTTTTCTTGTCACTGACTGATGCAAAGGTGAAGGGGAGCCTCCCAAGGGTGTGCTGCTGGGGCCCGGCCCCGCCCCAGGCTCACCTCTGCTGAGCTCTGAGCGAACCCTGCGAGCCACTCTGGGGAGGACTGTCCTGCGAGAGGTCCCGTGACTGTGTGAATGAGGCGACCGCAGACTCTCGTGGGTATTTTAAAGCTTGGAGTCAAGGTACTTTCTTAACATGGCTTGGCAAAGGAAGTCTGTGTGTCAAATGGCCCATCCACACTTTATTCTAAACTCTACATTTGTAGACCTGGGACTACAAACCTTTGCTGTGCCATTATACTCCCAATTTATGAAGCATATTCTGTACCCGGAAATGGTCCCTGAGTTTAAAATAATATCTACACATAAAGCAATCCAGTGTTACAACTCACAGGGTCACAAAATATTAACTTCTCAAATATAAACCATGATCACAGCCAGCACTATGAAGATCAGAAGATTTACATACCACCAATAATCACCTATAAACACACACACACACACACACACACACACACACACACACACTCTTACAGAACTGTGCTTAGGGAAACTCTCCCTTTGTTGAGTGCCAACTTAACAAATGTCCCTAAGTCACTCACTGCTCCAGGTATTTTTGTTTGGGAAATCTATAATGGCAGGACACAGCTGTTTATTGAATGAGCAGAAAAGACACGCTTCTCACAATCTGAAAGTTTCAAGGTCTTTCAAGTTAAGTACAGCTTCTCTTTCCATGTCTAATAATGACTAGATTCTTGTTTCATGTTCTGAAAAGTTTGCTCCAGGGTTGGGAGGTGTCATCAGGCTGCCCGATGCATCACTGACAGGAGAGCCTGTGTCTGAAGTGGTGGCAGCTCAGAATCCAGGTGCGTGAGGACTCGAGGGCCACTGGGTCGGGGGCGCAGCCCCTCTTGACCTCCCCAAGCCATTGCGACGGTGCCCCAGCTCCATGGTACCCCGTGCCAGGCCACTGGGGAGTCGGGCTGTGGCCTGACCTCCAGCTACTCCGTGGGACTCTCAAACAGAGTCTCATATTTTTCTTAGAAGTATGTATATTGAAACAAATAAATTTATTAAAATAATAAAATCATGCAAAGCTGAAATACGCTGCCTCAGGAAACGGTATGTTCTCTTGTCACTGGATGTATTCACGGTGAATCAATCACTTACCTAGAATGTTACAAATGGGACGGAGCATCAAATAATGGTTGAAATGAGGACTTTTAAGATCCTGTCTAACCCTGAGAGTTGAGGACCATGTAATATGTGCCCTCTGCAGCCCACTGCAACAGGCTCACAGGTGCCCAGGCCTCCCTTTGAAAGGAGGCTGCCTTGCATGGGGCTCTTATCCCTGCCCCCTCTGGCCTCCCCAAACAGAAGGCAAGCACCATGAGGGCAGAGATTTTGTTGTTTTGTTCACTGCTGGGTCTCCAGCACCTGGAATTAATAACCTAAAACTCCTCAGAACGAGGACCACATTTGTCTTAGTTTCTAAGCATTGCATGGTTTCTTCTTTTTCTTCTTGCCAAGAAATGTATGTGAAAGATCTTATGTTGCCACCCATTTCCTAGGATACAGAGATTTGAAAATGACGTTACTCATTTATCCATAAACATCTGCACAGTCTAACAGTCACTGTGCCCAGGTCCCCAGAAATATTCCAACATTCTCTAATGGCAGCATTTCTTACAGAGCATCTTGATTATCTACAGAAATCAAAAAAAGTAAAATGTTACCTGGATTATCGATGATTTGGAGTCCCTTAAAGAGCCACATGCTGATTTAGATAACGCTTTTCCTTTTATTTTGCATTCTTTTGAAAATGTTTTCAAGGTGTCTTCAAATTCGGCAAAATCTAAATACTATTTAAAAAAGCACATAAATGTACATATATTTCTCTGTTTTAACATCAACAAAGTAACCATCTTTGATGTACTTGTACCAGCTCAATGTTATCACAAAATTTATAATGAACTGTCATCTTTGGGAGAAGTAATTTGGGATCCAGCTTAGAATTTACTTATCGATATACACACTAAAAAACTAGAAAGACAGTATCATAGAAAACATTTATTTACAGAAAATAAATTTGTTTTTAGAAGGAAAATGTGAGCTGCATTATAATTTATTTTTTAATTTTTTAATTTTGGCCCCGTCGCACAGCTTGCGGGATATCAGTTCCCTGACCAGGGATCGAGCCCATGCCCTCGGCAGTGAAAGTGCGGAGTCTTAACCACTGGGCCGCCAGGGAATTCCCTTATTATAATTATTAATAGAAAATACGATGATATGTGCAGCAGCCTGAAAAAGGCAAAAGTGATCAAAGGACCTGATGGCTTTGGGTCTAGTAGGTCTCTGGGAATTTGTTACTTGAAACAGAGGGATTAGAGGTAATGCCTGCCCCTAAGAACAAAAGGTAAGCCATTAAAAGATGGGCAATGTCATCAGCCGCCCTCAAGCACTAATGACCCCCGCCCCACCCCGTCTTGAAGCGCCCCTCTGCCTTGTGTTACTGACACACACTACGTCTACTGCTGCTCTCCACACTTCTCTGCCCTTCTTTACAGTTTGTGTCAGTCGTAACTCTGTTTCCACCTCCTCTAACTGTGGCTATCTCTCCAGGCCCTATCCACAATCCTCTGCTGTGACAGCTTTGAAGATGTATTCATGATCACACCAAATTCCGAAGCTGCATTCCCAGGGTGGACGCCGTGTCCTTGCTCCACGGCCATGTCTCTCAACGTCTAATGGACAGTTTAACCGCACAGTGAAACAGCAGCAACCATTTCTTTAGCACCAACTCTATGCCAGCCCCTGCTAAAGGCAGTAGAGAATACCAAAAAGCATAAGGTGTGGGTCTCATCCTTCAAAAGCTTTCAGTGTAGGACACCTAAATGTCCATTAATAGGCAACAAGTTAAACAGATGATGATGCAGCCACTCAGTGAAATACTCTAGAGCATTCAGAAGTATGAGGCAGAGCACAGGAAGATGTTCATATTGTACTACTGTTGACAGATGAAAGGCAAGCTGCAGAACAATGTGTGTGCTATCATCACATTTTGTAAAACAAACTATAGTCGTGTGAATACATTTTGAATACTCACAGAAAAAAGTCTGGAAAGGTAATATACTAAGCCATTAACAGTGGTCACTGCAGGAGGAAAATTCACTGTTTATACTTCTTTACTGTTTGAATCTGTTACCATGAGCATGTGCTGCCTTTATAACTTTCTCTAAAGGAATTCTAAAAAGCAGCTTTACAATTTCAGTTTAGTTATGAAAACAAAATATAAATTCATGGAAAATTATAAAAAGGAAAACAGATAACTGTAATGTAATGATAGAAACATTACAAGGCATTACAGAATTTCCTGCATTGTAAAATACAAGATTTACAAGTTTTCAAGATCTTTTTCTGTGACCTGTGTTCTGTAAAACATACCTCTTTCACTAGTCCAAGTAATTCTGATTCATGAGCCAGAATGTCCCCCATATTGAACCGTTACTGTTAATTCTCACAGCAAAAATCTCTACAAGGCAAAAACATAAGACAAAGGCTATCATTCCAACTATCTGTAAAATAACAAAAAGATAGCTGTAGTGGGAAGAATAATGGCCCCCATGTCCTGATCCCCAGAACCTGTGAAAATATTAGGTTTCATAGAAGGGGTGGATTAAGGCTACAGATGGAATTCAGGTTGCTGATCAGCTGACTTTAAAATAGGGAGAGTAGCCTGGATTATCCGGTGGACCCAACATAATCGCAGGGGTCCTCATCAGGGAAGGAGGGAAGCAGGAAGGTTAGCGTCAGAGTGATGCAGTGGGAGAAAGACTCAACCCGCCGTTGCTGGCCTTGAAGATGGAGGAAGGGCCGGGAGCCAAGGAATGCAGGCGGCTTCTAGAACCTGGGAAGGGCAATAAACTGATTCTCCTCTGGAGCATCCAGAGAGGAACAAGCCCTGCCCACACCTTGAGTTTAGTCCAGTGAGACCCATTTCAGCCTTCTGACCTCCAGAACTGTAAGACAATGAATCTGTGTTGTTTTAAGCCACTAAATTCATGGTAATTTATTACAGTAGCACTAGGAAATACAGTGGCTAAAGTCAAAAGTAATTCTCTCTTCTATGACAACTACTTAAAATGAATGTGGGGCTTCCCTGGTGGCGCAGTGGCTGAGAGTCCCCCTGCCGATGCAGGGGACACGGGTTCGTGCCCCGGTCCGGGAAGATCCCACATGCCGTGGAGCGGCTGGGCCCGTGAGCCATGGCCGCTGAGCCTGCACGTCCGGAGCCTGTGCTCCGCAAGGGGAGAGGCCACAACAGTGAGAGGCCCGCGTACCGCAAAAAAAAAAAAATAATAAAAAAATAAATAAATAAAATGAATGTGATCAAGGACTGGAGGGTGGTATAAATGAGACAGTCAAGGATTGCTGGTGAGAGTGAGGAAGATTATTTTTCTTATTTAGAGTTTTCTAACGTGCTATCATGTGGTATGTGTAATTCAAACAGTCAAGAGCATAAAGTGTATTTAGAACAAAATAGAGTGTAATGATAAAGTCAATCCATTTACTTTAAGAAAGGACACGCACTAGAATTAGTCTGATGGAAAAAACAGAGTCACTAATCCCTCGCTCTGCTTCCAAGTAAAAAGCATTAAACCTAGAAACCAAGTCACAGATGTAGAAAACAAACTTATGGTTACCAGGAGGGAAAGTGGGGCGAGGGATAAATTGGAAGATTGGGATTGACAAATACACACTACTATATATAAAATAGATAACTAATAAGGATCTACTGCACAGCACAGGGAACTCTACTCAATACTCTGTAATGACTTATATGGGAAAAGAAACTAAAAAAAGAGTGGATACATGCATATGTATAACTGATTCACTTTGCTGTATGCCTGAAACTAACACAACACTGTAAATCAACTATACTCCAATAAAAAAATACAAAATAAAAAGTTTCTAAAAAATGCAAAAAAAAAAAAAACATTAAACAGTCACAAAAAGATATCAGGTACTACTTAAAAGAAATCTTTGGGGCTTCCCTGGTGGCGCAGTGGTTGAGAGTCCGCCTGCCGATGCAGGGGACG
>NC_041215.1:130897407-130953243 GCF_002837175.3 Physeter macrocephalus | reverse complement strand
GAGCGGCTGGGCCCGTGAGCCATGGCCGCTGAGCCTGCGCGTCCGGAGCCTGTGCTCCGCAACGGGAGAGGCCACAACAGCGAGGCCCGGGTACCCCAAAAAAAAAAAAAAAAAAAAAAAAAAAGAAATCTTTAATGTCACCCGAAGTCCATAATCATTCAGCCTTACGCTACCGGAAGGGGAGGTGATGTGCATTTACACAAGTGTTAACACAAGGTTCATACACCAGAGAATTTATTAGGTCAGTTTTTTAAAAATTAAGTGCAAGAATGCCCAACATCTTTTATATTTTCAAAACAAATAAATAAAATGTCGTGAACTTTTTTTTTTTTTTTTTTTTTTGCGGTACGCGGGCCTCTCACCGCTGTGGCCTCTCCCGTTGCGGAGCACAGGCTCCGGACGCGCAGGCTCAGCGGCCACGGCTCACGGGCCCAGCCGCTCCGCGGCATGTGGGATCTTCCCGGACCGGGGCACGAACCCGCGTCCCCTGCATCGGCAGGCGGACTCTCAACCACTGCACCACCAGGGAAGACCCGTCGTGAACTTTTTTAAAGTAATTTTTCTTCTCTTCCTGCCACCCCTCCCCAAGGCGTACCCAAAGCAGCCATTCCCTGGACCCCACTCCCAGTCTCCTCCCCCGGGCTGCTTGCCCATAACCTCAGAGGAATTACAAAGCCTGGGCTCTAATGCTAACTCTGCCATTCACTGGCACCTGATCTGGGGCAAATCACTGGAACCTGTTTCTATCTGTAAAATAAAATGGAGAATTTATCAGATCTCTTCTAGGTCTAAGAATGCATGATTTGGGACTTCCCTGGGGGTCCAGTGATTAAGACTCCACGCTCCCAATGCAGGGGGCCCAGGTTCGATCCCTGGTCAGGGAACTAGATCCCACGTGCATGCTGCAACTAAGAGACTAAGAGTTCACGTGCCACAACTAAGGAGCCCTTGAGCCGCAACTAAGAGCCAGTGCAACCAAATAAATAAATAAATATTAAAAGAAAAAAAAAAAGAATGCCTGATTCTGTAACCTTACATTTTTCTGCCCATGACAGTGCATTCAGTTTGAAATATTTGAACACAAGTCCGGAAGACGAAATTTAGAAATCTCCCCCTTTTCATTCTCTCTGTCTCCCCGTCACTGTCTCGTGACTCCGTCTCTCCCGAGGTGCCTCCACACCACCTTCCATCACCTCCCTCTCCACCTCACTCCAACGTCCAAGCTACAAGTGATCTTTGCCCTCCTGTTTTCGACCCTCCCGTGGTTCCACCTCCAGATGAAGGCCAGGCTCCTTCGGCCCAACTCTCACGTCAAATCCTACACCACTTGGCCTCCAACACTCTTCCTTTTGCTCCAGAGGCTTGAGCCACGTGGGCCACCGTGCGGTTCCAGTGCACAGCCGCTGGACCCGCCCTGCACACGCCTGCCCTCCCTGAGGGCTCTGCTTTCACTGCCCCCTCTGCCTCGTGGCCCCTCCTCCAGGCATCCACGTCCCACTCAGGTCTCTGCTTCAAAGTCACCCCCTCAGAGCCTTGCCCTGACCACCCTCCCTAAGGAGCCAGCCCCCGGTCACTTCCTACCCTTTCTGCCGCTTTACCTTTCTCAGCAGCACTAAGCGCCCCCTGACAGGAACATCCTTCCATTAACGTATCTGCTCACTGTCGCTCCCACCCCGGGGTACAGATTCCACGAGGAAGACACGCGTTCACTTGGCATCCCCAGCGCCTGGACCAGTGCCTGGCACACTGTGGGTGCTCAAAATTACTTACTGAGCGAATGGAAAGAATTTCAGATATGAAGAAAATACGGCAAAGAAGGAGACAGAGCGCGGAGGAGAGGGGTCTGGGGACATTTTAGAAAGGGTGGTCGGGGGACTTCCCTGGTGGTCCAGTGGTAAAGAACCTGCCTAACAATGCAGGGGAGGTGGGTTCCATCCCTGCTCAGGGAAGATCCCACGTGCCGCAGAGCAACTAAACCTGTGCGCCACAACTACTGAGCCTGCGCTCTAGAGCCCGTGAGCCACAACTACTGAGCCCAGGCGCCGCCACTCCGGAAGCCCGCGCGCCTAGAGCCCGTGCTCCGCAACAAGAGAAGCCACCGCAATGAGAAGCCGGCGCACCGCAACGAGGAGTAGCCCCTGCTCGCCGCAACTAGAGAAAACCTGCACACAGCAACACTTGCAGCAATGAAGACCCAATGCAGCCAAAATATAAAAAGAGAAAAAAAAGAAAGGGTGGTGAGAGAAGGCCTCCCCCTGGGAACAGGAGTGGTGAGCAGAGATGTGAGAGAGCAGGCACTTCCCAGGCCTGGGCAGAGGGTTTTGCAAGTGCTAAGGCTTCGGGTGCTGGGGCAGGGGTGCCGCTAGGGCAGAAGAGCAGGCCGACTGTGGCGGCAACGAGGTGCCAGGGCCCAGTCCAGTAGGACTCGTGTAGGGGACTGGCCGGGCCGTTAGCCGGGCACAACGGGAGGCCGGGAGGGGGCTGACCCAACGTGGCTCGCGTCTTGCGAGGAGCGCCACGTCTGCCGGGCCAGGAAGAGACCGCAGGGCCCCGTGAGAGGAAACGGAGGATACGGGGAGTTCGGACGAGCCATAGGAACCGTGTGAAGTGTTCTGGTTCCAGGTGTAAAGGCAGAGTGGCTGGCTGCTGCTGGACCGGATGCAGCATGTGAGGGGACAAGGTGAAGGCCGCCACCTGGGGCCTGAGCAGCTGGGTGAAGAGTAAGGCACTCACTGATCTGGGGAAACTGGGGAGGGGCGGTCTGAGAGCTAAATCAAGAGTTCTGTTCCGGCCCTAAACCTGAGATGCAGAGCAGACATTCAAGCAGGGGCGCTGAGAAGGCCGACGGAGTGAAGGGGGCCGAGGAGATGGGGGGAGCGTACGGCGGTTCGGCAGATGAGCACGGTGACTGACGTGACCCCGTCCCGGGGAGAAAGTGCAGCTGGAGAGGAGGACAGGCCCAGGTTGAGCCCTGGGGCCCTCGGAACTTGCGGGGTCAGCGAGAGGGCAGACTAAGCAAGAGCAGAGACTCGCGGGGAGACACGACCAGGACACTGTGACACTCTGGAAGCCCAGGGAAGGTGCTTCCCACGTCGACTGCGCCTGCGCGTGGTCAAGGGAGACGAGGACAGGAGAACTAACCCCTGGATTTGGCAAAATGGAGTTTGGTTGTGACCTTGATAAGGGCAGTGAGGACATGTGCCTGACTGGAAAGGGTTAAAGAGAGAAAGGGAAGTAAGGAAGGAGAGACAAAAAGGACAGGAGAGACGGCATGGCGGCTGGAAAGAGACGGGAGGTTTTTTTTTAAGAAGGAAGATGTTGTAAGCGGCGTGTTTGTACGTTGATAGGAGTGACCCAGTCAGAGAAGGAAAAGTGGGTGAGGCAGGAGAGAGAGGAGATGGTTAAGGAAGCAATGTCCTTGATGCGGCCAGTGTCCAATGAGGGCCAGGCCTCACACAGGGATGGGGACAGGACATCTCCTGACACAGAGGGATGGCAGAGGATATGGGTAGCGACCAAAGAAATGGACAGATTTAGTGGTAAGAAGCAAAAGAAGAAACAAGGTCATCAGCTGAGAGCAAGAAGCAAGTTGGTAGTTTGAAGAGAAGGGAAGGTAGGAACCAAATCAACTGCGGAAACACGGCAGGATCTCCAGTATTGAGAGTCTGCTGAAGATACATGGACTCGAGGGACTTCCTTGGTGGTCCAGTAGTTAAGAATCTGCCTTCCACTGCAGGGGACATGGGTTCGATCCCTGGTCGGGGAACTAAGATCCCACATGCTGTGGGGCAGGGGTCCCCAACCCCCGGGCCTCAGACCGGTGCCAGTCCGTGTCCTGTTAGGAACCAGGCTGCACAGCAGCAGGTGAGCGGCAGGCGAGGCAGCGAAGCTTCATCTGCTGTTTTCCACCGCTCCCCATCGCTTGCATTACCGCCTGAACCATCCCCAGCCCGTCCACGGAAAAACCGTCTTCCACGGACCCGGTCCCTGGTGCCAAAACGGTTGGGGACCTGCCGTGGGACAACTAAGCCCGCGCTCTGCAACTACTGAGCCTGCGCACTCCGGAGCCTGCGCGCCACAACGAAGGACCCCCCCCCCCAACCCATCATGCCACAACAAAGATCCCGTGTGCCGCAACTAAGACCCGACACAGCCAAATAGATAGATAAATAATATTAAAAAAAAAAAAAAGATACATGGACTTGAATCCCAAACAGAACCAGTCTGCACCATTTTGCACTTTTCTCCAGCCACTTTCAGCTGTCTGAGTTAGGTTAACACGGTGAGGCTTTTGCAGGAGAGGGGAAAGAGAAAACAAGCATAACAGCAATGGAGCAATGAAGTTAAGCTACGTTAAAGATGGGGGGCGGGAAGGTGCATAAGGGGGTTGTAAGGCAGTGAAAAAGTAATGGGGTCAAAGACCTACTTCAGAGGCTCATCAAAGTGAGCTTGAAAGATAGAAGGTGGTGCTCAGAGAGCAGGATGAATAGTTCAAATCAAGAGTTTGAAGGTGGTGCAGTAATACAGAGCTCACGGCTGCAGAAGTGGGCAGATGAGGAGGATGGAGGAAAAAGATGCCTATAAGTAAGGAGGACGAAGAAACGTGTGCAGCCAGGATTCTGAAACCCCTCAAAATGAAGCAGAGGAGGTGGAGACGTAGACGGTGAGCCAGGCGCTGCAGTCTTCAAGGGAAACAACTGTGGTAAAGCCCACGGCATGGACTTCAAAGGTCGGGGGGTAGGGGGTGACGGGGAAGTAGCAATGAGGAGCAAGCAGGACACCCTGCCTGCCAGTTACACAAGGTGTGAGGAGAAAGACAGCTACTGTCTGAGGACCACCCACCTCTCCAGCCTTCCTCTGGACCAACCACCACCCCCTGTCCCTGTTCCCGTCCCGGCTCCATTCTTACTTCCCCATGTGAGGCCCCAGTAATACTGAACTCCCGGCCATTCCTCCTTACAAAATGCTCCTTCATGATTCTAAGCCCTTGGATGTACTCTTTTTCACCTCGTGGGCAAACTCGACACATCATACTCAGTCAGGGCTTGACCTCCGTCACGAAGTCTTCCAGGAACCCCTCTCCTTCCTTCCCCATCAAGGCAATTCTCTCTCCTCTGGGGTACCTCTATATCCTACATTTACTTCTACTGTTATACTTATTACCCCATTAAAAAAGGCAGGCAGCTGTATTTAAATTTTGTATCTCTAGAACCTAGCACAGTGCCTGGTAGGCACCCAAGACATGTGATAAATAAGTGAAGCCCAAGCAGAGGGAAAAGCATTTTGAAGGCCCTCGAACAAGAAAACTTTGTTGTTTTGAGAACCCAAGCTCCTTCCCACCTCAGGGCCTTTGCACATATTGTTCTCTCTGCCTGCAACACTCTTCCCCTCTCTTTCTTCACCTGGCTAAGCCCTGTGCTTATAAACATCACTTCGTCAGAGAAGTTCTTCATGACCATCTTTTGAACAAGATTCTGCTATGATCATCTGCCAGTGAATGTGAGCCATCGTGGGGTATTCTATTACTCTGACATTCTTAAAAATTACAGAATTTTCTGTACACTTTTATATCATAATAAGTTCACTTATTGAGGGCTTATTGTATACCATGCAAAATGCTTCGCATTTAATTTTCACAATAAACCTGAACGATGAATATGATTTATATTGCCCTTTTACAGATGAGGCAGCTGAGGCTCAGGGAGCTTAAGGTGCTCCCAATAACTCAACTAGTAAGTAACAAAGTGGGAATTTAAATCCAGACTGAGATTAACCACTACACAGTATTACCCCAAAGTTTGGACCACCTCAATCAGAATCACCTGGGATGCCTGTGAAAATGAAAATTCCTAGCATCACTCTGAACTTACTGAACACAATGCCCAGAAATTGTTTTACACAATCTCTCCCGATGACTTTTATGCACGTTCAAGTTTGAGAACCACAGCTTTACTTTATGCAAAAACTAGAGAAAACTTCTTCAGTCACTCTTGAGGACTGCAGTGGCAGCTTCTGATTTCTATATAATTGGGATTTAGGGCCTACGAGCTGGTTGAATAAGGGGAAGACTATGGGATTTGTATGGAAGACGAATCTGAATAGGAAGCATCCTGGTTTTGCTTAGATTGGATGAAGTCTGGACTCAACCTGGGTGCCTGGGGAGAGCGGTTAGCTGATGGAGATAACGGAAGGGATGGATCTAAAAGCCCCAGGCCGCCCTCTCGTGCCGCCACTCCCCAGCTGGACGACAAGGAGCCCCCTTCAAGCTTGGCTCACTGAAGCAGAGATCAGGGACTACTTGTGGGAAGCAGCTGGGCCTGTCCTCGGGATATCCAGGCAGCCGCCTCGGGCCCACAAAGTCCAGGACAGCAGTCGAAAAGTGGGGTCATGCGGCAGCGGCTTATGAGTTGGCGCGTCGGGGTTTTCCTCTGGGGAGAGGGCTCAGCAGAGCCTCGGCCCTCTGGCCCATCACCACTCCTCCCCGCCCGGGGACGGCGGGCTCGGGGGTGGCCCGGCCGCGTCGGGGGACGAGCTTACCTGCTGCTCTGACGCGGGCACACGCGCCTACCCTGCCCGGCAGCCCCTTGTCCAGCCGTCGCCCCGGCAACCGCCGCCGCCTGCCTGGCACCACGTGGAGCAGCGCAGCCAATCACCGGACGCGACCTGCGCGGAGCATCCTGGGACAAACGGCGGAGCCTGGGGGGCTAAGCCCCGGGGCTTCCAGGCGGCGGAAGTGAAGTCGCAGCTCGCAGTTCAGAGTCCGCTGCGGGTTGCACGATGCAGGGCTGCGTCACCCGTCCTCCTCTCCACAACTTCCCATTGGTTCATTTCCACAAATATTGCGCCTGGCGTTGTGCCTGGCTCTGGGGATGAGCCCGACCAGGCTGGAAACAAAACCGTCAAGAGATTACAGCGTGGTGCGCGCGGAAAAAGATAGGCGTCGTTATTCCCATTTTACAGGAGCGACCCAGGGTCAATTTAGAGCCAACAATGTAGCCCAAGATAAGCCTTAAAGCTCCAGGCACCAGGGTTCCACCCCACTGTAGCAGTTTCCAGGGATTTTAGAGAAACTTTTTTTTCCCCACGTGAAATGTGGGTTTTAAAAAAGTAAAACAGGAGCACAAATCACCCCTCTCCTTGCGCGTGGTGCTTTTGAACTGAAGTTCACCAGCACTGAAAGAGCACCTGCGAGTCGCCCAACTCTGGGCTGGAGGCTGGGGAGTTGGCTAGAGATGGAGAAAATCTCTCCCCACCCGGCATTGAGGACCAGATCTCCATGTTTCCATCCCCATGCTTCCAAGAAGGTGGAGACCACCAAGGCCAGAGACAGGGAAGAGGGCATGTAGAAGGTAGATATGCTTGCCTTTGAAGAAGCCCTAAGATGGTCTGTGGCCATCTCCCCAGGCCCCAGGCCTGACAGTGCTCTTTTGAGATCTGAGAGTGTTTTCAAAGAAGGGTTGTATTTAGCAGGAAGAGACACCCTGTCCAGGTAATATGAATTGAAAATAAACCTCACTGATCATAATGATAAAAGTTCACATCTATCGTCAACTCACTGTGTGCCAGACAAAATACAGGACAACCAATTAAGTTTTAATTTCAGATAAGTTTTTAGTATAAGTATATCCCCAATATTGCCTTATTGTATTGTGCATATAGGACATTATATTTCCTGTATTTTTATTTGCTAAATATGGCAACCCTATGAGTGCCCACTTGTATGTAATCCTCACACCACATCTATGAGATGGGTAATATTTTCAGGGGTTTACAGATTAACCATGTTGTACTTTACCTGCCCTCTGCTCCTGGGAAGCAGTGATGGTTAATAAATCCCCCCACCCTTTTGTGTTCTGGGAAGGGGCTTACCAAAAAGAACTACCCTTCCTCTTGTGACTTAGCTAAGGCTCACCATCCACTCTTCTTCATGACTCCTATAAGATTCATGGATGATGCCCTTGCTTACCTGTGACGAGGCCAAACATAGACCTTTCCCCTTTTGCTTGAACCTGCTCACCAGGCCAGACACAGACCTTCCAAATCCCTGTTCTTTGTCTCGCGGTTGATTAGCTGAGATAAGAACTGTTTGTGCCCCCCTGAAACTAGTTAGATACAGAGATAAGCATGTCCTGTTCAGCTAATTGACTGAGATTTCCCCTGATGGCAAAATCATCCCAGCTGTAAATCATCCTACTTGTAACCTGTCTAGCCCTCCCTCTACGAGTCCAAGGTAAAACCACCCTGTGGAGACACTCTGATGTCTGACCTGGTGTGCTCTACCTATTGCAATAGCCTGAATAAAATCAACCTCCTCGTCCAGCTTTTGTCTTTGACAAGATGAATAACACAAAGAGGTTAAGAAATTCCTCCAAATTCACATAGCTAGGGAGTGGTAGAACCAGAACTGAACACAAGACCTTGTGCCTTTGAACCCTAGGCTCTTAACTACAATAAAAGCCACTCCAGGGAATTCCCTGGTGGTCCAGTGGTTAGGACTCTGCCCTTCCACTGCAGGGGACACGGGTTTCAATCCCTGGTCAGGGAACTAAGATCCCGCATGCTGCGCAACACTGCCAAAGAAAAAAACAAAAACAGACGAAAAGACCACTCCTGCTTTACTTTTTCTTACAAGTGCATTTGCCTCATGATCAGGATGGGTCACTTACAAGTGCATCTGCCTGATGAGCAGGATTTGCGCAGCATCCCCTCCCTTCTAGAAATGCACCCCACACCCCGACCCCTGACCACAGGGATGGGCATGACAGCCCAATCTGGACCAATATTGCCCCATCCTTCTGACAAGTGATTGGTCCAGGATAGGCATGTGATCCAAGCTGATCCAATGAAAGTCTTTCCCTGGGATTTTTCTGTTGAAGTGTGGTCAGTTCATTGTAAAATGAGACTCCAGAGCAGCCTACTGCCGTGTTCTGCATCACATGGGAAGGCCAGAGAAAATGAAGCTGTTACCTAGAGAGATGCCAAAAGAGCATGTTGGGGGCATCAGATCCTTGGTCCCAGGCTCTTGAGTTCCCTGGAGCAGCCCTCACTCCATCCATTGCATAAGCACTGCTCCCCCACCCATGCCAGCATTCTTCCAATCAACCATCATTTTCATTTAAACTGGTTCAAATTGAGTTTCTGTCACTCGCAACCAAAAGAAGTCTGACTGTTACAGACGTAATTTCTATACGTTAAATCAACTGAAAATAGCTTAAAATTTTGTTTCTTGTTAAACAATTTATTTCCAGGGATGTGAGTCACATCACAGCACCCAGTAGTTCTGTGGCCTGGATGAGGTTGGCAAAAAGATCCAGACCTTAAAATGGCCTTCCCAAAGGGCAAGCACAGAGGGCAATACGTTGGTCTGAACTGAAGAGTAGATGCTACAGTGACCGAATTTGGTGGTTTTCTCGCAGGTTGACACATCTTGAGGACCAGCAAGGCATGGCTCACAAGGAACCTCTTCAGCTGTGCCGCCAACCCTGTCCCTAAGCATTTCCTGGCCTCGTTGTTGTCTCAGCCTAAGCAGCGATCCACTTGCCCCAAACCAACTTTACATCATGACTACTCTTTTCACGGTGAGACCTACGTATGGACTTGAGAGGGTGTGTGTGAGACAGGGACAACTGGGCTGCTAAATAAATAGTTGGTTAATCGTGACAATGAAAAGAATAATTCCTGATGGTAGAAGATGCACATAGTAACGCTGAGTCTCCCTTTTCACCCCTCTCCCAACCTATAATGAATGTCCCATGAGCTCAGTTGAACCTGAGGTCAAGGGTAAGACGTAGAACTCCTTGCTGGCCCTGGATGAAGCCTTTTACTGCTAATAGACATCTGAAGCCAAAAGCGAAACTATGGCCGGTGAGGAGAGAATTTGGGAGGATGGCCCACTGGCTTTCCCATGTGTGGTCCCCAAATCAGCTGCCGCAGCAGCATCTGGGAGCTTGTTAGAAATGCACATTCTCAGGCCCCACCCAGACCTGCCGAATCAGAAACGCTGGGTGGGGCCCAGCAATCTAGGCGATTGGGACTGATGGGCGCTCCAAGTGTGGGGGCCGCTGGACTTGAAGGTCTCGGGTTGCGCGGGCTCTGGGCGGGGGCGGGAGCGGGAGCGAGCATCCCCCGGGCCCCGGCGCGGGGAGCTGGGCTCTGCGAGGCCGGATCTGCGCCCGCCGCCCGCCCGCGCGTCCGGCTGGCTGGCGCGGGGACCAGGTGGAGCCGCGGCCGCCAACGCAGCCGCTCCGCCCCGAGAGGAAGCAAGCAAGGCGCCCACGGAGTTTTCACCCAGTGACCCTAATCTTGGGCGGGGGGTGGGGGGGGCGTCACTGCAGTGACCTCGGGCCTGGGAAGGATGGGGTCAGCGCGGGTCCTGGGTAGAGCTTAAGACAGCAGCCGTCGGACCTGACCTGGGCTCCGCCCCGGCGGAAATTCGGCCCTAATCTTGGGCGGGGGGGGGGGGGCGTCACTGCAGTGACCTCGGGCCTGGGAAGGATGGGGTCAGCGCGGGTCCTGGGTAGAGCTTAAGACAGCAGCCGTCGGACCTGACCTGGGCTCCGCCCCGGCGGAAATTCGGCTCCTGTCGGGCCCCAGGCGCACCCGCGCCTTCTCCCGCGGTCACTTCCAGGAACCTGGACTCTGGCTGTGCCAGCCCGGCGGTCAGAGTGCAGAGCGGTTCCCAGAAATCACACGCGCTCTGGAGCGGAGACAGACCCCACCCGGGCGGCCCGGGCGGCACTGTTTTCCTCCCACCGCCGGCCCCCAGCCCTGACCCTGGGAAGGAAGTCGGGGCAGAGCCACTGCAGCGGCCCGGGGCACAGCAGCCCAGGCCAGCCCCGCCTTTCCTCATTACAAGCTCTCTGGCCCTGTCCCTTTTCCTCCCGGCCTCAACTCCTTACGAAGTCGCGCCAGGGACGCAGAGGACTCCTTCACGTCCAGTGACAGAAACCTGTCTTGAAACAGCTTCAGCCAAAAGCGACTTTTCCCGGCTCCCGTCACAGGGAAGTCAGGCGCAGCCCGCCTCCCTCAGGCAGAGCGGGAAGGAGGACCCCAGCAGTGCCTTCGGTTCTCGGCTTCTGTCTCTCTCCCCTGGGCTCTGCCACGGGCTGTGTGTGGGGCGGGGACTGGAGGCCCGCTCTCCCCGTGGCCGTGGCCGGGCCCGCGACCTGGGCGGAGGGGCAGGGAGGACGAGCGAAGCCCTGTGGGAGCGCTCTCCCTGGAGTCTGGGGCCCGAGGGTCTGGTTCCCCTCGCTCCTGAGGCCTGGCTGCACCCTATCCTTGACTCTTTAAAATGGCTTTGTGTGTATAAGATGAAGGCTGCTTCTGTGCTGAGCATGTTCGAGTTGATTACCCACAAGGAAGAGTCTGGACTCCCACGGGCTCCCTGGGCAGGGCTGGCTGCCTCCCAGCCTCCCTGCCGGTGGGCGTGAGGCGGAGCTCCCTAGCATGGAGGAGGGGAGAGGGGACACAGACACTGCCCCAGCGTCCAGCTCTGTGACCTCCTCCTCCCTCCCGCTGGGACAGGGGAGTGGCCTCGTCCTCCTCTGTAGGCGTCCCGGCAGGGCCTGCCGAGATCCTTGGGGGAGGTGCTAAAGTAGGCAGAGATGTTGGAGCAGCTACAGTGTGGCGGCATCTTGTCCAGGCTCAGAAGTTTCTGGTAAATGGAGCTAAGGCAACCCCCGCCCCCGCCCCCCCCCCGCCCCGCCGCGAGTATTTGCTTTGAGGAGGGGCTGAGAAGCTGTCCAGGGAAAATGATCTGAACTCTGTCCATCGCTAGGGTTCAGGCAAATATGGCCCAGCTGAGAGCCTGGGATAGTCCTGATGGAGGTCAACCTGCAGGGGTAGAGGTCAGCCTGCAGGAGCTGAGCACATCCAGGAAGGAACGGGAGGGGCAGTATCATCAAACTCTGCAACAGTCTGAGGCTTGGCCAGCTGGCCAGCTCTTAGCAGCAGGGTCCCACCTCAGAGTCACAGATCTTTGGGACTGCAGTGACCATAGGCCCTATGTGACCATAGGGATCACATGAGAAAACTCTGGAGAGTGAGAGAAGTCCATGGGAGGGGGACCTTCTGCTGTGAGGTGAGCCTCCATCCACCCCTTCGAGCTCCCGGGCTGGGAAGCCACAGCCACTTAAGAGGTAGCAGCACCTTTGCTCTGGGCCTGTTGGCCGGTGGGGGCAGAGGAGGAGACGCTCTGTTGGAAGGTTTCCCAGCTGGGCTGTGAGGGGTGAAGCCTAACAATGAAGGCCAGGCTAGGAGGGTGACGGGTGCCGTTTGTATGGAGATGAAGGAAATTTCCTTCTCCAGATTTTCTCGTAGGCTGAGCACTGGATTTGTTTGGAAGAAATATCTGGATACGTCCTTTGGGGTAAGGGTGGGTGAGGAGCAGATGAGAACCCAAGGTCTCAGTGCTCTGCCTTCCAAGGGGGCTGGGTGCTAGCCCTGGGGTGCTGGCTAACGCACCGCTGCCTCCAGGGGTCACCCTTGATGGTGGTGCACCATGGTGGCCCTGCTCCCCAGTGTCCAGGCCTTGCTTTGAACCCCAAAGCCCTTGCGTCTAAGCTATCCAGGTCTTTGGAAAGCCAGGTCTCGGGCCAGGCCAGCTGTGGCCACACAATCGTGCAGGCAGGCCTTTTGCCATTTCCCCCAGCAGTGCCGAACCCAGCACACAGGTCTGGGGAAGGAGCCAAGACAAGGGACAGTTTTCTATCATCCTGGCTCCAAGAGCCCTCAGGACCCTGGTATGCCTGCCTCCCATTTTCTAGAACCATCTGTCCTTTGGAAATGTGTGTGCACCTCTCTGGAGGAAGTAACAGGGGCTGTAGACAGGTAACGTTCTCTACTTGCCCTTGAAAGTCCGGCTCAGTCCGGATCCTCTAATCGGGGCTCTGGGGGGCAGGGGGCACGGGGCAGCCCAAGCCCTCTCGGGGGGCAGTGGGGGGCTCTGGGAGCCCCCCTCTCCTCCAGGAAGCTGTGAGAGCTGCAGGCCCCTGCTAGGGGAGCCCACTTATTTCTTCTGCCTGCTCGGCCCTCACATGGCCTTATAGGGTAGAGGCTGCGCAGAGGCCTGGCCTGCTGGGAAGAGCAGGCGGGGAGGCCTCAGGGTCGCTCTCCATGGAGGCTGCGCCGCTACCCTGGGTGTTGAGTCTCCACCTTCTCAGGCTCCCCCTCCATCACATGCTTTGTAATATCCTCTTTCCTATCCTCAAATGAAATTCCCAGCTAATATAACCTCCTCACCCACCTGATTTTAAAATAATCATGATAATGCAATTTATTAAAAAATAATGTATTTTTCCATATGTAAGCACTTGGGCCGACTACACAGGAAGACAGAAAGCAGTCTGATGCATGTGGCCTCAGGCAGTTGCTGCCGTGCAGACTGGCGCAGGGGTGTGATGGTGGCGACTGGGTAGTGCAAAAGGATGAGCAGCTCTTAGTAAAGTTCTGGACCAGACCGAGCCACGCGCGGCAAGACGTCCAGCATGGTGGGCTCCCGCCAGGAACACCCGTTGGGTTCCCCAGTCATTGTGGGAACTAAAACTGCCTCCACCCTACCGATGTGGGAAATGCCTCCCTTCCAGGGGCAGTTACGCCTCACTCCTCGGAACTGCAGCTTCAGGCTGTGAGGGTGGAGGGGAGATGAACATGAATCCACCAAGCCCAGACCCGGGGGCTAATGACCCCGTGTGGGCAGAGGTAAGGGACACAGTGAGGACAAACACAGGTATAGTTCACGGTCCCCACTTGGTGTCTCTGACCTCACTCCCTCTGCTGGAGGACATGACACCATCAGGCTCCAGCAAAAAGCTTGATATCCCTGCCCCCACTTCGTCATCCTCAGTGACCGAGTTGTTCAATTTGGCCTAAAATTTCTCTCAGATCCACGTTCTTCTCTTTATTGCTTCTGCCTCCTGCTTCGCTCAAGCCTCATCTCCCTGGTGGAAGACTGCAGTGGTTTCCTCTGACCGCCCCCCCGCCCACCAATTCAGTCACCTCATCTGTCCCCTAGTACACCCTCTGTGTTAATTTGCTAGGGCTGCCATACAAAATACTAGACACCGGGTGGCTTAAACAGCAGAATTTTACTTTATTACAGTTCTGGAGGCTGGAAAGCCAAGATCAAGTGTTGGCAGGTTTAGTTTCTTCTGAAGCCTCTCTCTGCAGCTTGCAGATGGCCTCCCTCTTGCCCTGTCCTTACACGGTTGCCCCTTGGTCTGTGTGTTGTCTGTCTTGTAAGGACACTAGTCATAGGATTAGGGCCCACCCATATGATTTCACCTTAACTTCACCACCTCTTGACAGGCCCTATCTCCACATACAGTCATATTCTGAGGTAAGGTTAGGACTTCAATATATGAACTTTGAGGGGACACAGTTTAGCCCGTGGCACCCCTCTTTAACGGTTCTTCTTGAAGTAGTCTTTTGGTATCAAATGCCAGAAATTCAACTCTAAGTGCCTTGTGTTTTGCTTAAAAAAATAAGAGAACTTGTCACTCATGGAACTTCACAGTCTGGAGGGAGAGACCCAGCTGGATTGGGAGCTTGTGCGATGCTGTCAGGACCCGCCTCTGAGCTCGGGGTCCTCTGGGTCGGCATCGCGTTCAGGCTCTTGGCGGAGCGAGGCTCAGCTTTAGGGCGCGTCAAAAGTAGAAGAGAGAGTGGCCCCCAGTAGTTGGAACAGAGGTCCCAGAATTGGTCTTGTCTTCTCAGATTGGCCTGAGGGGCTGCGTGCTCCTCCCTGAACCCGTCACCGAGGCCTGCGGGTGGAGTGTGCTGACCACCGGCAGCTGGGCTGAGCTAGGAGGTCAGCAGTTCCCTCAGGGAAGAACGAAGGCACAGACATCAGTTCCCAGAAGGAATGCAAATGGTGGCTGGTTTGCAAACGTTATAGCAGCTCACTGGAGAATGGGTGAACACAGGAGTGAATGAGCTCCCTCGACCTTCTCTAACGTGGTACAGAAATGTGAGCTAAGGCCAGTCATCTATGGATTTAATTTCCACGGTTTGGTTTGGTCACACTGGCTTTCCCCTCAGATGTGATGCTTTTCCATATTCCTTATTAGTATCAGCTCCACTGCCAGAGCGTGACTTTGTCTCGAACCAGTCAGTGGCTTGAGAATGTTCAGGGACTAAGCACAGATTACATGTCCCTGTTAAGGACAGATTAGGACCTTTAAAGGCTCTAAGCACTGAAAAGATTATGGTGCCTCCCCCGGCCCCGTTGCCCCCATTAAAAAGAAAGACATTTCTAAGCCACAGAATAAATGTAGGGAGGTCTAACAACGTGTTCATTTTCCCCAAAAAGACTTTTAATTGCAAATATATGTTGATCAAATTATTCTAAGAAAAATGGAATTATTTCTTCCTGGGCTTCTACCCCGCTGGCTCCAGCACGCACTTTTGCCTGCTGACGGGGAATTTAGCCCTGCCCGCCCTGCTTGAGCGCGCTGCCGGCTGGGCTGAGGTGCTACTGGACTGCGTGGACACAGCCCCCCGAGAACCCTGACGAGAGGAAAGGCCGAGGCACCTGTGTCCAGGCCTCTGTGGGGCTGGCTTGGGGCCTGGAGTTTCCAGGGCAAGGACTGACTGGCATCCGCTCACAGGCACTGTCTGCACGGGCAAGGCGACGTGCTTGCATCTCCCTGGGTCACTGCGAGCCGCAGAAGGTCTCAGGCTGGGGGCTCCGGTGGGGCGCTTCCCAGCGGAAGCGGTGCATCGTGGCCGCCCCTGCTCCTCGGTACGCCCACCGCAGGGCTCTGGGGAAGAGAGCGAAGCATCTCGGTAGGTGGGCTGTTACCAGGGTGAGGCAACCCAAAGTCCTTTTTGCTGGTGAGCCGCAACAGCCATGGTGAGCACAGGCGAGCCTGGAGTTAGGGAAGCCAGCAGGCCTGCTGCCATGTACCACATGTACGACAAGCGAGACCTGGCCAAGGGGCCTCAGCAGGACAGCACTCTCACTTCCTGCCACTTGGTCCACTGATCTGGTTTCTGGGGACCTTTCCTCTGGGGAATAATTCTGCCTCCAGGTATGTCCCGCATTGCTGCTGGAGACATCTGTCTTACACGGAGGGCTTTTGCCGATGGCTGTGCCGTTGGAGGGGTTCTGGGGTCCTCACTATCCCCGTATCCACACCCCGTCTAAACGCCAAGGGGACCCAAGTGTGGAGGCAGCTTTGGGTAGGACAGTGTTTCTCAGTGTGGTCTCAGGATCATCTCTATCAGGATCACCTGAGTGCCAGCTAAACTGGCTGATTTCTGAGTCGGACTCCAGCTCTGTCAAGTCACTGCCATGGCGGCTAAAATAAGCAGAAGCAAAAGAATCAGGTTTTGTAGTCAAACCTGGGTTTGAATTCCAGTTTCATAACTTACTCTGTATACCCTCATCCTCCCTAAGTCCCATTTTGTGTACAATGGGATAGTAATACTTGGCTCACAATAGAATTGTGAGGATGGAAAATGGTAATGTGAATAAAGCGCCGAACAGAGTGCCTAGCACACAGAAGCTAAATACATGCTGGCGCTATCATCGGTCCAGCCATCTGTCTGACCATCTGTCTGTCCATCTACCTGTCCGTCTGTCCATCTAATACTTACTGGGAGCCTACGATGAGCCAGGAACTGCTCTAGGCACTAGGAATACATCCATCATCAAAAACAAGCTCCCCGTCCTCAGGACGTTTACACACTAAGCGGGGGATACAGACAATAAGGGAACATATGACATGCAAGGTGGTTCTAAGTGCCATGGAGAAAAATAAATCAGGGTCAAGTGTATCACCAGACTCCCCAATTATTTAACCTGGAGCCAATAGGCATTATGTTTCAAACACTGTGACAGGGACTCTGGGGGATATGTTGGGGCTTGCTCTTAAGGAGCTTATCTATAAACTGGCTGGGCGGTAAAAATCCCATACACACAGGAAATCACTGGAGAACAACGAATTACCTGCCAACCATGTATATCATCATACACGCCTGGGAGTTGCTCAGAGGAGAGACTGATTGAATACCCCCACCAGGCTTCTAATCCAGGAACAAAGGAAGGGATATGCTTACTCCTTATTTTGGAGAGGCTAGTTCATACCCAGCATAAGCAGAAAGCCTTGTATGCTTATAACCCTCTTACATCTTTAGAACATGAATCAGGGCTTCTGAGAAAAGATCATGGCACGAGTCAGAGGCTGCTCACACCAGGTCGTGGGAATACAACGTGATGGGAAACTCTTTTATCTCTGTCCAACTATTTGCCAAGTCACAGCTCTGTGTAATGCCCAGGATCTCTGAAGGTAATTGTCTGCCGGATGCAATTTTATTATAAATAACTCACTGATTTGGCAATCACTGAGTGCATGCACCAAAGGAACTGCCCAGATCCCAGCAGACAGACGGGAAATGCCATCAGCAATGGGCTGTGTTGTAGAGGCAACGGGTGTTTGGAAATAATGATTTTATTGACAATCCCTTTCTGAAAAGGCGTACTGGCTTAAGAGTATAGAGGAAGAAGACACAAACTTGGAGCAGAGTATGGAAGTAGAATAGCCAGAAAAATGGCTATTTGGAGGTCTGTTGCCCTCTGGATCAAACATGCCCAGAAAACTAATAGGCCAGAGACCAGCTCTGTGGAAAGATGAACTGGAAACACAACTGTAAACATGGTGCTTAATGTCAACCAGTCACTTCACTCTTATAAGTGCCCTCATGTGTAAAATGAGGGGTTAGACCATACCGTTCTGATTCAACTAAAATTTAGTGAATACGTTAGTGCTAGGTTCTTTAACCTAGATAGATTATCTCAAGATAACAGCATCTAGCTCACAGGGTTGTCGTGAGGAATAAGTCAACACATGTGATTCTTAGTATCTAGCATGTAGTAAGCATGTAATAATCAGCCATTATCATTTAATCCCCCAACCTTGAGGTAAACATTATTTCCTGTGTACAAATGAGGAAACCACTAAGGGACAAGATCAGGATCTGAACCAAAGACTGAAGCCAGAGTCTACGACCTTCCCATTATGCAGCTCGGTTTGGAAGGGCCCTCCCTTCCAGTTCTTAATCGTAAAAAATGAGAGCGTAGAAAAGGAACTTGAGCTCTAGAAACAATCAAGCTAAGCAACTTCTAAGGGATTTGCCGTGCAAAGCCAGAGTGTTGTCTCATTTATGATGAAGATAATAAGGAGGGTTGGGGAGAGGACTGAGACAAAGCCACAAGAGCTTCTTTGCCCAAGCTCAGCTTCTCCTCATCATCTCAGGCCAGTTAGAGATTTCAGACACACCATCTTGCACATATACGTACACAAAGAAAAGCCAGGGCTCTCCAAGAGTAAAACCAATTGAAAAACAGTCCTTAGAAGGATCGTTTAATCACTGCAGGAAAGAAATGAGAAGGCGTTTGGATTATCTCCTCGTCTGTCCTCATGGATTCTGTCCCGGGGGTACTTAGTGCTCAGTCGTGGCTCTCACCATTCTCGACAATACAGAGTCCAAGAATATATGATCATACATTGTGCGCTAGGGTTATAATGGTGAGCAAGACAAAAGTGGGGGAAGATAGGCAAGTCAACTGGGCAATGAATGACAATAAGGTGTGATAAGGACAACCGGGGCAATACTGGGCGCTGGGGAAGCAGAGGACCTAGTCCAGCTCTGGTGGGGGAAACTGGGGAGGGTTTCTTAGAAGAAGTCTCTTTAAATTGAGACCTAAAGAACTAACTAGTAGAATGTATACATATAACTAATTCACTTCACTGTACAGCAGAAACTAACACAACATTGTAAAGCAATTATACTCCAATAAAAAAAGAAAAAAAAAAGAAGTGACTAGTAGATTCACCAGACCTTGAGGGGGAGGCGGGAATAAAGAGAGAAGGGTATTGCAGGGAGAAGGAATAGTACGTGCAAAAGCCAGTTATCTCTAACTGGCCTGAGATGATGAGAAGAAGCTGAGCTTGGGCAAAGAAGCTCTTGTGGCTTTGTCTCAGTCCTCTCCCCAGCCTCCTTATTATCTTCATCATAAATGAGACAACACTTCGGCTTTCCACAACAAACCCCTTCAATGGATCTTTGAAGGAAGTGAAAGTGGTTCTGAGTGTGAGGTGGGAGGAGAGTGAAGAGATGGGAGGCTGGAGAGGTGAGCAGCAGCTAATGCCTTGGACAACCTTGTACACACAGAAAAGGATCTGCACATTATTCAACAAAGAACCACTGAGAGACTTTAAGCAGGAGACTAATATGGTTTGCAATTTAGAAAGATCAGTTTGGAGAATGGAGTAGAGTGGGCCAAGTCTGGAGGCAGACAGACAGTTAAGTACTTAAACTATGGGCAGTGAACACTGGGGAAGGAGGGTGGATGAACTGGAGAGATACTTGAGAGGCTAAACTGAGTCAAGGGTGAAGCCCTTCTGGATTTCTGGGTGGATCACCAGATCGAGGGGTTGTAATTAGCCTCAAGGGGGAGCAGAAGAGGCTGGACATGCTTTGCTTATTTGGCTTGAAGTGCCTGTGAGGCAGCCCAAATAGGGATGCCCAGGGAGTGGTTGGATGTGCACCCCCCTTGCCTTCAACTCTGAAACAGTGTGCCCCAATGACAACACTGGCAGTAATTGCTGCCATTCTCCCTTCTGTTTCTTCTATTCAATGTGTCAATTCTAGCTCCTGTCCTGTTTTCATACGTGACTTTATTTCACTCTACTCTATATCACTTTAGAGTTCTTTGCGCCTTAGTTATCTCGGTGCTATGCGTATCTTAGGAAATCTTCTAGGAAAAAAAAAATCAGGAACAGAGATACAATCTCATCATAATCTGACCCAAGTGGCCATTTTACTTTAATAAGCTCGCATTTTTAAAAGCTATAACCTTAAGATTTAAGACCAAGATACAAATTCTAAATTGCACTTCTTACCAGGAGCTAGTGTTGACTAATCCCTGAAGTTCAATCCACTATTTCAGAAAGAATTTATTAACTTTGGCCAGAGACCCATGAATGTACCACTTCTCCCAGACTACTCAATTCTGGACAGTGACATCACTGACAGACTTCTGTTTTTTAAACATTTCATATATTAAGGGAAATGTAAGAGATAACCGTGTCTGAAATGCAAGCAATGTTAAGAGGTTGAACAGGAAGGACATAGCTAATGAGAGGCTAGGAAATGAGATAATCTCTTTTAGAGAATCATCTGATACTGAGGAAACAAGGAATTTACAAAGGAGGGGATACAATGAAATTAACCAATGAGTGGAGCCATCCTTTGGGATCAGTAACCTTTAGACCTGGACCTAACAACAAAGCTGTGGTAGATGAATGGATAGAGCTGATCTACCCAGGAGTTTGTTTCCTCTAAAAATAGTTGTTTTCTTTTTTTTTTTCAGACTCAGAAGGCTATATCTTAAATTAAGAAGTGGAAGAATCAAGGTTGGAATAAAGAACTATTTGTGTATAACTGTTGGAAACTACCTACTTTTACTTTAATAGTTGAAGGCCAAGGCACATGCCACAACTAAAAAAGACCCTACATAACCAAATGTCTGCATTTTTTATTACCTTTAAGTTATACCTCAATAAAAAAAAAAACCATGAAAAAAAAAGTCAGAAAAGGAGAAAAAAAAGAGTACATTATTAGATCTTGTGCCTAAAGAAATTGAAATAATTTATATCTATTGTCCTTAACAGGATCAAAAGCAGGAAACAATAAGCAAAGCTTATTTTAAAAAAAAAAAAAGCTTCTGAGCTGCCTAAACAGACTACATTTCCCTTGGATCATTAAAGGGACTTCCTCAATAAGTGATGCCACCCTACACCCTGAATCCCATTAATAAAAATGCAGAGAATTCTTGGAGTAATAAACAAGGGTGGTTGTTTTTCTCTCTTATTTTTTCCATTATTTTTCAAATAATCTATAAAATAGTTTAACTCTTTCACCAATATTAAAGTCATGCATATTCATCCTAGCAATCAAAGATTTAGCTCTTTGGGTTTAGGCGTTTCATGGTGGGAGGAAAGAGTACTAGATCCATTTATTTAAAATCCAGGCTGAAAAACAAACAAGAAGTCCTTGTCCATCTGAAGATCTTAATATATTTATTTGAAAACCAAGCTGTGTGAAAGAGAACACTAAATAGTCATATACCATCTCTTCAACCAAAGACTTGGACACAAGGTCAGCACAGAGGCAATGATACATGCAGTGAATAGCAGGTCTCAGCATGAACTTCCTCACAGGCGTTTCCAATATGAGCCTGGACAATCTTCTTCAGGTGAGCAATAAGATCCTGGGGAAGGCGGGAGTGGGAGAAGCTAGGGTTATTCTTTATTTTAAAAACATTAAAAAAACCCCAAACAAACTACTAGATGTTGAAGTCTAAAACTAGCCTATAGACTTCCCTGGTGGTCCAGTGGTTAAGACTCCACGCTTCCACTGCAGGGGTAATGGGTTCGATCGCTGGTTGGAGAACTAGAATCCCACATGTTGCACAGTGCGGCAAAAAAACAAAAAACAAAAAAACACCCAAAATAAAAAAACAAAACAACAAACAAAAAAAAACAAACTAGCCCCTACCCCTGCTGATGCAGTCCTAATATGACAGTTTGTGCTAAGACAGACTATAGTTTTCAAATTCTCATTTGACTGGATATTTTACCCTTTTAAAAACGAACAAGGGGAACTTCCCTGGTGGTCCAGTGGGTAAGACTCCACGCTCCCAATGCAGGGGGCCAGGGTTCGATCCCTGGTCGGGGACTAGATCCTGCATGCATACCGCAACTAAGAGTCCGCATGCTGCAACTAAGAAGTCCGCATGCTGCAACTAAAAGATCCTGCATGCCGCAACTCAAATCTGCGTGCCGCAACTAAAATCCCGCGTGCCGCAACTAAGACCCGGCGCAGACTAAATAAACAAATACGAAAGTAAATAGATAAATAAATAAATACAAAAAAAAAAAACTAACAAGAATCCAATTTCCAACTGAAAACTTCTAAGCCATTTTGTAGTTAACTGTCTTGAAAGACTTAATCGGGGGTTTTCAGTAAGGTATTGTGAAAGGCTGAAGAGGGCTTATGTGAGTTCAGTTCTGCACACAGACTGAGAGCTCAGGGTATTGGTATTAATATTGTCATGTGCTGGTTGGGTAAAGCTTAGGAAACCATCAAGAGCTGGAAGACAATTTTCAAAAGCAGGAAGGGAAGTTATAAATCTCCAAACTGTCTCTTGGAGGTTTGAATATATTTTTCTACTAATAGCAGGGTTTCTGCCTTAACATTTACCTGAGATTTCTATAAAAGCTTTCATTAATTGCTACTTAGTGTGTAACACTCACAGCGCTAGATTTGCAACTTGACATTTCAAATGTATTTTTCTTTTGTCCTAATGTAATAAATGATACTGATCTTACTTTCTTTAAAGAGTAGAATAAATTCATATTTGTTTGACAACGTACTTGTAGTAGGGTGGAATTAGAGAACCTTGATTATACAGTTTATATGCATCTTCAGATACGTGATGACCATTCAAAAAAAATTGGAGGAAACAGAATGACAATTTCGTGAAATTGCAATCTTTTGCATCTAAAAACCCCCTTCAACATTGTTAGGACACTGGCATAATAATAATCTTTTTCAACTGGACAAAGCTTTGTGTTACAGTCTAACTGACCCCAAAGTACCTATAAGCACTATGTCTTATACATATTAGATGTTCAATAAATAGCTTCTCGAATAAATGAACGGTAAGGCTTTTAGTGCCAAAAGTATTGCCGAAGGAAAGGGAGAGAGAGAAGAATCAGTGAGGAATTTAGACCTGTGCTACTCAAAGTGTGATCTACGGACCAGTGCCCATCCACAAACTATAACTGATCCACAACAGGGAGCTTACATCAAGATGGAAATCACCTCCATCACTGAGCTGTCAGTTCAGCTGACTTTTTTGGGGTTAGTGGGTAGCAAGGCTTTTTTGATGAGAGAAGCATTGAGTTACATTCTGGAGCAAGCTCCCTACTTCGTCATGGACCTATGAAATCAGTTTGCAGTCCGGCCACTTTGAATAGCACTGGTAGAACACTAGAGGGTACAGAGTCAAAGAAGGAAAAAGGAATTGGTATATTCCATACTCACGAAGAAGTCAAAGAAGGGTAAATTTTAATACCGTTTAGGTAAACAGGGATTAAGTACAAAAGGGAAAAAGTGAGACCATGTCTCTGTATAAAACATTTGTGAAGAACCGACTAAGAGATTTCCCTTGATATACAATTTTGTTCCACACACACCTCTGGTCCTTAGTCATCAATATACTCAAATGGTTCTGGGGGTTCTGGCTCTTGTTCCTCCTCCTCAATTTTTGGGCCATGGGCTGCCACAGGTTCCACCAGCTCTTCAATGTCTTCACTGGTATCCTTCAGAATGATGATGCCTCCAATGGACAGCTATTAAACAGAGCAAGGAATGAAGAAGCACAGGCTCCACTCATATTTCCAGAATGCTCCAGAATCTTGAGTGCATATCTGTTAAATGGTACCTCAAGGCTACTAGAATGATCTGGAAATAAAGAACTGGGATGGAACTACACTTTCCTAGATGAGAGTCAGGAAACTTGGGCATTTGTGCCTGTGTGATGCTACACTAGTGACTTAACTAAACTGTTCAAACATAAGAAGGGGCTAATAAAATCTTCCTGATCTATTCCTTCAGGTTAGTCTGAGGACTGAATGAGGACATCATTGCCAATGTGCATAAGAAAGGATAAAGATAACTGTAATCTATAGGAGTACATGCAAATTTAACCCAGTGGCTCTGGATGGTAGAACGTGTGGTGTTGCTGTTTGGATGATGCATCCCAATTTAAGAAGTATTTCTCAGCACTGTACTAGCCTCAGTTGGACTGCAGGGAGAATGTTTACTCTCCAAAGATGGTAGTCTAATGCCTTTCTACTCAGTGTGTGGTCCTGGACCAGTAGCATCCTCATTACCTTGGAGCTTGTTAGAAATGCAGAAAACTTGGCCCCGCTTTAGATCTCTGAATTTGTATTTTAACAATATCCTCAGGTGATTTATATGCATGTTAAAGTTTGAGACGCACACTAGTCTAACAGATACTTTATCATTTGTGAGAAAACCATCATTTTGGACACCAGTGACAATCTAGAAATGAAAAGCCAATTTTTCTCCAGCAATTTCAGAATGATAGAGCAATATAAGTATCACAAATATCTGAGTGTTTTTCACTATAATCTACAAATCCTTGTGATGCGAGACAGTGAAAAACTAGACTGGAAACAAAAGGGAAGTAGAGTGTAGACGCAATTCTATTAAGCCCTCTCCCAAACATATTAGCGAAAGGTAAATTCAAAAATCAAACTGTCTGCCCATCTCTGGTGTGCTAATCTTATTCTATTTGCTTGCCTGTGTCAAAGGAAATGGAAAGCTGCTCTCTGTAATTAAATCAGTCAACAGTGAAGGGAACATCTGGAAAAAACATATTTCTACCAAAGCACATTACTGGGAAGGAAAAGAAGCCCAAGCACGTTAGGCAAATGATTCATATATGTATAAGCATCTCTGCAGTTCAACCTAATCTAATTTTTACTCATCAGAACTCTGCTCTGCCACGCTATAAAACTGGTGTGCCTTCATGAATTTCTAAACTACTTCCCTTCTCTCAATACATATTCATACACGTTAATCTATAACCCTTTCACTTAAAAAGCTTGCTTTCCTTGAAGAAAAGCCATTTTATGAATGGACCCTTCTTTTAATACCAATATTCATCCAAGAACAGAGTAACATGGCCACTATCCTAATACTCCATGGTCTAAAAGTTTATTTGAACCTTCTAAAGGACCAAATGGAGATCAATCTTTTATCCAACAGAAAATACCCATGTTCACCAAAGGACTTCCTGCCTTTTGGAAATATATGGCTCCAGATTATAGTGGTACTATTTCATGCTTAACTGGAATGCTCCAGCCCAAATTCTGCAATATAATCAACATATGGGAAGAGCTTTTTATAGCTACATGGTTTAGATTTATTAATGCCTTATACGTTAGAGAGAAAGTTCACACTCTCTAAGCAGAGAATAAGATATATGACATTCTGTTTTCTGAGAAGGCTAGTGACAATGGAAGACAGAGGCAATGGGACACTTCCAGCTGCCAAATGTTCCATGCTCTCTATAAGACATCTTTTAAGATGGACAGGAAACAGAGTAGGAATGCCACCCATTTTCAAAACTAAAGCTGCTGGGACTTCCCTGGTGGTCCAGTGGTTAAGAATCTGCCTTCCAACGCAGGGGACGCAGGTTTGATCCCTGGTCGGGGAAATAAGATCCCACGTGCTATGGGGCAACTAAGCCTGTGCACTGCACCTACTGAGCCCAAGTGCCACAAACTACAGAGCCCATGCACTCTGGAGCCCACATGCCACAACTACAGAGCCCACACGCCGCAACTAGAGAGAAGCCCGCACACCACAATGAAGAGCCTGCGTGCTCTGGAGCCCGCGCACCACAACGAAAGATCCCACATGCCACAAAGAAGATCCCGTGTGCCACAACTAAGACACGACGTAGCCAAAAAATAAAAAATGAAATAAATAAATATTAAAAAAAAACAACAACAACGCTAAAGCTGCCTCTTTCAAATGCAATGTCTGAGGAAGGATCTGATGACCCTACCATTGAGTGTTCTGGAGGGAATGAGTCAGGGGGCACCCCTTTCTTCACTGCACACACAGAGGCAGTCTTTTCTTCCTTTTTTTAAAAATTGAGATATAATTCACATAACATAAAAGAACTCTTTTAAAGTATACAATTCAGTGATTTTTTTTTTTTAGCATACACACAAAGTTGTGCAGCCACCTCTACTATCTAATTCAAGAACACACTCATCAATGTAAAAGAAACTCTGCACCTGCTAGCCGTCATTCTCCATCCCCCACTCCCAGCTCCTACAACTGCTAAAGCAACTTCTGTCTGTATGGATTTGTCTATTCTGGACATCTCAAATAAACAGAACCATACATTATGTGGCCTTCTGCGTCTGGCTTTTTTCACTTAGGATAAGGTTTTTAAGTTTCAGACACAGTGGAGTATATATCAGTATGTCATTTCTTTCAGCTCAATAATACTGCATTGTGCATATCACATTTTGTTTATCCATCCACCACTTGATGGACATTTGAGTTGTTTCTACCTTTTGGCTATTATGTATAAAGCTGATATAAACATTAGTGTACAAGTGTTTGTGTGGACATAGTTTTCATTCTCTTAGGCATATACTAAGGAGTGGAATTGCTGGGTCATATAAGTCTACATTTAACTTTTCAAGGAACTGCCAAACTGGTTTCCATAGAGGCTGCAACACTTTACATTCCTACCAGTACTATATGTGGCTTCCAATTTCTCCATATCCTTGCTAACTTTAACCTACAAACCTGTTGTCTTTTTGATTATAGCCATCCTAGGGTATTATGAAGTATCTCCTTGTGGCTCTGATTTCCATTTCCCTAATGATGAATGATGTTGAGCATATTTTCATGTGCTTTTGGCCATTTGTAAATCTTCTTTGGAGAAATGTCTATTCAAATCCTTTGCCCATTTAAAAAATACATTTTTTAAAAATCATTTTTTAAGAGTTTTAAAAAATGTATTTGGGTATAAGTCATCAGGTATGTGATTTGAAAATATTTTCTATTCTCTGGGTTTTTTTTTTCCACTTTATTGATAGTGTCTTTTGTAACACAAAAGTTTTTAACTTGATTAAGTCCAATTTATCTTTTTTTGGGGTTGCTTCTGCTTTAGATGTCACATATGAGAAAACACTGCCTAATCCAAGATCATAAAGATTTACAGATAAGGTTTATATGGTGTTAGCTCTTACATTTAAGACTTTGATCCATTTTCAATTAATTTTTATATATGCTGTAAGGTAGGGATCCAATTTAATTCTTTTGCATATGGATAGCCATTTGTCTTAAGCACCATGTCTTGAAAATATTATTCTTTCCCCATTGAAGAAAATCAATCGACCATAAAATGGAGTAAAGACCTAAATGTAAGACTGGATACTATAAAACTGCTTAGAGGAAAACACAGGCAGAACACTCTGACAGAAATCACAGCAAATTTTTTTTTAGATCCATCTCCTAGAGTAATGGAAACAAAAGCAAAAATACACAAATGGGACCTAATTAAACTTAAAAGCTTTTGCACAGCAAAGGAAACTATAAAAAAAGACAGCATACAAAATAGGAGAAAATATTTGCAAACGATGTGACTGACAAGGGGTTAATTTCTAAAATATATAAACAGCTTATACAGCTCAATATCAAAAAAACAAACAATCCACTCAAAAAATGGGCAGAGGACCTAAATAGACATTTCTCCAAAGAAGACATACAGATGGCCAACAGGCACATGAAAAGATGCTCAGCATCACTAATTATTAGAGAAATGTAAATCAAAACTACAATGAGCTATCACCTCACACAGGTGAGAATGGCCTTCATCAAAAAAACTACAAATAATACATGCTGGAGAGAGTGTGGAGAAAAGGGAACCCTCCTACACTGTTGGTGGGAATATAAATTGGTGCAGCCACTATGGAGAACACTATGGAGGTTCCTTAAAAAACTAAAAACAGTTACTATATAATCCAGTAATCCCACTCCTGGGCATGTATCTGGAAAAGACAAAAACTAATTCAGAAAGATATATGCACCCCAATGCTCACAGCAGCACTATGTACAATAGCCAAGCCACGGAAGCAACCTAAATGCCCACTGACAGATGAATGGATAAAGATGTGGTATATATATGTGTGTACACACACACACACACACACACACACACACACACACACACACACACACACACAGAGGAATATTACTCAGCCATAAAAAAGAATGAAATAATGCCATTTGCAGCAACCTGGATGGACCAAGAGATTATTGTACACTCAGTGAAGAAAGTCAGATAGACAAAGACAAATATAATATATCACTTATCTGTGGAATCTAAAAAAAAAGTCAGATAGACAAAGACAAATATAATATCATATCACTTATCTGTGGAATCTAAAAAAACGGTATAAATTTATTTACAAAACATAAGTAGACTCAGATAATACTGCAGAAAGCAAACTTACGGTTACCAAAGGGGAAAGCGTGGGGGGGGAGGGATAAATTAGGAGTTTGGGATTAACAGATACACACTACTATATATAAGAGATAAACAACAGGACCTACTGTATAGCACAGGGAACTATATCCAATATCTTATAATAACCTATAATGGAAAAGAATCTGAAAAAGAATAGATATATACATAAATGTATAACTGAATCACTTTGCTATATACCTGAAACTAATACAACATTGTAAATCAACTATACTTCAATTAAAAAAAAAGTCAAATTGACCATAAATTTTTGGACTCTCAATTTAAATTCATTTATCTGGATGTCTATCCTTATGCCAATACCAGTTTTGATTACTGTAGCTTTGTAGTAAGTTTTGAAATTGGGAAGTGTGATTCTTCCAACTTTGCTCTTCTTTCTCAAGATTGTTTTGGCTATTCTGGGTCCCCTGTATTTCCATATGAATTTTAGGATCAGTTTGTATATTTCTGCAAAAAAAGTCAGCTGGGATTTTGATAAGGACTGTGTTGAACCTATAGATCAAATTGGGGAGTACGGCCATCTTGAGTAATACTAAATCTTCCAATTTGTGAACATTAATTATTGGCTCTGTAGTTTTTTTCCTTGTAATGCCGTTGCCTGGTTTTACTACAGGGTAATATTGGCCGCATGGAATAAGTTTGGCAGTGTTTCCTCCTCTTGTATTTTTTTAGAGCAGTTTGTAAAGGATTGGTGCAATTTTTTCTTTAAACATTTGATGGAATTAACCAGTGAAGCCATCTGGCCCCGGGCTTTTCTTTATAGCTTTCTGATTATTAATTCAATCTCTTTACTTGTTATATATCTATTCAGATTTACTATTTCTTCTTGAGTCAGTTGCAGTAGTTTGTGTCTTTCTAGGACTTTGTCAGTTTCATCTAAATTACCTAATTTGTTGACATATAGTTATTCACAGTACACTTTCATAATCCTTTTATTTCTGTAAGGTTGGTAGTAATGTGTAAGGCTGGTAGTAATGTGCCCTCTTTGTTTCCTGATTTTAGTAATTTGAGTCTTTCCCCTTTTTTTGATTAAACAGGTAGAAATTTGCCATATATAATAAGAATAATCATAACAATATCCAACTTTAGTATACACATACTGTGTGCCAGACATGGTTCTGTATGGCTTACGTATGTGCCAAACATACCTATATGTTGTGTCCCCTCCCCCAATTCATATGTTGAAATCCTACCTCACCCCCACAGAGTGTAATGGTATGAGAAGATGGGTCTTTAGGATGCAATTAGGTCATGAAGGCAAAGTCTTCAGGAATGAAATTCATGCCCTTATAAGAAGAAACATGAAGAGAGTTTGCTTTCTCTTTCTCTGCTATGTGAGGATACGATGAGAAGAGGGCTGTCTATAAGCTGGGATGATGGCCTTTACCAAGAACTTGCTCATGCTGGCACCCTGTTCTTGGACTTCTAGTCTCAGAACTATGAGAAACAAAGATTTGTTGTTTAAGCCACCCAGTCTTAAACAGTAGGTGGCAATTTGCTATAGCAGCCAGAACAGACTAAGACATACTTTAATGCAAATTACATTTTTATATAGTGTGTACACATCAACACCAATTTATGATTGCACTGTACAGTTGTCTTTTAAATCAGATAAGAGGAAAAAAGACCAGGGACGGGGTGGTGAGCTAGCCACCCTGGGGACAGGGTGAGAGCAGACTCCGGCCACAGGGTGGGGTCCCTCTGGTCTAGAGTTCTGTGACCACATTTTCTGAACTCCAACTCATCTGATAAAGAATTTTTCTGGATCCCTTCATAATCTTAAGAATTACTGAAGACCACAAATAACAAATGTTGGCAAGGTTGTGGAGAAAAGGGAACCCTTGTGCACAGTTGGTGGGAATGTAAATTGGTTTAGCCACTATGGACAACAGTATGGAGGTTCCTCAAAAAACTAAAACTAGAACTACCAGATGATCTAGCAATTCTACTCCTGGGTATGTATCTGAAGAAAATGAACATTAATTTGAAAAGATATATGCACTGCAATATTCATAGCAACAGTGTTTACAATAGCCAAGATATGGAAGCAATGTAAGTGTCCATAAACAGGTGAATGAATAAAAAAGAATAAATGGAATACTACTCAGCCATAAAAAAGAATGAAATTGTGCCATTTGCAACAACACGGATGGACTTGGAGGGTATTATGCTCAGTGAAATAAGTCAAAGACAAATACTGTATGATATCACTTATATGTGGAACCTAAAATATAAAACAAACTAGTGAATATACGAAAAAGAGACTCACAGATATGGAGAACAAACTAGTGGTTACAGTGGGGAGAGGGAAGGGGGAGGGACCAGATGGGGGCAGGGGATTAAGAGGTACAAACTACTATGTATAAAATAAACTCCAAGGATATATTGTACAGCACAGAGAATATAGCCAATATTTTATAATAACTAGAAATGGAGTATAACCTTGAAAAATTGTGAATCACTATGTTGTAACCTGAAATTTATATAATATTGTAAATCAACTATACCTCAATTTAAAAAATTTATGGAGAAAAAAAGAGGAAAAAAAGAGTTAGAAACAAAAATACACTTATACTATCTTTTATATTTACCTATATAATTATGTTTACCAGTGCTCTGTATTTTTTCATGTGGATTCAAGTTACTGTGTCCTTTCACTTCATCCTGAAGGGTTCACTTTACTACTTCTTGTATGGCAGGCTGGCTAGCAGCAAATTCTCTTAGTTTTCATCTGTGAATGTCTCAATTTTGCCTTCATTTTTGAAGGATAGTTTTGTTGGATATAGCATTCTTGGTTGAGACTTTTCTTTGAGCACTTTGACTGTATCAACCTTCTGCCTTCTGGCCTCCATAGTTTCTAATGACAAATCAGCTGTTGATCTTATTGTGGCTCTGGGTACATGATGAGGAGTTGTGTTTCTCTTGCTGCTCTCAAGATTCTCTGTCAAATCTGCTGCGTTTCTATACAATAACAATGAACTAGCAGAAAGAGAAACTAAGAAAACAACCCCATTTACAATTGCAACAAAAAGAATAAAATACCTAGGAGTAAGTTTAATCAAGGAGGAGAAAGACCTATATACTGATAACTGAATAAGACACTGTTGAACGAAACTGAAAATACAAAGAAATGGAAAGACATTTCATGCTCATAAATTAGAAAAATTAACAATATTAAAATGTCCATATACCTAAAGCAATCTATAGATTCAATGCAATCCCTATCACAATCCCAATGACATTTGTTTTTACAGAAATAGAACAAAAAAAATCCTTAATTTTAAAATGTAAATACAGAAGACCTGGAATAGCCAAAGAAATCCTGAGAAAAAAGAACCAAGCTGGAGGTGTCACACTCCGATTTCAAATTATACTACAAAGCTGTAGTAATCAAAGCAGCATGGTATCGGCAGAAAAATAGACACAACAGACACACAGATCAATGGAACAGAACTGAACATTCAGAAATAAACCCACATATACAGACAACTAATTTACGACAAAGGAGCCAAGAGCATACAGTAGAGAAAGTAAAGTCTCTTCAATAAACCGTGTTGTGAAAACTGGACAGCCAAATGCAAAAGAATGAAACCAGATCACTCTCTTACAGCATACACAAAAATTAACTCAAAATGTATTAAAGACTTGAATGTAAGACATGAAATCGTAAGACTCCTAGAAGAAAACACAGGCAGTAAGCTTTCCGACACTGGTTTTAGCAATATCTGTCTGGATATGTTTCCTCAGACAAGGGAAACAAAAGCGAAAATAAGCAAATGGGACTACTTCAAACCAGAAGTTTCTCCACAGCAAAGGAAACCATCAATGAAAAGAAAACCTACCAAATGGGAGAAGATATTTGCAAATCATATATCCATCATACAAGAGGTTCATATCCAAAATATATAAAGAACTTTTACAACTGACCAACAAAAAAAAAATGACTAAATTTTAAAAAAGGCAAAGGACTTGAATAGATATTTTTCCAAAGATACAGGTGGCCAACAGGCACATGAAAAGATGTTCAACAATGCTAATTATTAAGTAAATGCAAATCAATCAAAACGACAAGATATCACCTCATACCCAATAGAATGGCTATTATCAAAAAGGCAAAAAATAACAAGGGTTGGAGACGATGTGGAGAAAAGGAAACTCTGGTACACTGTTGGTCGAAATGTAAATGGATGTAGCCATTGTGGAAAACAGTATGCAGATTCCTCAAAGAATGATCCAGCTATTCCACTTCTGGGAATATGAAAACACTAATTTGAAAAGATATATGTACCTCTATGTTCACAGCAGCATTATTTACAACAGCCAAGATATGGACACAACCTAAGTGCCCATCAATAGAAGAATGGATAAAAAAGATATGACACACACACACACACACACACACACACACACACACACACACACACAATGGAATACTTACTATTCAGCCATAAAAAAAGGATGAAATCTTGCCATCTGCAATAACATGGATACACCTTGAGGGTATTATGCTAAGTGAAATAAGTTAGATGGAGAAACACAAATACCATTTCACTCATATATGTACTAAAACAAAAAAATTAATGAACAAGCAAAACAAAGCAAAAAAAAAAAAAAAACCACAGAGAAAACAGTAACTTCTGGGGGTGTGTGGGAGGGTGAAATGGAGAAAGGGGGGTCAACTGTATGGTGATGGATGGAAACTAGAGTTTTGGTGGTGAGCATACTGCTGTGTATACAGAAGGTGAATTATAATGTTGTATACACAAAACTTACATTTGTTATAAACCAATGTTACCTCAGTTAAAAAAAAGAAGAAAAATAAGAAAAGAATCCTTCTTTGTCTTTCAACAGTGTGATTATGATGTGTCTAGGTGTGGCTCTCTTTATCTTACTTGGATTCACTGAGCAGCCTGGATATGTAGATTAATGTTATTCATAAAATTATGGAAGTTTTCAGTCATTATTTCTTCAAATATTCTTCTATACTTTTCTCTCTCTTTTTGGGACTCCCATTATCCCATTTCTGTGTATGTTGGTATGCTTGGCTTTTAACAGGTCTGTTCATTTTTTGTTCACCCTTTTTTTGTTGTTCCTCAAATGACCTATTTTCAAGTTTGCTCAAGTCTTCCTGAATCAGCTGTTGAGCTCCTATAGCAAATTTTTCATTTCAGTTATTGTATTTTTCAAATCCAGAATGTCTATTTGATTATTTTTTACAATTTCTATCTCTTTACTGATATTCATGATTTGTTAAGACAACATTCTTATACTTTCCTTTAGTTCTTTAGACATAGTTCCTTTAGTTCTTTGAACATATTTTAGTTGATTTAGTCTGCCTATTATGTACAAATCTACGCTTCCTCAGAGACAGTTTTATTAATTGCTTTTTCCTGAGTATGAGTCATGTTTATTGCTTTGTATGTCTTGTAATTTTCTGTTGCAAACTGGACATTTAAATAATATAATGTGGCAACTCTGGAAATCAGATTCTCACCTCTCCCCAGGGTTTGCTGTTGTTGTCTGTTTTGTTCTTTTCTATAAAGTATTTTCTGTTGTATGTGACCACTGAAGTCTTCTCTCAGTTACCTGATTGGACAGCTAATGACTAGCCAGGGATTTCCTTAAACACCTGGAAAAATAAGTCTCTGAGTCTTTGCTGAGGGGCTATGTGTGTGATTGGGGCACACCTTCAACAGTCAGCCAGGCATAGACAGAGGAAATCTTTCGCTTGTAAAGGAACAACTGTTACAGCTTCCTCGGATTTATTTTAGGCAAAGGCTTAACAATCATTTAAGTTCCAGCTGAGGAAAACCAGTCTCCTCATATGGCCTCATGACACTGAGCATATACTTTGCTCTCTTTAGTTCTTCATAACTGTCAAAATCACTAGGTGTTTTGTGTGCTTAAAGTATTCACTAGTTGTGTACTAATATACCTGTTCTGGCACGAGCAGTTTCGAAAGGATGCTGTTAGAATATATTCTCTAGAAACGTCACTTTAGCGAGCTGGGTTGCAGATTAGATAGCGACTACATTTAATGTGTCCATTAGTGGTTCTATTAATTCATTCATTCGACACTACAGACCAAGAGTATTAGGTCCTAGTAATGCAAAATTAATAGGAGATGGGAGAAGACCTGCAAGCTATTCCGTCTTTCCTGGCCTGACTGCCTGCTGCCCACAGATGGCTGATGACTTGTCACCACCACCAAGTAATATTCACTGACTGAGGATTTACCATGTTCTACATGTTGTTTTAAGTGTTCCACATATAACAACCTATTTAATCTTTACAATATTCCTAGGCGATAGGCAGTATCACCATCCCAATTATTAGATGAGGAAACTGAAACACGAAGCAATCAAATTACTTGTCTCAGTTACACAGCTAAGAAACGGCAGATCTGGAATATAAACTCAGTTGTGCCCAATTCTAGCTCTTCCACTAAATATCTTCCATCCTCTGCCCTTGTCTCCTCTAGCTGATAATCTAGTCAGGTAAGAGCTTGACTCACAATTGTGGGTAAGAGTTGTCACCACCATCAGGGACCACCTTCAAGCTAATGAGAATGGGTTTACTTTTCTATAAGGACCTAGAAATCTTGTCTATGACATTTTAGACAGGTCCAGGATTTGAATGTATTAAATATACATTTAATCTACCAATGGTTCTCTAGTTTTCGAGATACAAGAACCTAGAAAATATAAAGACATTATCATGGCTCAAATTTCTGATCAGCATTTGTTTCTAACATGAAACAGTCTGCCCTAGAATAAATTAAATGGCATGAAGATCCTTTTCTAATTGTAAAATAGAACACTCTAAGTGCTTATGTATTAACTGTATTACCTTGTTCAATCACATTCCTATGAGTTAAGGATGATAATTCTTATTTTAAAGTAGTGAAAACTGAGGAAGAGAGGATTAGTACTTGGCTTAAGGTCTCAAAGGCTGAAAGTGGTAGAATCAGGATTCAAACTCAGGGTGTCTGGCTCCAGAGTCTGTAGTCCAAATCACTATGCTGTATTAGAAACTTCCATGATGTAAGCCTTTGGTAGATGAAGGATGTTTGCAGGGTCACACAAAGAAAAGTCTCCCCAAATCTATATGGAATGGAGTCTCTTTTGCTAAGAGATTTATTAGTACTACAGAGCTTTTCCCAATACTTTGGAGATTTATCCTTCTCTATAAAGATTCCATTGCCCTACAGATTAACATCCTACTGGTATATAGTTAAGGGCCACTGGTGACTTACTGGTTTGAAAGGCTGGTATCTGCAGGTCTCTGGCATGCTTAGGACCTTAAGTTGGGCAGGCATAACTCGGGCTGGGTTATCCAATAACTGGAAGTTAGGCTCAGGTTCTTTTTTCTTCTCTTTTTCTTCCTTTTTCTCTGCCTCATCCTAGGGGGGAAAAATAGCCCCATAAAGGTTCACTTCTGTTCTACATGACTGAATAACGTTTAATAAATTTACTGAGCAACTATTAGGTGCAAAAGTAGTTAGGATTAGACATAACGGAAGTAGAAGTAAAGTGATACCAGACTCAGACAAGAGAGATGGTAACTCTGCTTGGGGATGAGAATGATATTTAACTTAGTTGTACAGAGTGAGAAGGTTTTTCTATCATCAGAGATATTAAAAAATAAATGATGTTCCCTTTGCCTGAAAGGGCTTTTCTCTCTACCACCATCATCTCACTGTCTGATGAAAATCCTACTCTGCCCTTCAAAACTCATTTTAGTTGTCATTTCCTCCAAGAACTTTTTTTTTTTTTTTTTTTTTTTTGTCGTACGCGGGCCTCTCACTGTCGTGGCCTCTCCCGTTGCGGAGCACAGGCTCCAGATGCTCAGGCTCAGCGGCCATGGCTCATGAGCCCAGCCGCTCCGCGGCATGTGGGATCTTCCCGGACCGGGGCACAAACCCGTGTCCCCTGCATCGGCAGGCGGACTCGCAAGCACTGCGCCACCAGGGAAGCCCTAAGAATTCATTTTTGATTTGTACCCTTCTATTCTTCCCATGAATGGGTATAATTTCTAAAGTCTCTTCCAATTAAAATTTTGAGTCTCCATGCTTGGAACAGGATAATTATTTAAAGGAAGCCAAGAGCAAGGTATAACAATGTTCAACTAAGGAAGAATCTGGACCATGACAGAGAAAGCTACATCAACCCATATGACCACCAAGTTATACCTACCACTTCCATTTTCTCCTCCTCCTTTTTTTCCTTTTCTTTTTCCTTCTTTTTAGCCTTGGCAGTTATAGATAACACAGCAGTGGAAACCTAGAGGAGTGAACAGGGTAAATCATTGTAATCCCTTACTTACACGCAAATGTACAAGCCCAATGAGAATTCAGTTCTACAGTACTTTTCTGTTTCCTGGTAGAAAGTATCATAAAGAACAAAATAATCTGGGAATATAAAGATAACTTACTGTTACAGCCATCAGGTAAATCTTTAGTTCCTAGAGGCCTGTGTCCAATATAACTCTAATTTTTTTTGATCTGTAGTACACCTTGGATGTGAATTTGCTATGATAAGTTTCTAAGATAGAGATTTGGGTGCCACATCCTTTTTTACTTCATAGGGAAAGCACTGGAAAACAAAAATTTTCTCCAAACCTGGTTGTAAAGATCTCTCACTGGACTAGATGCCCTACAATGGTAATCCACAGTGGGTGAGTCCTTAACCTAGAATTATCCTCCTTGATGGGTCTCATTGAAATCAAAGGTGAAACAGGTACTTCGAAAGGCTGGGCAGTAATGGTGTAAAGCTGCCTTTGTTTTAGACTCAAAAGGGAGGGGGCCCTGAAACACAGCTGATGAACAAGATACTGCTGTCAAAGGATATCATCACCTACCACCCGCAAATTTGGCCAGTTATATAATTATCCCTACTTAACTGTAACATTTACAGCAAATAGTCAACTGGCTAATATGGAACATTCTCTTGTGGGAAAAAATCATTTTCCTAAACCTCAAGTGTCATAAAGGGTAATTTTACTGAGAAAACTGCAGGGGCAAGCACAGCTCTCAATTTCACCATACTTTAACTTAACACATATCAATGAGTGTCTTCATGCTTGTGGGGAGGAGTATAAATTGGTTATATCCATTTTGAAAAGAAATTTAGTTAACACTTATAAAAATAAATAATGTGCATTCCTTTTGATCAAGCAGTTCCATATATAAGATCCTAACCTATACACATACTTGTACAAGTGCACAAATATACATGCATAAAAACTCTATTCCAGTCCCATTTGTAACAGTGACAAATCAGAAATAACCTTAAATGTCTATCAGATAAAGAACTGGTAAGACAATGATATATACATAAAGGGATTGCTCTGCAGCTTTGGAAAAAAAGAGATCAATACACATTGAAAGTTTTTTAAAAAAACTGTTAAAGTGAAAACAATAAGATACAGAACAGCACACAGAGAATAATTTGATTTGTGGTATAAAAAGTATAGCTATGTGCAGAAAAAACATTTGGAGGGATTTACAAATTGTGATTCCTGCAACATGGGACTTGGATGACCAGGAGAGAAAAGGGCTTTCACTTTATATTCCTGTGTAACATTGGATTTTACTATGAGAAGTATTACTTTAAAAATACCTACTTTAGAACATAACAGTATTTAAAACAAACCCAAGTAAAACACTAAGCAGCTCCTATATAGGTACAAATGGTGCTCGAAGTAGCAAAAAACCTACCTTTTCCTTTTCTTTTTCTTTTGGTACTTCCAGAGGGGCAGGATATGCAAATGTTGATGGTTTACAGTTTGATTTATACTGAACTTTCGGCATCTGAAGAAATAAGAGAATTCCCCCCCTCTATTAAAATAATCAAAATCAAGATTTAAGTATTCTATGCTCTTAACAAGCATACAGATACCAAGGGGTGCCAGAAGTTTCAATCCTGGCTAAATTACAGTTATTCAATTATGTTACCACTGCTCCCTTAAAGGCATCTCTCTTCTTTCACTGAATTAGTTTTGAGGTGCTTTACAGAACTACTGTGGTTCCCTATACTTTCTTGAAGCTCTGTGCCTTTGAACAGGCATCCCTTTCATTTTTACTGACCACACACCCTGCTTCAGAGCGTTAAGTCCCACTCACGGTGTGAGCGTCAGATCAACTGTTACCTTCTTTGTGAAGTGTCATCTGATTATCTAACCTGCATTCCTAACTTCCATGTCCCTTCCTTGTACCACAGTAACAACCTATACACGTCCATATACAGTTTCTACACCATATAATCACACCTTACAAGAGTCTAGCATGAGCCTAATGGAAAAGTCGGCTTTGCATTACTTACTGACCAGGTTTAAAGTTCTCTAGTCTGAATTTTTCTCTTTACCCAAGAGAATGGTAATGAGCATCACATTTACTAGGACAAGCAATCTTGTCCTTTCCACCCCACTTTCACTGTAAGGAATGGAAACAGAGATCATAAAATTGTGTGCCAGAGGAAGAAGTCCCTAAAGATTATACAGTATGTTTAACCACAATGTTAAATGTTAGGGATTGGTAAAACAAAAGATTCTTGCTCTGAGAGATAAAACTGCTCAATATTTACAAATGTGAGTAGTTTAATACTGAAACACTTAGAGGATAATTAATTGGCTATACAGCTATACTGAAAAAAATCAACTCAATGAAATACTCAATCTTTACCAGCCATTTTTTGGCCTAAAATTTTTCCACTCTGAAAACTTAACAGAATGTTTTAACAATGGCGATGACCAAATGTAAGAGTTATTTAAAGATCAGAAAGCCTCTGAGAGGATGCAAGACCAAGAAAGTGCGTCATCAGGCCACAGGACTGAGAAAAAAGACATAAGCAAAAACCTCATTTAACAAAAAAAAAGGATAGTGTGATGACAGGGAATGTATCACCTTAGGTCTTTGACTCAAGTGACTAGTTTCTTTCTGTCAGTGTCCCTGGCTCTTCACTGCTGGTCTTGCTTTCTGCCACTACCAAAGGGACATCCTCCTATCTTGTTTTCCCTTTAGCAACAATCCTTTCTTCCATCAAATGCTCTAGCATCACATAACACTGAAACATATCCCTGTCTCAAACCTTCCTCCCTTAGTAAGATTTAGTTTAGGTCTTCCTTGCCCAGATTATTGCAATAGCATTGTAACAAATTTCCACTGATATCAGAATGTTTCTAAAATGCAAATCTCATCATGTCATTTATCTGCAAGAAATCCTACAACAGCTCTCACAGACCTTCAATATTAAATAAAATTCATCAGTGATTATAAAGTCTTTTCATATTTTTATATTTTGCCCCCCTCTTACCAATCCCTCTCAATCGATTTACCCAAGGTTACACAGTTAGTAAAAAGACTTGATTTTCAAAACTTCCACCAACACACTCCTCTCAATAAGGTGATGACTCAGTCTGAAGGGAGAATACTTTATTAATAAGATGCTGACTAATCTTTAAAATTTTATGAAAATCCTCGTGAGTGGGTGGCAAATAGGATATGGTGAAGATACAATATAAAACTGAGGTCTCACAAACATACCTTTAAGTCCTTGTTAAGGCCAATGACACAGGTAGGGGTATAAGCCAATGACAGGAAGTGTGAAAGAGGAAACCAGAACCAGAACTGGGTAAAGACAAGGACGCCAACCACAGAAGGCATATGGGTGTGCCCAGTTCTGGACTGCAAGGAGATTGTGACATTATGTCCACCTGTAGAAAAGGAGAGAAATCATAAAGATGAATCTAGTTGAGCAATAATAAAGATTTCTAAGTACTACACTAGGGAAGCATTTCGTGATTATTTTGAGAGTATAGTTCTAAAATCTAATATGAAGTCACTGGAATTAGTTAGCCAATGAGCTATCTAGGGTCTCCAAAATTGGAAATACTGGACTAAGGGTAATTTAGAACTTCTTTCTATATAGGTAGGCATTTTTCAAAAACTAAGCCTGAAGGATATCAGAACTTGTATGCTTAATTAAATATTAATCTGTATTGTACACTGGCTTTTAATGTGCAAACAAAAAGTAAAATTTTAGTACATATCATATTTGTAAACAATGGCAAAGAGACAAGAGATAAATACTGTTTGCTTATTTTTGTTCTTTCTGCTTTAGTCATGTCTGAATGCAGGCAGCTCCAAGATTAACTAGCCTTGTGATCTTGGACAAATCACTTTACCTCTAAAAGTTTTTTTTTCCCATTGGCAAAAGGAGAGTTTGAACTTGAGCATTTGAATTAGAGCACTACCACTAACAAAAGAAAAAATTTTAATATCCAATCCTTGATTCAACTGAAAAATTTTTTTGAGTAAGCACAATATGTAAAACAATGAAATCAGAGCTAATTCTGTTAAATCAGAAGAGATTTTGGGCTTGAATCTGACCTGTTAATCTACCTCTTTCCACATCCCCTAGACTTTCCCTTGAGGGAGTGCAGAGAAACACAGTTTGAAAGCTAGTGAACAAGAACTAAGATCCAAGTATCAGTTAGCTAGATCTCTACTGGGACCTCATAAGGCTGAGATTCTAGGAGGTTTTAGGGGTTGCAAACTTGAATGTCTTTAGGAACTGGTCAGGTAAACAAATGAGAAAAGTTGGACTGAAAGCAGTGTGGATTGAAGCAAACTGAAAAGTTCATGTCATATTTAAAGAGGACATGTTACCAGGGGTGTTAGATCCAGGGTCACTATGTAATTTTGTTTTTAAAAGTACACTTGAATCTGGATTTCGGACAAAATTTTGCAAATTTTGCTAGGCAGGCAAAAACCTGTTTAAGGCAGGTATGGCCCACGGGCTGTTGTGTTGCAGCCTCTGGCCTATAGTAACAGTGTTAGTGTTGGACCCCAGAACTTTGAGACCCGAATCTTTTAGTTTATATAATATAGCCCATAAAAATAAGGCTTGTTTGTGCCTAGTCACCATCCTAATATGAATTCCAATTCTGGATCTCCATTGCTCACATTTCACTTCTCTTCATCTCAGTATCACACAGACACCTTCATGTTTTGTATGTATTTATTTATGGCTGTGTTGGGTCTTTGTTGCTACGCAAGGGCTTTCTCTAGTTGCGGTGAGCGGGGGCTACTCTTTGTTGCGGTGTGCGGGCTTCTCATTGCGGTGGCTTCTCTTATTGCGGAGCACGGGCTTCAGTAGTTGTCACACGTGGGCTCAGCAGTTGTGGCTCACGGGCTTAGTTGCTCCATGGCATGTGGGATTTTCCCGGACCAGGGCTTGAACCCGTGTCCCCTGCATTGGCGGGCCGATTCTTAACCACTGCGCCACCAGGGAAGTTCTGCCTTCATGTTTTGTTTGGAGTTAGGAAGTGAGTACTAACTTTACTAAGCCAAAAAGCATTTTTTATAAGAATCGGTTCTACTGTTCAACCAAATAACCTAGATTTTCTTAATACTCCCTCTACAGATATTTCATTTAAGATTTTACCTAGAAATAAATCAGGTATACTTTAATTGTGTTTTTCCAACAGGAATGAGTTATACTTTTACTGTCTGCTTATATTCTTCCCTACTCTAACCCCCTACATTCACAGAATGCTTACTATATATTAAGAATTTTGAAATACTGAAAAAGATTCCAAGGAGCCTCCAATCTAGTGAAGACAGATAATTAGATAATTAAAATAAGGCATAAAAGTATTATGATAGGTATAACTGGGTACTAGCCCCACCTACATGGTGGAGGCTGAATACGGTAGAAGAAGAGGGGGGAAAGGCTTCCTAGAGAATGTGATATTTGATCTAAGTTTTGAAGCTGAATTTTCTTTTATTTCAATGAAACCTATCTTCTTCAGACCTAGAAACTAAACTAGCCTTTAGTTCTAATAGTTTGAGATTTAATATAAAACAAGGGCAAGTTTATTCTATTGATAGTGTTTGCACAGTTTTACAAACTTCACCATAAACTTTCTTAATCTTCAGCTTTTCTCCCTGAAGAAACCAAATCATTGAGTGAGTTCTCATAAACTTCACTCATTCCTTTGAAGTTGCCCTCTCCAGATTTTCTCTACTACCATTAACTTCTGAGAGATAAATTACAGGACTAAAATTTTTTCTAATGCAATTGCAGAAATGTTTTCCAGGAAGAAAGGATATTAGCAAAGTGAAAAAGGGTACGAAAACAATCTTATGCTCCTAATAGCAAATATGGCAGTACACAACTTTTAGGTACTTAATAACACTAAAAAGAGAAATGGAAAGAAGCATCAAAACTTGATTGGTTCCTCACAGATCAAATAGACATTCACAAAAAAAAAAGATGGAAGGAGAGAAGGGCTCAAAGAGGAAGGAGGGGAAAACAGAGAGAGGACTTCTAGTAAAGATGGCAGAATAAAGCTAAAACAAAGAATTATAAGAGACGGAAGGAGAGAAGGGCTCAAAGGGGAAGGAGGGGAAAACAGAGAGAGGACTTCTAGTAAAGATGGCAGAATAAAGCTAAAACAAAGAATTATTCTCTCCCCAATTTCTTAACAAATGACTCTAATTTAGTAGTACTGAATGAATGAGTAAAGGGTTGAAGCCTAAAACCACAAACTTCAAAAACTAGCAGCTAAAAGAAAACATAAAAGATTATGGAGTGGTAAAATGTTACTTCTAAATCCTATTTAATAACCAGTTACCCAAAGTAGCCAATCTGAAAAGGTTACATAATGTATGATTCCAACTATATAACATTCTGGAAAAGGAAAAACTAAAGCTATAGAGACAGCAGAAAGATCAGTGGTTGCCCAGGGACTGGGGATGAGGGGGTGGGGAGGGAGGAAGGGATGAAAAGGTAGAGCACAGAGGATTTTTAAGACAGTGAAAGCATTCTGTATGATACTGTAAAGGTGGATACATATCATTACGCATCTATCAAAACCCACAGAGAGTGAACCTGAATGTAAACTAGAAACAAAAAAAAGCATTTTTTATAAGAATCAGGGTTCTACTGTTCAACCAAATAACCTAGATTTTCTTAATACTTCCCCTACAGATATTAACAAAATCCAGTCAGTTAAGTGTCAAGTCTTAGTATAGATATCTTGGAAAAAGAAGTAGCAATAAAAGAAATGGTGGTGAGCACTGAATCCCTTTAAATATGAAACTAAGACTAAACTGTGAGAATTATGATTTCACAAGAGTATGTAAATGTTATGAGCTATGACAATGTAAACATAATATAAAAATTCTGGAAGGTGGCAAAGAATGAGAAGGGAGAAACTATGGCATGTCAATGTCTGTATCATTTATACATGGGAGAGAATCAATACCATCAAGAACTGAAATGGTTTACTTCACCTAAAGCATCTACAGAATACTGTCCTTATTTATATACAGCTGCAACAACCTATCTTTAAATTAAAAAGAGAGAAAAATATAAATTGTATGTTAAACACTAAAAATTTAAGCAGAAAACTCTCAACTTCTTGGAAAATTAAAACAAAACAAACTTTACTAGACAAATGGATTAAAAGAGAAGGGTATTTGCCTCAAAAATTTAGAAAACAAGGACTTCCCTGGTGGTCCAGTGGCTAAGACTCCATGCTCCCAATTCAGGGGGCCCGGGTTCGATCCCTGGTCAGGGAACTAGATGCCACATGCATGCCACAACTAAGAGTTCGCATGCCACAACTAAAGATCCCATATGCTGCAACGAAGATCCTGCGTGCTGCAACTAAGACCCAGCTCAGCCAAAATAAATTAATTAAAAAAAATTTAGAAAACAGCACCAACATTCTAAAAAAGAAAGAAAAAGCAAATAAGAGTCAAGCAAAAATAAAGAATTTAGGGGGAAAAAAGACTAGCAATAGCATATAAACAAAAAGAGAAATCTCTAGCAAATCTAATTAAGAAAAAGATAATATAATCAAATTAGAAAGGAGACAGATTTTTTAAAAAAGCCTTATATATAAGGGAGATTACCTAAAATTAAAAAATAAGGATGCTAAAAATCTTAATAAGACTTAAAAAATACTCTAAGTACAAAACCTGACAAGGTTAACAAAAAAACTTACGATATCAAAAACTTCAGCTTCTTTCTCTGATTCCCTTCACTAGAAATATAAACACATTTCTAGTTGACCAATAAAAGAATGGTTGCAATAAATATGGCTAAGTGTTTTTATTAGAAGAAATTAAGATAACCAACAAGTTTTAGAAAAGCTCATCTAGTAATAGAATTACTATGAAAACCTTGAGATACTATTGTTTTACCTTCCAAATTCGCAAAGATTAATGAAAAAGATTATATTCTACATGCCTAGGGTACAGTTAGAAAAAGAATCTCACACTTGAATAATGAAATAGTTATGCTTCCTCCCTTCTACCCTACTGAGTGAGATATCACCAGTAATAACAGTTAAAGAGTAGGTTGAATGAACCCCAAGTCCAAGGTACTAAAGCACACCATTCTATCTTGAAAGGGTAGCCCATCTCTTTCTAAATAAACCACAGTGTAGTGGTGAAGAATGTGAATTCAGGAGCCAGTTGGTACAGTGTGCTACACATTTACTAGGCAAATATTCCATGTATCTTATTTTAGGATGATTTAGCTGCTAGAATTTGTCTAAAACCTAATTTTTTCCTCAAAAAATTTCCAATGTCAACTTGTTTAAAACTGACACAAAGAAAATTAAAGGAAAAGAAATCAGCCAACACTCACTGAGCACTTTACTAAATGACTGGGACTGTTTTAGTTGCTTTACATAGATTTTTAATCCTCCCAATACTATGAGGTAGACCTTACGAAACAAGAAAACAGACATAAAGAGGGGAAATATAGCTAGTACTGTAAAGGGACTGGGATTCAAACCGTAAGAGTCTGCAGTCTTAACTCTACTAAATTACTTCTATGAACTGCAGGCTCCAAATTTTCTCCAGGAGTAATTTGTCCCAGACTCAATTTCTACTTTGTCATATAGTTAGAACAGATATTTCATTAGATTTAGTTTAAATAGACAAATTAATCTGGAAGAGTTAAAAACATTTACCTGCATCCAGTATGCCCTGGGCCAGAATAGCGCCAAACTTGGCCATGACATCATCATGTTTATCATTGATGACTTTGGAATACAGCTGTCTGAACTGATTCACCTGAAGGAACAAGAAATAGAATTATAGTCTAGTTCTATTCACTTGCTGTGTCATTTTTGGCGGGGAATAGACTGCTCAAATGGCAATGAAACCTGAGTTCTGATTCACAACATTCAAAAAGAGAGGGATCTGGACCGGATTTGAAGGCAGAACAGTCCCATGGTTGAGATCATGGATGTCATGACTTTTCTGGTATGGGAGCACCAGCTCTGTTTCCAATCCTCATTCCACAGTGGATGATTCAGACTCAGGGGAATGCTGAGTGTGATTTCATATCGCACCACTGTTAGTCAGCAGGCTTCAACAGTTCAAGTGAACACTAAGGCTTTCAGTGAACTCTGAATTACACCTCTTCTGCTCACCATCAACCTACAGATTTCCTAATGGGCACAGTCCTTCAATTCTACCTTACAACAAACTACCTTTCACTGCAGCTGTGTGAGGTATATTTTGGATTTATATTCACATATACAATAAAGATTTTCATTATGCATACACATTAATTTTCAGAGGACACATCACAATAATTACTCTTACCAAAAGAATACATCAAGGGACTTTCCTGGTGGCGCAGTGGTTAAGAATCCGCCTGCCAATGTAGGGGACACGGGTTGGATCCTTGGTCCAGGAAGATCCCACATGCCGTGGAGCAACAAAGCCTGTGTGTCTCAACTACTAAGCCTGTGGTCTAGAGCCTGCGAGCCACAACTACTGAGGCCGGTGTGACAACTACTGAAGCCCAGGCACATAGAGCCCGTGCTCCGCAACAAGAGAAGCCACTGCAGTGAGAAGCCTGTGCACGCCAACGAAGAGTAGCCCCCACTCGCCGCAACTAGAGAAAGCCCACATGCATCAACGAAGACCCAATGCAGCCAAAAATAAAATTAATTAAAAACAAAAAGGGAAAAAAAAAAATCTTAAAAAAAAAAAAAAAAAAAAAGAACACACCAAAATGGAATACACACTGATTCATTCAGGGAGGGATTACTGGTAATGTTTGTTCACTTCTTTATTATTTTCTGTATTTTCTAAAATTAACATATATTACTTTTATAATTAGAAAATAATATTTATAAAATATATGTTCTCATCAAAATATCTGATTTTTGAGTGACAATAAGGGAAATATTTTATGCTTCCTCCATGTCTTACACTTCTCTATTTTCCCACCAAGTGCTTTTCAAATGATAAGCACCCAGAAAGAAGTCAGCTTGTTCAAGAAAGAAGCACATGATCACAGAGCTCCCCAAATCTGCCAAAGGCAGGAAATATTGAATGTGAGTTTCCCAATATAATGATTTTATCTGCATTACATATTCTTTCAGAATCTCTTGCCCTTTTCATTTATCTTGGTCCGGGAGGCCACGCTGTGATACAGTGCAGAGTAACATACGGTCAGACAACACTGGCTTATAAATATCTCTGCTCTAATAAGCTGTTGAGGTAAGTTACTTGGCTCTTCTGAGTCTCAGTTTCTTCGTCTCTACAGGGATTACAACACCTACACGGCTGTTGTAAGGACTATATGAAGTAATACATATGTAAAGTAATGTGTAAAAGGCATTTTATGATTCAGTAAGCATGGCTGTCTTACCATATCAGAGCAGAGTCCTACCAGTCCTCCATGACTATCCTCTCTGCAACCTAAATACTGCTACCAAAATGATATTCCTTAAAATGGTTCTCACTTATTTATTCATAGGCAACAACAGAATGTGATAGGGAAAACAATGAACTAACTCTGCCACTACCCAGCATATGACCATTAGCAAGCCACTCACTTCTTTACATCTTACTTTCTCTAACTATAAAACCCTGCACGATGAGATCATCACAAAATTCCCTTCTAGTTTTAAAAATCCTAAGGTTTGATGCTTTTACTCTGGTTCAACAGGTCAAATTCCTTTGATTCTTAACTTATTTTAGATGAACACTTACATTACCTTATATAGGATGGAAATTTTATGTGCTAAGAGTTTACGAAATAGTTCATGAACTTACAAAAAGAAACGCTGGACAAAGCACTGTATGTACATTATAAGGAAGAATTTAAATATAAAACCACATCTCAAACAATAGGACATTTGGTGAAACTGAAAGATGGAATAAAAAAAATCAATGCAAATACATAATGGGTTTATCCAATCAATATTAAGTAGACTAGTACTTTAAAAAGCTAGTTTTTGTTCATCACTTAAAAATTTTTCCTCACATTTTATTACTTATGCAGCAGTAACTTAATTTTCATTATTAAGATTCTTCATAAAGAATTATTATATTAGTAGGTTAGGATAGTATCTTACATTTGGAAGGCGACTTTGAGCCCATCTGGTCTACTCTGCCTAATTTACAGATGTGAAAAATGGAACCAAGATAGGTAAAATGACTGGCTTGCTTGTGATCACAAACAAGTAATTGCAGTCATGGCTAAGGATCATGATTTTCTGACTCAATTTCATTGCTATGAATAGTACGGCCCCCACATAAAACAAATTAGAATTTGTAGGAGAAAATCATTTTAATTTCCCATTTTATATTATGATAATCTCACAGAAAAGACAATTAAATAAATTTCAGACAATGCTATGACCCATGCCTTCTGCTGTGCCTGATTATCTAAAATCTACCTTCTCCAAATCCTGCATTTTAAACACTCATCATGTTTTTAACTCTATATACCTTACACTGTTGGAAAAAAACAAAACCCATACTTCTATGTCAGAGAGAAAAATAAAGGATGGGAGAAGGGCATAAAGTTCCGTAAACGTCTTTTCTGTGGTTACTTATCACCTAGGTATGTCTCTTCCTGTTGTTGTTGTTGTTGTTGTTTTTTTCCTGTTTTCCTGGATATAGAAATGAAGCTGTACATCAGGGATCAGTTTTAGAGTTTTTTTTCCCCTTTTCTCTTTCTATGACATTACATTAGCTCTTAAGATTTCAACTAGGTATATAATTCCTTCCACGAACTCACTGAGGCCAGATGAATTTTGGAATTCAGAATTTAGAAAGGTGACATGGTGCACACACCATAAATTATGCAATATCCTCAGTGGAGCGTGGGAGTAATATTCCGTAATCAACCAAATTAATATTTCTGAAGCAGCAAAATGAATATTTACTAAATGGGATAAAGGCTATAAATGAGTTCATACTGGCTCAGATTTTACAGCCAAACGAGTCCTTAAAGACAGACAAAATTCTTAGTTTTCAGACCTTTCTGTAAATTGGAATTGCAGATAAAGGGCCATGAACTTATGTAATTTATCTGGGCTAGCTCCCATCTCTTTCTTTAGTTCTGATTTTTTCCCTATGCTCTCATCTTATCTCCAACTGACTTGCTATAATCTCAAACTTAACATGCCTAATGTGAAAATTATCTTTATTCTTTTTCAAGATTCCTGGCAATGCTATCATGATTTCCCCACTATCAATATCCCAAGTGATGTTTTCAGCTCCCTCCTCAATCTTATTAGTATTATTTTGTTCATGGTAGTTGGTTGTGCCTTTTCTTTATATTACCACCAACACTTTTAGGGTCCAAATCCCTGTCTTACTTAAGGCAACAGTATGGTAATACAAATTACTATTTAAAAATGTGTTATGCTGTAAAATAAAACCTTATAATATAAAAGTTCATGCTGATTTATTTTAAAACTGCAAAAGCTGATCAAACTTGACCAAATATGATCCTACTTCCAAAAAGTGTACATGTCAGTGGTGGGAGAAGCTTCCTTGTAACAGGCCTCAAGCTAGATGATATTAGGCAAGGAGGAACATAGGATCCCATTCTTACACTTTAATATTTTTATCTGATTCTATATATGATACTTGTTAAATACATGTTCAAATAACTGCCAACAGTGGAGTTCATTTAATAAGAAAAACAGAAGATATATCCTTCATAAAGAGTTGGGTTCTGGAGACAAAATAACTCCAAGGACCTATAAAAGAACATCATTCTTGGGCTTCCCTGGTGGCGCGGTGGTTGAGAGTCCGCCTGCCGATGCAGGGGACGCGGGTTCGTGCCCCGGTCCGGGAAGATCCCACATGCCGCGGAGCGGATGGGCCCGTGAGCCATGGCCGCTGAGCCTGCGCGTCCGCACGTCCGCAGCGTACCGCAAAAAAAAAAAAAAAAAAAAAAAGAACATCATTCTAGTTAAATGGTTCTGAACCTCTGGTCTAAGAGCCTTCTAAATTGGGTTTGTAATCACCCAAGGGTGTATGCGTGTTCTGGGGTCTATGTTTGTGAGAGTGAGTGAGCAAAAAACTGGCAGAAGAAAAGCAAAGATGTACTGGAGTTAGTTAAACTAAGACCACAGTGTGTAGAGCTTAGTGTTAAGACAGCATTCTGTAAAAGGATGTGAGGTAGATCATAACTGCATAAAAAACATTTCCTTTGGAAATTTCCATTAAAAATCTCACAAAATATCTGAGAAATGTCCCTTCTGTATTCCTTTGAGGAGGGGGTTATAGTCTTGATGAAATTAACACTTCATCTTTGATTTCAAGGCATTTTCATGGACTGGTTTGTAACCTTGTGACTAGGACTCTGTAGCCTTGAGAACTTACTTCTCTTCAAGCTTGTTAACAGCTTTTTCTTTTCAGCAATGTCACATACCACCCCAAAAGAATATCAATTTTTTAAATTTTGGCCACACCACGTGGCTTGCAGGATCTTAGTTACTGGAGCAGGGATTGAACCCGTGCCCCCTGCAGCGGAAGTGCGAAGTCCCAACCACTGGACCGCCAGGGACACAGAATATCAATGTTGCCTTCTTTGCAATTACCAGGTAAGAGAGAGATATAAACTATTGTCTACAAAGCTCTTGATCACATGCTTAAGAGCAGAAAACAATGAAACAGAACTTAAAGTTTAAGGATTCATAAGCTGAGTAACAATTTTACTCTAAGGGATAGTGTTTCCAGAAAGAACATTTGCTGTATACACTTTTGCTTTTGTAGTCACTGGGGTACACATTTAACTTTCCCCACTGAGTTTATATTAATGGCACAGCCTACCAGCTATAACCGCATTTTAACATTCTTATCAATATCCAAGATCCTGATACAATGTGAAGATGCAAGTGTACACCACATATTCACATCAGCTAAGACTTCATTCAACAAAATTTATGGAATATTACAAAATACTAATTATTTAAACTGCTGTATTTTTTACATTTTCTAAATATGAAAACGTTTTGTTTATTAGAATAAATAGTTGAAAGGTTTTTGAAACTATACAGCCTACCCTAACCTAACCCCACCCCCATTACAAAGTACTCTGCCATTGTTGGTGCAGAGCTTATGGTTATAAAATCAATGAAATCCTAGAGCAGAGGATGGGAAGATGGCAAAACATTTGTCATGTTCACAATACATGTAACAAGAAAGCAACATGCAAGGTCAGAGTGAATAAATATCTATATATTACTGTTAGGGGACATGCATTCCATGGCCAAACTTCCTCCTTTAATGACATTACTCAGTTGGATAACCTCCAGCTGAGAAAGCTCAACAGAAGATCAAAAGTAGAAATAAAAGATGCAAAAGCTACTCAAAACTGCTCTATTTAAAAACAAAAACCAAAAAGAAATGTGGTCTGCTTGAAAAGATGTTTATATTCTAGAAGATATAATACATTAAGTAATGTATTATTAGAAGAGGATGAGAAGTTTGATTCTATTTTTGCAATAATCCAATTTTTATAACTCTTAAAAGTGATTTTAGGAGAGAGTAGGACTGGATAAAAAAAAAAAAAAAAAAAAAAGACAGCAACACAAATGATAGCAACTGCTCAGAAAAGGAAATCTATTAAAGTTCCACAGAATAATCAATGAGTTCTGAAATTTTTTCCTCCTCCCCCTCAGTCTATCTATTGATAGTTTGCTAAAAATGAATCTGCTTAATGAGGCAGAAGACAGTATACCAGTGGCTTTTTCTGTTGTCAATTTCTTCGACTGTTTCTTATATAGGAGCAGAATTATACAAGGTTGTTAAATGTCCTAACTTTAAATTAAGAATTAAAGATCTGAAATTACTGCATAAGCTATATACATCTATTAAACATGTCAAACATGGCAATTTTTACTATATGTAATAAGATTAATGCATTTTCTGTTTCTCAACAAAATGAGAAGTTCTGGGTGAGGTGCCAGGATACATTAGATACCAAAGTCTGAAATGAGGTCTGAGACACTATCATGAGGAAATTTTAAAACAGATGCCTCAAAATCTGTTATGGGGTCATCCACACGGTATATATGAGGACTTGATTGTATCAATAGAAGGATATGTGAAAAGGATTCCTCTACGGGGAAAACTGGGCTTTAAGTCTTTCCCACTAACTCTAAGCCTAGAGATGGGCTTCAGAGAGACCATGTGGTGAGCATGTGCTGAGCCTAGTGGCTCAGTGGTCACTGTGCACTGACATCTGACACATGAGTTATGAGGCATTAGCTATTGACTGAGGCACAAGCAATGAGAGAGGGAGGGAGAAGAAAAGAGGGACGGGGAGAGAGAGGGAGAGGCAGGCAAAGCTGCACTGAGAGCCTATTATACTCCTACCTACAAGAAGGGCAAAAAATGCAATAGTGTTTCTGTGGACAGATGTGGGTCAAAGAAGAAAGCAAGCCTTCCTGGAGCCATGTGAAACCCTGCCCAAGGGATCTCCAATGAGGGCAATGACATTCTAATAGAGAATCTGGATGTACTCATTTCTAAACTGAGATTGTATATACTATATAAAGTTTTTACTACCTCAGAAGGATGGATCAAAAAAAAATCACAGACCACTTAGTTTGTATCTTGTATCACAGGAACAAGTTATCCTACTGAATAAATTTTAAAAGGACAGCAGGAGGCCAAAATTCAAGTTGATTTTTATGATTTTGTCAACCCATGAGTTCTAATTTTTCAAGTATGGCTATATAACTGAATTAACAAAGTCACCATAAATTTATAAAAAATGCAATCAAAGAGTATTATATACTTAAAGTTTTCCTATTCTCCTACCTCTTTACTTTCTGTGAGTTCAGTGTACACCATATTTGAGGTAGAAATGTCCTCAAAAAAAGATAACCTACCAAAGAAAAGCCTGAACCAGCTCTCTTCTAGAGAATTTTTTTGTTTGCTCACCTTGGGACAAGTGATTTCAGTCTGCTGGATCATGATGAGAGCCGAAGCTATGAGAGCTCCTTGCCTCACATAGTTCACAGGGTCATTTGTCATTGGTTCTAGCAAATTAATTGCTTCCTGAAAGCATTAAAAAGAAAAACCTTTTAATAAAGTTTATATAGCTAAATTTTCAGATTAGTTACTGTCTTTCTAAGTCAATATTTTCATCTAACATTGTAATCACAAGTTAATTTAAGACTACTTGGATGCAACAGTCAGAACTGAGTATGCTTTAAGTTTCAATATAATTGATGCTAAGTGAAAAGGAAGCTTACAACACAAGTGCTCCTGTCTTGGGGTAAAAGAGATAAAAAAGAAAGTAGAAAAAATGAGATTAATGTTTGATAAACACCTATTATTTTCCAAGTGCAGTGGGAGGTATTTTATATATATTATCCATTTAATCCTCTTCATCCTAAAACAACAACAACAGCAATACAAAACAATCTTTATAAACAAAGAAACAGTTAGACAGGTAAAGTAAATTGCCAAAAATCACATAAGTGTAGCAAACTCAGGCCAGTCTGACTCTAAGTATCCAACTTCCTTCAAATACTAGAGTAAGATAATATCTTAAGATGATTTTACAAAACCTAATTTAAAAAATTAAATAAATCGAATGTAAATTGAAACAAACAAAAAACAAAGAGAAACAAAACTCCCAAAACAAAAAAGATTTTACCTGCTAGGAGAATGGCAACACAAATTAAGTCAAATAGGACTAGAAATGATTCCATGGTTACACTTCCCACATATGGTGGGATTTTCCAAAATGTTTAACAGGATATCCCCAATATCATATTCTTCAGAATACCAGTTCTATGAAAACAGGATTCCTTGATTAAATAAGTTTGGGAGCTCCTGCATACTGTATATCACCCCCTCTTGCGATTCAAAAATGTATCTAGCACACCAAGGACTCCAGGAGTGCACATATCATAACAAAAGGTTCAAGAAACCTTATTAAAGAAACTACTAGACCTTTGCATAGCCCAGCATCTGTTCATTGTATTTGACCAAGAACTCTTTTGCTCCATATAACTTCTATTACACACCCTGCAGGACCTTTGTTCAGTGCCCTTTACAAGATCCTTAGGTAGGTATGAATTTGGAGGAACAAAGCAATTAGTTTATATGATTATCAAACTTATTTTAATACAGTATGTCACTTCTCAAATGTCCTTTGTTCCAAAGCCAAGTAAAGGAAGAATAAATTGAATCCTTTTTTGGGGGGTGTGGGGGGAATGACTTCAGATTTCCTTTCATGTCGATTTATTTATTTAAGAAAAATCAGAGCGAGAGACTGGTTCAAGATAGCAGAGTAGAAGGACGTGTGCTCACTTCCTCTTGAGAGAGCACTGGAATCACAACTAACTGCTGAACAATCTCGACAGGAAGACACTGGAACTCACCAAAAAAGATACCCCACATCCAAAGACAAAGGAGAAGCCACAAAGAGATGGTAGGAGGGGGGCAATGACAGTAAAAGCAAATCCCATAACTGCTGGGTGGGTGACTCACAGACGGGAGAACATTTATACCACAGAAGTCCACCCACTGGAGTGAAGGTTCTGAGCCCCACATCAGGCTTCCCAACCTGGGTGTCTGGCAACGGGAGGAGGAATTCCTAGAGAATCAGACTTTGAAAGCTAGCGGGATTTGACTGCAGGACTTCAACAGGACTGGGGGAAACAGAGACTCCACTCTTGGAGGACACACACAAAGTAGTGTGCGCATCGGGACCCAGGGGAAGGAGCAGTGACCCCAGGGGAGACTGAACCAGATCTACCTGCTTGTGTTGGAGGGTCTCCTGCAGAGGTGGCGGGTGGCTGTGTCTCACCGTGAGGACAAGGACACTGGCAGCAGAAGCTCTGGGAAGTACTCCTTGGTGTGAGCCCTCCCAGAGTCTGCCATTAGCCCCACCAAAGAGCCTGGTAGGATCCAGTGTTGGGTCTCCTCAGGTCAAAAAACCAACAGGGAGGGAACCCAGCCCCTCCATCAGCAGACAAGCGGATTAAAGTTTTACTGAGCTCTGCCCACCAGAGCAACAGCCAGCTCTACACACCACCAGTCCCTCCCATCAGGAAACTTGCACAAGCCTCTTAGACAGCCTCATCCACCAGAGGGCAGACAGCAGAAGCAAGAAGAACTATAATCCTGAAGCCTGTGGAACAAAAAACACATTCACAGAAAGAGAGACACGATGAAAATGCAGAGGGCTATGTACTAGATGAAGGAACAAGATAAAACCCCAGAAAAACAACTAAATGAAGTGGAGCCAGGAAACCTTCCAGAAAAAGAACTCAGAATAATGATAGTGAAGATGATCCAGGACCTCAGAAAAACAATGGAGGCAAAGACTGAGAAGATGCAAGAAATGTTTAACAAAGACCTAGAAGAATTAAAGAACAAACAAACAGAGATGAACAATACAATAATTACTGCTGCGGAACAGAATAAAGATAAAAGAATGAAACGAAATGAAGACAGCCTAATAGACCTCTGGGACAACATTAAATGCAACAACATTCGCATTATAGGGATCCCAGAAGGAGAAGAGAGAGAGAAAGGACCAGAGAAAATATCTAAAGAGATTATAGTCGAAAACTTCCCTAACATGGGAAAGGAAATAGCCACCCAAGTCCAGGAAGCACAGAGTCCCAGGCACGATAAACCCAAGGAGAAACACGGCAAGACACTTAGTAATCAAACCGACAAAAATTAATGACAGAAAAATTACTGAAAGCAACAAGGGAAAAATGACAAATAACATACAAGGGAACTCCCATAAGGTTAACAGCTATTTCTCAGCAGAAACTCTACAGGCCAAAAGGGAGTGCCATGATATATTTCAAGTGATGAAAGGGAAGAACCTACAACCAAGAATATTCTACGCAGCAAGCATCTCATTTAGATTCAACGGAGAAATCAACAGTTTAAAGACAAGCAAAAGCTAAAAGAATTCAGCACCACCAAACCAGCTCTACAACAAATGCTAAAATAACTTCTTTAAGTGGGAAACACAAGAGAAGAAAAGGACCTACAAAAACAAACAGATAACAATTAAGAAAGTGGTAATAGGAACATACATATTGATAATTACCTTAAATGTGAATGGATTTAATGCTCCAACCAAAAGACACAGGCTCGCTGAATGGATACCAAAACAAGACCCATATATATGCTGTCTACAAGAGACCCACTTCAGACCTAGGTACACATACAGACTGAGAGTGAGGGGATGGAAAAAGATATTCCATGCAAATGGAAATCAAAAGAAAGCTGGAGTAGCAATATTCATATCAGATAAAACAGACTAAAATAAAGAATGTTACAAGAGACAAAGAAGGACACTACATAATGATCAAGGGATCAATCCAAGAAGAAGATATAACAA
>NC_041215.1:130859820-130897269 GCF_002837175.3 Physeter macrocephalus | reverse complement strand
AACCCAAGCTTTAAATGACACAATAGACCAGATAGATTTAATTGATATTTACAGGACATTCCATCCAAAAACAGCAGATTACACTTTCTTCTCAAGTGCACACAGAACATTCTCCAGGACAGATCACATCTTGGGACACAAAACAAGCCTCAGTAAATTTAAGAAAATTGAAATCATATCACTCTGACCACATACTTTCTGACCACATATTTTCTGACCACAACACTGTGAGATCAGAAATCAATTACAGGGAAAAAAACGTAAAAAACACAAACACATGGAGACTAAACAATACGTTACTAAATAACCAAGAGATCAGTGAAGAAATCAAAGAGGAAATCAAAACATACCTAGAGACAAATATGATGATAGAAAATCTATGGGATGCAGGCAGCAAAAGCAGTTCTGAGAGGGAAGTTTATAGCTATACAAGCCTACCTCAAGAAACAAGAAAAATCTCAAATAAAAAATCTAACCTTACACCTGAAGGAACTAGAGAAAGAAGAACAAACAAAACGCAAAGTTAGCAGAAGGAAAGAAAGAAATAAATCATAAAGATCAGAGCAGAAATAAATGAAATAAAAACAAAGAAAACAGAAAGGATCAATAAAACTAAAAGCTGGTTCTTTGAGAAGATAAACAAAATTGATAAACCATTAGCCAGACTCATCAAGAAAAAGAGGGAATCACAAGTAATGAAATTGAAACTGTGATTAAAAATCTTCCAACAAACAAAAGTCCAGGACCAGATTGCTTCACAGGTGAATTCTACCAAACATGTAGAGAAGAGCTAACACCCATCCTTCTGAAACTCTTCCAGAAAATTGCAGAGGAAAGAACACTCCCAAACTCATTCTATGAGGCCACCATCACCCTGATACCAAAATCAGACAAAGATACGACAAAAAAAGAAAATTACAGACCAGTATCACTGATGAATATAGATGCAAAAAATCCTCAACAAAATCCTAGCAAACAGAATCCAACAACACATTAAAAAGATCATACACCATGATCAAGTGGGATTTATCCCGAAAATGCAAAGATTCTTCAATATACACAAATCAATCAATGTGATACACCATATTAACAAATTGAAGAATAAAAACCATATGATCATCTCAATAGATGCAGAAAAAGCTTATGACAAAATTCAACACCCATTTATGGTAAAAACTCTCCAGAAAGTGGGCATAGAGGGAACCTACCTCACCATAATAAAGACCATATATGACAAACCTACAGCAAACATCATTCTCAATGGTGAAAAACTGAAAGCATTTCCTCTAAGATCAGGAACAAGACAAGGATGTCCACTCTCGCCACTATTATTCAACATAGTTTTGGAAGACTCCCATTTACCACTGAAACAAAAAGAATAAAATACCTAGGAGTAAACCTACCTAGGGAGACAAAAGACCTGTATACAGAAAACTATTAAGACACTGATGAAAGAAATTAAAGATGATGGACTTCCCTGGTGGCACAGTGGTTAAGAATCTGCCTGCCATTGCAGGGGACATGGGTTCGAGCCCTGGTCCGGGAAGGTTCCACATGCCGCGGAGCAACTAATCCCGTGCGCCACAACTAGTGAGCCTGTGCTCTAGAGCCTGCGAGACACAACTCCTCCCCATGTGACACAACTACTGAAGCCTGCAAGCCTAGAGCCCATGCTCCGCAACAAGAGAAGCCACTACAACGAGAAGCCTGCGCACCGCAACGAAGAGTAGCCCCCGCTCGCCACAACTAGAGAAAGCCCGCGTGCAGCAACAAAGACCCAACACAGCCAAAAATAAATAAATAAATCTTAAAAAAATTAAAAAAAAAGAAAGAAATTAAAGATGATACAAACAGATGGAGAGAGATACCATGTTCTTGGATTGGAGGAATCAATATTGTGAAAATGACTATACTACCTAAAGCAATCTACAGATTCAATGTAATCCCTATCAAATTACCAATGGCATTTTTTACAGAACTAGAACAAAAAAGTCTAAAAATTTGTATGGAGACACAAAAGACCCCGAATAGCCAAAGCAGTCCTGTGGGAAAAAAATGGAGCTGGAGGAATCAGACTCTGTGACTTCAGACTATACTACAGAGCTACAGTAACCAAGACAATATGGTACTGGTAGAAAAACAGAAATACAGATCAATGGAACAGGATAGAAAGTCCAGAGATAAACCCACGCACCTATGGTCAACTAATCTATGACAAAGGAGGCAAGGATATACAATGGAGAAAAGAGAGTCTCTTCAGTAAGTGGTGCTGGGGAAACTGGACAGTTACATGTAAAAGAATGAAATTAGAACACTCCCTAACTCCATACACAAAAATAAACTCAAAATGGATTAGAGACCTAAATCTAAGGACAGATACTATAAAACTCTTAGAGGAAAACATAGCAAGAACACTCTTTGACATAAATCACAGCAAGAGATTTTTTGATCTACCTCATAGAGTAATGGAAATAAAAACAAAAATAAACAAATGGAACCTAATGAAACTTAAAAGCTTTTGCAAAGCAAAGGAAACTACAAACACGATGAAAAGACAACCCTCAGAATTGGAGAAAATATTTGCAAATGAATCAACGGACAAAGGATAAATCTCCAAAATATATAACAGCTCATGCAGCTCAATATTAAAAACACAAACAACCCAATCCCAAAATGGGCAGAAGACCTAAATAGACATTTCTCCAAAGAAGACATACAGATGGCCAAGAAGCACATGAAAAGCTGCTCAACATCACTAATTATTAGCACTGTTGGTGGGAATGTAAACTGATACAGCCACTATGAAGAACAGTATGGAGGGTCCTTAAAAAACTAAAAATAGAATTACCATATGATCTAGCAATCCCACTACTGGGCATTTACCCAGAGAAAACTATAATTCAAAAAAGACACATGCACCCCAATGTTCATTGCAGCACTATTTACAATAGCCAGGTCATGGAAGCCACCTAAATGCCCATCAACAGACGAATGGATAAAGAAGATGTGGTACATATATACAATGGAATATGACTCAGCCATAAAGAGGAACGAAATTGGGTCATTTGTAGAGAGGTGGATGGATCTAGAGACTGTTATACAGAGTGAAGTAAGTCAGAAAGAAAAACAAATATCGTATATTAACACATATATGTGGAACCTAGAAAAATGGTACAGATGAACCGGTTTGTAGGGCAGAAATAGATACACAGATGTAGAGAAGAAACGTATGGACACTAAGGGGGGAAAGTGGCGGGGGGATGGTGGTGGTGGTGGTATGATGAATTGGGAGATTGGGATTGACATATATACACCGATATGTATAAAATAGATAACTAATAAGAACCTGCTGTATAAAAAAATAAATTAAATTAAATTCAAAAAGAAAAATCAGAGCGATTAATAGATCATACAAATACCATATAAATGCATTCTTTCTCCTCATTTCCCTGAAAAATGTAGTGCCATTGTTTAGAAGAGAAAGTTTTGCAAACGTTACTCATATTGTCAATATTGTTTATGAAGTATTCATGATAAAAATATAAGAAAATTTCCAACTTGTAAGCTAAAAGACACTAACTTGGCCTTTGAGGTAAGTGATATGACCTCAAAGATACATTTTAGAATGAATAGGTGTTTCAGGCTTTTAAGAAACAAAATTAATGTGCCAAGCTTCAGACAGCTAGGTATTGATATGTAGATCATACAAACTATCTAGAAATAAAGCAGACTTGTTTAGTATGAGTAATGAAGAATATTCATTGAATTAACTTGTCAGATACTGTGTCTCAAAGAACATTTGCTCCTAGATACCATATTAAATTTAGAATAATCTGGAAAGAAAAAAATCTAATTTACATTAAAGTTATGAGGTCTGACATAAATGTCTACTACACACCAGAGGGAGAAAATACTTAGTAAAACATCCAACTATATTTTTCCTTTGTTTATAGAACAGATGTGTCCTAGAAAAAAATGAAGGCCAATTTCTATAAACTGTATTTTATACACACAATGACTTTTCTAATAACACTGAAGATACATTCTCATGTAAGAAATTCTCCTCCAAAAGAAATGAAAACATTTAAAAAACAAAACTGTGAGGACAGAGACCATGTCCAACTTGTTCATCATCATATACTTAAAATGATCTTCCTTTCATCATTCATTTGACAAATATTTTCTGAAACTCTACTATGTGCCAGGCCTGACTTTAGGTTTTAGCAGTGAACATTCTGTTCTCAGGGACCTTACATTTCAGTGGAGAGAAGACAGACAATAAATAAATAGGTGTAAAAATATGTCAGGTGGTGATAAGTGCTATGAAGAAAAATAAAGCAGGGTAAGGAGACAGAATGAGAATATTGGAAGGGCATATCTCTATAAATTTTTATACAATTCTTGCCACATATAGTGAAAATGCCTATTTTAATTCCTAGCTTCAATAATGTTTTATGTGACTAGAAAAAAATTATTTGTATCCAATACTAATACTCTTTATTAGAGAAAAAGTCAAGCAAGTTAAAATCTAATGCCTGGAATCAATCAATAAACTAATAATTATGCTTTGCTTTACTTTAGTTTGGACAAGAGATGATTTTTTAAAAGTGGCTCCTTTCTGATGTAAAGACACTGGGAATATAACCATGCTCTTGTTCTCTCTCTCTCTCTCTCTCTCTCTCTCTCACACACACACACACACACACACACACACACGCGCCTGTGTGCTATTAAAAGAAAAGTGCACCTTTTGGGGAACTGGCCAAGGTGTGTTCATGTGCTCTATGAAAGGCAAAATGCGGTGATTTATGTTATTGCTGTGAATCAAGAATACTCGTTATTAAAGCATTGGTTCATTTCTTTATGACTCTCATGACAAACTGTTTTCAAATCATCAATGTACCTAACCCAACTCTTTTTGTCACTTTTGTGGGCTTAACAAATACCAGGTTATCTGTTATGTTCTTGAGGAGAAAACAGGCAAATAGCAGTTAAATATAAACTTAAAACAAACACACAAAAAAAATCAAACTGAGTTGACTGTGGTGGCCTCAAATAAGAACTTTGATTTCCACAATACTTATTATGCAAATTAAACATGTAAAATAACAATGTAAAATGGCCAGAGTAGCTCTTCAAAGAAAAAAAATACTATTTCTTCTTTTTAAAGAAATCAATGTTTTCATAAAAAATTCAACAGCATTGTTTTCATTAGAGCCATCCATGTAATGTGGTGGTTTGTTCTTAAACGGCTTTGAGCAATCCAGCATAGTTAAGTGAGGAAGTTCTGGGAAGCTTAATTTGTGAGGCAAGTTAAGTCTCACAGATCACACCACACTTGTATTTTTACAACTGTTACATAAACTTTTCGGCTAGGGAAAACAGTCTGGCGCCAGAAAAGAACTGACCGCATTGGCTTTGGCCTTTACCTTGTTTCCTGTACCAGCACAGCAGATGCCCAGGGCCATTGCAGCTCCATAACGCACATGAGGATTGTAACTCTCTGACAACAATGAAACGACACTGGGGCACTGTTCAGGGGTCCTGATGAGAAATAGAGAAAGTGAAGACAGTGTTATAGATAACATATTTTAAATCAAGATGGAAGAATTTGAATCAATTTTTTGAAAGTTATGGGGAACAACAGAGTTATATTTAACACAGAAGTTGCAGAATTAAAAATCTCCAACAGAATTCTAATTATTGATATTAGAAAGCTATCTTCAACATTCAGAGAATATATGCAAAGAAAGAGGAACATATCAGTGATCCCTCAACCACAGCTCTGCATCACAGCATTACTCAGTCCCTTGTGTCTTCTCCAGGGTGGGGAACAGCCATGGGAGACGGGGCGGGGCGGGGGTGGGGGTAAATGGGGACGGGGGAACGCTGCTCTACGTCCATTCTTATAACTCCTGCTTACTCTGTGTCTTGTTTCAGAAGACAAAAGTCACTTACAGAGACTCCAAGATGTTTCCAAAGCTGCACAAAAGATTTAAATCTCCCAGTATTACTCTGATTGAATATTAAATTGTTAAATAAGACTTGGTATGAAAAAATTCTGATTTTTTTCATCTTCAGCAATTATTTTTGTGTTGATAAGAATAGAGAAATTGTTCTTTTCTCATCTTCTTCATATTTGCAGCAAATACAGAAGAGAGGACAACCTTGACAAATGAAGTATCTGATCTCATCTTTGAAGGACTATGCTGTTAGAGTGGTCGCTCCTGAGGGGGCAGCAGGATGGGTGTAGTAACTAGAAGAGAGTGTAAGGGGAGTTTCTGGAAGGTTGGTACTGATGAACTAGGTGCTGGTTACACAGGTGTGTGCAGTTGTGAAAATTCATCAAGCTGCAGGCTAATTATGTTCATGTTTTTAGATGTATATTACACTTCAATAAAAACTTTAAAAAGAGACTATTATTACATTTCAATAGAACGTTTTTTTAAAAAAGTATCCTGTTGTGAATGAAAGCAGTTATTGCCTATAGACCAATTTAAGTCTATAATTCTATGTTGAAATTGTCCTCTAGCCTCAAACTCCAGTGAATGGTAAATTCAAATTTCAAATGGAGTAGAGCCAAGTTTATGCAAACTGTCTATAAAGGTGGAATTTTGGGGGAGAGGCAAGATAGGGGTAGGGGGTTAAGAGTACAAACTACTATGTATAAAATAAATAAGCTACAAGGATATATTGTACAACACAGGGAATACAGCCAATATTTTATGGTAACTATATATGGAACATAATCTTTTAAAATTGTGAATCACTATGTTGTACATCTGAAACTTATATATTATACATCAACCATACCTCAAAAAAGAAAAAAAGGTAGAACTCTGCTATCACTCTTTCTTGAAAATGTTCTTTCTCAGTTTGATGAAGCTAGTTCCTAGTATGAAAAATCTGTAAACAATCTAGTGGCAACAATACAGAAAAATAGTATAAAGAAAGCAATGTAGTAGGAAACAGAAGATCTGGGTTCTAGTCTTAGTTTTGTTAATTTCTTAGTACATGACATTAGGCAAATCACTTAAATTTTCTTTTCTGTAACTAGAGATAATATTTTTTGACTATCATTCAGGAATAATATAAAAACAAATGAGCAAATACACATATGCTTTCAGTTAATGAGTACTGAGGTAAATAACAGTAAGTTATATAAGAAGTAAAAAACCCATCTTCTAGTTCCTGTTTTGCCTCTAAATAGCTGGGATAATTTTAGACAAGGTTCAATTAACCATACACTCTGGGGTCCCTTTTCACATCAGAAAAAGAAGGAATTGGACTAAAAGTTCCATAAGGTCTGTCCCACTTTACAATTCTATGGCTTTTAAAAATGAATCAATCATCAAAGGTTTTAAATCAGTGTTCATTATTACAGGACATTTCATCAATGAGAAATATTCCTATGAAATAAAAATGAAATTTTAAAGGTAATATATATCATACCAAAGAGGTTGCTGGAGAATTACTGTAGTTGACAGCATCATTGTTTTAACTCTTTTTAAAAAATTAATTAATTAATTAATTAATTTTTGGCTGCACTGGGTCTTCGTTGCTGTGTGCGGGCTTTCTCTAGTTGTGGCGAGCGGGGGCTACTCTTCATTGCAGTGCATGGGCTTCTCAATGCGGTGGCTTCTCTTGTTGTGGAGCATGGGCTCTAGGCGTGCAGGCTTAGTAGTTGTGGCTCACGGGCTCTAGAGCGCAGGCTCAGTAGTTGTGGTGCACGGGCTTAGTTGCTCAGCAGCATGTGGGATCTTCCCAGACCAGAGCTCAAACCTGTGTCCCCTGCATTGGCAGGCGGATTCTTAACCACTGCACCACAAGGGAAGTCCCATCATTGTTTAACTTTTATTTTTCACTTGCATTGGGCTAAGAACTTAAAAGTTCTGTCCATAATTTTTTTAAAAAATGTATTTATTTTATTTTTGGCTGCATTGGGTCTTTGTGGCTGCACGCGGGCTTTCTCTAGTTGCGGCGAGTGGGGGCTACCCTTTGTTGCGGTGCGCGGGCTTCTCATTGTGGTGCCTTCTCTTGTTGCGGAGCACGGGCTCTAGGCGTGCAGGCTTCAGTAGCTGCGGCTCGCGGGCTCTAGAGCATAGGCTCAGTAGTTGTAGTGCGTGGGCTTAGTTGCGCCGAGGCGTGTGGGATCTTCCCAGACCAGGGCTCGAACCCGTGTCCCCTGCATTGGCAGGCGGATTCATAACCACTGGGGCACCAGGGAAGTCCAGTTCTGTCCATACTTTGATACTCAAATCCTGACAAACTCAAACATCTTGTCACATAACAAATTATAAATAAAACCACTCAAGACTGCACATGCCTCAAGGGGCAAGGATTGAGACTGTGTCTTCTGTACTTTTTCCGATAAATTAGTGGCACAGTGCTAGGTACTAAAGATAAAATAATTTTTATTACTTAATAAAAGACAAAGGGAGCCAAACTAAATATATATTTAGAGACTTGACCGACAAGTATTTCCTACTACGTTCAAGGCCTAAGGGTCAATCACTGGGAAAAATATCAGGCCCTTCCTTGTTTCCCTCCTCACTTTTAACTCAGCTACATAATCAAAAAAGAGAGAGTTAACAAGTACCTCTGAGTTACTTCATAAGGGCTAATTGAGTGTCTTTTAATTTTATGTGCTTTGAAGTTTCCAGTAGGGAGACCACATAAAGGGCTAGGGAAGGCCTACTTTAAAAAGTAAAACACTGAAACAGGTAACTAAGTTCTGATTTGTTGTTTCAATAAAATTTCTTGGCTTGTAGCTAACAGTCATCTTAGAACTTACTATTTGTACAACCTTCCAGAGAGCAGGAATTGTGCAAGGGCATATGCACAAGTCACTACCATATTATCCAACCATAAAGTGCACATATGAATTCCTTTTTTTAAAACATACTGGCTATTAACTACTGTTTATTGAATATTTTGTACAACCTCAATATTAAATCGTATTGATAAATCAAAATGCTTTCAAGAATAGGTCTTTTTTCTAATCTATCTTCCATAGAAGAGGAAAAAATATAGCACTATACGTATATAGGCAGAAACCCTGTTCTAAGCATGTGGGTTTGGTTCATCGCAGTGGGAATTTGGTGAGGACATAAACCTCACAGTAGTCCCTTGGTAGAGTTATGAATTTATATTTTCATTAGGTAAGTGCCACGGGATTAACATAATGACACAGAAATTAAGAGTATTCCCTCTGTTTAATTCCCTTGTACTCCCCTACCAACAGACTCCAAATAATCTGAGCAGCATCCTGAATTTTGAAGTGCCTGTTGAATGTCTTTAACTAAATAGTCCACAAATACCTCAGTCAATACACAGAATTCTGTACAGAAAGAGGAATAAAGGGCACCCCTCCCCTAAACTGCTTCTCTTTCCACCATGACTATTCATCTATACACCAAGAAAACTCACATTTTCAATCATTCTATTCTCTCATTCCCCACATCTAATCTGCCCAATCAAGTGAAACCTTTAAATCTTTTTTCTGTTTGCACTGCTTGTTTTAGGCCCTGATCATCTGTCACTTGAAATAATACAGTGATTCCTTAAACGATCTCTCTCTTCCTCCTCTCCCTTTCATTTTCAACATGCTGTGGTAGAGAGAACGTGGGCCTGTAATTTGAAAAACCTGGATTCCAATTCTAGTGCAGCCATTTATTAATAGAATGGCAATCACTAAGTCTCTCTGAGCCTTAACTGCTTCATGCATAAAATGATATCTGCTCCACCTTATTTATGCTGGGGAGTTAGTGGTGTGGTAGAGTAGAATACTATACTATAATTACTAAAATCTAAATGCATACCCAGAAATTGCCTTTGGGTCAGAACCAGGAATTTGGTTACTAGTATGCTGTAGTTTGGGCTCTTATTTATTTTTATTTTTAAAAATTATTTATTTATTTATTTATTTATTTATAGCTATGTTGGGTCTTCGTTTCTGTGCGCGGGCTTTCTCTAGTTGCGGGGAGTGGGGGCCTCTCTTCATCGCGGTGCGCGGGCCTCTCGCTATTGCGGCCTCTCCCGTTGCAGAGCACAGGCTCCAGACGCGCAGGCTCAGTAGTGGCTCACGGGCCTAGTTGCTTGGCAGCATGTGGGATCTTCCCAGACCAGGGCTCGAACCCATGTCTCTTGCACTGGCAGGCAGATTCTCAACCACTGCGTCACCAGGGAAGCCCTGGGCTCTTATTTTTTAAGAAAGGTTAGGCAACTCATACCCAAAAGTTCATTCAAAACAATGTAAAGCAAGTTGAATATTAAACCTAGAAAGCTGGTTATATTCAGGGTTCTGACCTCCAGATTTCCTCACCAACTTTTTAGGGAGCTAATGGCACAGAGAACACTTTACCTACCTTGCCCCTCAGCTGCAGCAAGGACAGGACATTCCAGGGAAAAGTGACTCACAAACAGCTTATCCTAAACGTATCTTAAAACTTCATTTATTTTATGATCTCCCACTTGTTAAAAGTATTATACTTAGAATAGGGCATTAACAATTTCATGAGGTTTAGAAAAAAATTTTGCCTGCGAACATAAATACAGAGCTTTGCCTGGGAGCCTAATGCAGAGAGCTTTACCTAGTTGATTACCATAAAAGACTGAGATAGGTTGTGAGGGCTATAAACTCAAAAGCACATAAAAAAATTCTTTCATGTTTCTCAGTCTAATAATAGTTCCAACTCTGACACCTTCTTCAGAAAATTTGTTAAGACAAGCAACGACAAATTCTTTAATTAGCTTAGACATTCAACCTCTTCAAGAATACAATAAAATCATAATATTCTAGGTTTATTTTAATTTTTCAATAGGCAGCTCTAAAAGGACAAAAGGATTTTTCTAAGCAGTGATCGCAATGCAAACATTCACTGAAAGCAAAACTTATATTAATCTTTATCCAATACATACATACATGTTGGAATATATATATAATTTTTAAAACTAAGCTAATAAATGATAAAATTATATCATCACCATTTTGAAACTGGTAATGAATTAATGGACAACAGCATCATTATCAAAGACGCTAACATCATGAAAAGAGAAACACTAGACCTTACACCTTATGTGCACTGCCAGCCCCTTCTTAATAAAAAAGAAGGGGGAGGAGAGGGAGGAAGGAGGAGGAGGAGGGGGAGAAGGAGGAGAAGGAGGAGAAGGAGGAGAAGGAGAAGAAGGAGAAGAAGGAGAAGAAGGAGGAGGAGGAGGAGAAGGAGGAGGAGGAGGAGGAGGAGGAGGAGGAGGAGGAGGAGGAGGAGGAGTGAAAGAGTGAAAAACTGAACCTGAATGTGACCAAGCCTCTAGGTCTAACTATCAATTTACAGGAAATATAGAAGACCAAAAAACACATTATATTACACACAGGGATGCAACTGAGAGAGAGGAGGGCAAGGCAAGGGAAGGAGAAAGAACCTGCAAATTAATAGAAAATACACTAACTCTTTAATAACAATTCATAAGGCTCTTTTTTTTTTCAGTACTTTAGATAATTCTGACTCTCCTTGAATGTTAGCTTTTCTATGTAAACATGTATCTCTTTAAGATAATGTCACAAAATAATTCCTGTAGTTTGTTTTAATGGCTTTGGATCAGCATTTAAAACTAAGTATTTAAATGACTAATCTCTGATCAGCAATACAAGTTCATCTCTATGTCTCTGTGAACATATTTAGAAAAATAAATGTCTAGAAATGTTCAAGTCACAGGAAAAATAGTGGGTTTTGTTATATTGGCTGGGGATAGTTAGAGAGCAAGGAATTCAACACTTTGATTAGCACAAAATGTGTTACCTATGACTTAGCTTTTCCTCATATTTACATTTTGATATGTTAAATTTTTTTTTTTTTTTTGCGGTACGCGGGCCTCTCACGGTTGTGGCCTCTCCTGTTGCGGAGCACAGGCTCCGGACACGCAGGCCCAGCGGCCATGGCTCACGGGCCCAGCCGCTCCACGGCATGTGGGATCTTCCTGGACCAGGGCATGAACCCGTGTCCCCTGCATCGGCAGGCGGACTCTCAACCACTGCGCCACCCGGGAAGCCCTAAATTTAAAAGTATATTTACTCAGACAATTACAAATTTGCTAGCTGCATTTGTTCTCAACAATGGAGCTACATGTTGTGGGAATTCTAGCAACATTTCTTGCTCTCTTTATTTCTTGGCTAGTTTATAAAAATTTAAAAAGTGAATACCATTAAGAGGGGAGATAATAAACATTTTGAATTTTGTTTTCATCACAATATAAAACATACATAAAATATTATCACAAAAATAACTGAAAAAGAAGAAAACAGTTTCATTTCCCAAACACACTTCTGTCCCATGAAACTCTGTATCCTAAGCTACTGCTATTTGTAGTTTTTTACTACAGTTTTTACAGTAGTTTTTTTTTTTTTTTACCATCAATTTAGTATTTACTGCATTATCTATCTACTACATGTAAAGTACCACAAGGAAAACAAAACCACACAGATCTTGCCCCAGACCTTACAAATATAGTCCAATCGTTAATATTTCTTTTTAACATCTTACTGGACTTCAGAAAACTAAAAATAATTATAGTTTTAGACAAGCTTTTGGTATGTTTCCAAACAGATTAATTTCTTTCAGGTGCTGCCAAAATAGAGTGAAAATATCTCAAATAGGTGAGAAGAAAGTAGATTGAAAAGATTTATATAAAGAAATTGCTACTTCACCATAATAAGAAGGATGGACCTTAAAAATCTCAGACTGCATTCCTGAACCTAGAGGAAATGTGTAACATTCAAAAAGTTACAGCATTATCAGCATGTTTCCCCCTGCCCTTCAAATCATCAAACTAAGAAATGAAAAATTCTCTAGAGGGGGCTCAACAGCAGAATTGAGCAGGCAGAAAAAATAATCAAATAAGGTTAACTGATAATATTAAGTTAGGTTCATTGAGAATTGAAGTTAGGTTAGTTGAGATTATCCAATCTGAGGAGCAGAAAAAGAATGAAGCAAAATGAACAGAGCCTAAGAGACCTGTGGGCGACAGAAAACATACCAACATACACATAATGGGAGTCCAATGGGAGAAGAGAAAGAGAAGGCTGAAAGAACTCTTGAAGAAATAATGGCCAAAAACTTCACAAATTTTGATGAGAGACTAGAAACTTAACAAACTCCAAGCAGGATAAACTCAAAGAGAACAGTGAACAAAAAAGACAAAGACTACATTCTAGTAGGAGAAAGACAATAAACAATAAATGATAAAATAAGTAAAAAGGTGAAGTTCTAAGGAGAACCAAAAAAGTAAATCAAGGTAAGGCATATTGGAAGAGCCAAGAGAAGGGGGCATTTTGCAGTATTCATTAGAGTAGGCAAGGCAGACTTCAATGATAGGTGATATTTAAGCAAAGAAAAGAAGGCAGTGAAGAAGTGAGCCAAGTGGCTATCCAGAGAAGGAGTATATTAGGTAGAGGAAACAGCTCATGCAAGGGCCCTGTGGGGGAATGATGCCCAGCATGTTTGAGGAGTGGCAAAGAGGCCAATAGTTCGAGTGTAGTGAAGAGGGGAAGAGTAGTTGAAAACAGGGCCAAACTACAGGAAACTTGGTTTTTACTATGAGTGAAGTGAAGGGCGATCAGGATTCTAAGCAAATATGATCTGACTTGTTTAAAAATGGTAATTTTGGCTGCTCTACTGAGACCAGAGGGCAAAGGTAGAAGAAAGAAGATGAGTTAAGAGGCTATCTCACAAATCTGGTTAAGATATAACTGTGACTTGGTGGTAGTCATGAACATGGGGGAAAAAGGTTGAAATGTGGTACATGTATTGAAGGTAGAATAAACAAGATTGCCTGATGGTGAAAAAAAAGAGACTGGAAGAATGCAACTGCCTTTAACTGAGATAAAGAAACCAACATAGAACAGATTTGGATGCAAAGAGCAAAAAGTTCAATTTTGGACATTTTGAGTTTGAGATGTTTTTAGACATCTAAGGGAAATACTGAGTAGGTAACTGAATGTAACAGTCTGGAGTTTGAAGGAAAGGTCTAGGCTAGAGATACAAATTTGGGAGTTTTAGTATATAGGTAGTATTCAAGCCTTAAGTGTGTCTGAGATCACCAAGTATGAGGAGAGAGGAGATCCAGAAATGAGTCCCAGAGGAGTCCCAATATTAAAGAGGTTGAGATGAAAGAGAACAAGTAAAGGAGACTACAAAGTAGTAGTAATGAGGTAGGAGAAAATCCAACAGTGTGGTCTAGTGGAAGCCAAGCAAAGAAATTATTTTAAGGAAGGGGACGAGGAAATGATCAACTGGGTCAAATGCTGCTGTGAAGTAGGCAGAGCATGTTACATCACCTCCTTTTTACAAATGTATAAATTAAAGCTCAGATAAATTGGTTTGTCTGAGGTCTCCTAACCCTTAAGTATGCTGCTTGTCTCATCTCATGAGCACAAGATCACAGTCATTGGGCTGGAAATAGAGTTTTAGGAGTTTTTTTCAACAAGTCAATGGAAAACCATAAGAGTGAATGGAAGGAGAAAATGAAGAGGGAGAAAAGTCAACAGGATAGGAACCTTGGAAAATCTACATATTAAGAGGGTAGAATAAGACTTAGAAAAGATTCTGTAAGAAGACAAAGAACCCAGGATAGGGTGTCTTTGAAGTAAAAAAAAAATACAAGTTTTAAAGAGAAATGCTCAGTCAATAGTGATGAATAATGCACAAAATTAACAATTGGTGTTAATTAGTGACTTTCTAAGAGTTATTTTAATAGAATGTTGGGGATAAAAATCTGATTACAAGGGTTATAGATTGGGTGGGTAGTAAGAAGGAAAAAGGATAGGCAATTCTCTAAAGAAGTCAAATGATGAAGGAAAGAGACTTAAGGGATAACGAAAGGTTTTATTTTTCATTAAATGTAAACCTGAGCATGTCTGCAAGAAAGAAGTTAAAGCTGAGAAAATGAATATTCAAGACATGGATTCTATGTGTGAAAAAGAAGATACTTTATTCAGCAAGATTGCAAAGAATTACCATAAAGAGTTGGGACTAAGGATTTAAGTAGAAGTTAGTTATGGTAAAGAGGAATGACAACATGATCCCAAACGATAGGGTGGGATGAAAAGAAAGACATTTAAAGAAGTTGAAACGTGACAGAGCTTTCAGATTGGTCTTTCATTAAAATAAGATGTCAGGGACTTCCCTGGTGGCGCAGTGATTAAGAATCTGCCTGCCAATGCAGGGGACACGGGTTCAAGCCCTGGTCTGGGAAAATCCCACATGCCGTGGAACAACTAAGCCCACGTGCCACAACTACTGAAGTCTGAGCACCTAGAGCCCATGCTCCGCAACAAGAGAAGCCTGCGCACGACAAGGAAGAGTAGCCCCCACTCGCCACAACTAGAAAGAGCCCGTGCGCAGCAACCAAGACCCAACACAGCCAAAAATAAATAAATAAATAAATAAATAATAATAAGAGGTAAATTCAGTCATCAGGGAAGAATGAGCAAAGTTTTAGCTCTTTCACTTATCTCATCAAAGAGAGTGAACAAGAAAGGAATTAAAAAAAAAAAAAAAAAAGCCAAGAAATATTTGAGCTGCACCGAGGGCCCTGCTGAAGTGAGTTAGTCTTAGCTGTACCATATCTATATTATAATTATCAACATATGCGTTTGCCCCCCTCATAAAATTATAAATTATATTGATATAAAGACAGAAAATGTTTGTCTTGTTCATCACTGTATCTCCACTAGCTAACGGAACTCAATGAATACTTCGCAAATGAATGAATATGTAGTGGACACAATCCACATATTGTCAAAAATTCCTTAGTGTGTTAGTGTTTGAAAGATACTATGACTGAGAGATAAAAAATATCTTTGACTGATATTTAAGTTGTCTTCCTAAACCTATAAAAGATACTAGACTGCCCCTTTAAGTAGAAGACAGAATCTGTTCAATAAATTAAAAGGCATCAGGGATAAAAATAAGTATTTTAGAAAAAAAGGCACCAATTAGGTGTTTTGGTTATGGTCAGATTAGAGTTTGAGTATGACCTTTAAGCTACTTTAGTAAGAATTAATTTATCTGGAGTTCTTGGTAAATGAGATATTCTACACTAATAAAAGTTTCCAGATATTTGAAATCTCACTCTACCATTTAGAATCATACTTTTACATTTTTTGTCATTTTGGATGAAAATTTTTTAAAAATGCATTTCATGTATTCCTGTCATCCAAAACAGAGCTGAATAAAGATGATTTAACCTTTATTAAATATATGGTAGTCAACACTATGATAACAATTATTATACCACAGAGTTGTGGAGGGCTGAGTTATGTGAGCTACAAGTCTCTATTCTGAGTAGACCTACATGCCTACACTTTTTAATTCCTGTTTTTTTAATTGGCCCTGTTTGCTATTACCAAAGTGCTTGTCCACCTCTTAATTTGTTACTCTACTCTGGAGAAGGGAAGGAAACGTGTTTGTTAAAACTGTCTCAAATATTAAAACAACAACAACAACAAAAACCATCTCAAGAGTGAATTTATCAATGGATATTCTTTTGTACTGTTTAGATTTACCACCATGTGCAAACGTTTTTCATTAAAGATGGGGGAGAGAAATTTTTGTGAGTGTGTTTAGAGCAAAAAGATTTGGAGTCGGGACTTACAGACAGCCTTCTGCCTAATGTGCATGAGGTTTTAGAGCACAGGTTTAGTTATTTGCCAACTGAGAGATTCTTATACCCTTTTATTATTATTATTTTGCTTTCTCTCTGATTATCAGCTATGCTTCTAATACCTCAAGGTTGCCAAATAAGCAGTTGTTCTAACTAGTTATGTCCTTTAGCCATTAAACTAATTAAAAATAGAAAAATAAAATAAAAACATTCCAAGAACCAATTTTAATTACTTTTAGTTAAGGTTTAAAAAAAAAAGTGAGGGGGGCTTCCCTGGTGGCGCAGTGGTTGAGAGTCCGCCTGCCGAGGCAGGGGACACGGGTTCGTGCCCCAGTCTGGGAAGATCCCACATGCCGCGGAGCGGCTAGGCCCGTGAGCCATGGCCGCTAAGCCTGCGCGTCCGGAGCCTGTGCTCCGCAACGGAAGAGGCCACGACAGTGAGAGGCCCGCGTACGACAAAAAAAAAAAAAAAAAAAAAAAGTGAGGGACTTCCCTGGTGGTCCAGTGGTTAAGAATCCGCCTTCCAAATGCAGGGGACGCAGGTTCGATCCCTGGCAGGGGAACTAAGATCCCACACGCCGTGGGGAAACTAAGCCCATGCGCCTCAACTACTGAGCATGCGAGCCACAACTAGAGAGCCCGCGTGCTCTGGAGCCTGAGTGCCACAACGAAAAGATCCCACATGCTGCAACCAAGATCCCGCGTGCTGCAACTAAGACCCTATGCAGCCAAAAATAAAATAAATATATAAATATTTTTAAAAAAGAAAGTGAGTGAATGTGGGTGAGAAGGGTCAGTATTGGCACAGTATTATAAAATAATAATTTTTGGTATTTTTATAATATACTAAATGAATATTTTAATAAATTTATCTGTAAACACAAATCAATGAAGGTTTCTTTCATACAAGTCTTTTCATTAAATATAATGATGCTATTTTCAATCTGACATTACTTGTTTTGCAGATACCTATCTGCCTGCATGAGCAGAGGGGTCAAATTGTGGTTCAGAATAAAGCAGTATTTTAAGATATTTTCATAGTCTTGAAGAGGAATTCTGGCACATTAAAATCCATCTGATTGTTCTTGAGGATTATTTTATTCGTTTTCACCCAAAATTCTTAGTAAATATTTTTTCTAAAATATTGAATTTTGAGTTAAAATAAAACAGCAAATATTGAATAAAATCTGAAGTGCTCAGTAGAACCGAAATGAACAAAATATTTTCCAATAACTTTCACACAAGGTAAGGAATACAAATTTGAAACAGGGCATAAATGCTGTTGCCAATGTAGAACTAATTAAATAATTTAAAAATATGAGCAATCTATGATGATCTTAATTTATTTTTCGCCACACGGCATGCGGGATCTTAGTTCCCTGACCAGGGATCAAACACGTGCCCCCCTGCACTGGAAGTGCAGACTCTTAACCACTGGACCGCCAGGGAAGTCCCCTATGATGATCTTTTAAAAGGAAACCTTGAGAATGCTGAAGTTCTAGTACTAAGCTAGTCTTACAGTTTAAGGAAAACTCAGATAGAATAGCTGATAAGACTTTTACACTAATTTTCTGAAATAAGGCAGAAATATATTTTCATTATATATCACATACTTTCCCCAAAATATCTGTGAAAAAAAAAAAAAAAAAACTGCCAATGAACCAACTCCCAAATCCAGAGGCCATCTTTTTAAAAGCAAGCAATGAAAAAGTCTCTTCTAAAACTTATGTAAGCATGCAGAATTCAAACCTTTCTGTGTTCTTCTATATAAGGTTGTAACCAGAGCAAATTAATTGTGTTCCACAACAAAGGCATAAAAGCTGGATAAGAATCTTGTTTCACTGGTAGAAATCAGAGCTCTGGAAATCACTCTAAGGTTCACTGGGCAGAACCTTCACAGAATTAAAGCTCTAGTATCTCTAGATTGTATCTTATTCTTTCTCAAATGGGAAAAACAGCCTAGGGTTAATCTAAAACAAAACTACGTTAAGCTAAAATGACAGAGTTTATTACAGTTCCCCCAATATTAAAGAGAGCTCTTAAGAATATAACTTGAATAAGGGTCATGAACTGGTTCAACATACTTAACTAGTGATTTTATGAATTATAATGAACGCTGCTACTCTCTAAAAATGAATGTATCAAAGATGAAATAACCTCCTTGGCACGCTTACAGCTATACAACACATTTGTTTCATTGCTTTCAAGCACCAGTGCTGGAGGCTCAGAATAAGTCAATGGGAGGAGGACTTCAGTCACAGCAGCAAGCAGGTCTAATGAGCAGATAAGATGACATACTTGGGAGAGTAAACAGCAAGCAAGAGGTAAGTATTTAACAAATAAATATAGAGTTGATCTAAAGAGTTTTCTTTTTTTCTTTCTTCACAAACTCTGCTACCATAATCTTTTATTTCTATTCAGTGGTTAAAAAAACCAAAATGAAAAATTTACAAATGTTAAAGGGGAGATTTTTAATGTGGGATTTGTAGATTTTATGAATAAATGATTTAATCTTCCTCTCAGCTTCCCCTCCTTCCCTCGGAAACTGGGAAGGTTAAGAAAAAAATTACTACTTAAAACCAAAAAAGAACTGGTTCAAATTTGGCATAAAGCGGTAAACATAAAGTGATAAATTTGGAAAATATTTGTTGCAGAAACATGCTTTCTTTGAAAGATGAAATAAGTAAAAACAATTTTCTGGATTCTAGTAATACTTATTTTCTCCCCTTCTTTCAAACTAAAGGAGTTCTAAAATGTTTTACAAAAATGGCATTTATATCAGTATTAAAATAAACCTGCTCAGACAAAACCCAATTACAAATAAGGATTCCTAGCAGGTAAATCATTTATTTATACGTTAGTGGGGCTTGGAGTGTTTCTAGGTAGATGGCCAGCGTGTATGAAAAGTTCTATTCAGAACTATTTGGTGCTCTGATGTTTCTAATCTTCTGTACATATTCTAAAGTAAAGGTAAAAAGACATTCAAGGGTCAGGAAACACCTAGGTTTTTATTATACCACTGAAAAAATTAATATATCTCGTTTCATTAATTGGAGCATACCAGGCATACGTTTATGAGGATTGGCTGCATTGTCACAAATGCACAAGAGACCTATTGAGAAGGGAGGGGCTACTAATAAATTCAACTGTTTTTTTAAACTGGGTTTTGAAAATAAAGAAATAAAATAATGCAATTGACATATTTTATATCTAGGGGGAACTCTCTGGCATTCAAATTCAAACTCGACTCCACCACTACAAGAAAAAAAAAAGAGGGAGAGAGAGAAACCAAAAATAGTCTTTTTTTTCCACAGCTATCAGTTTCTTTCACTAAGCCTTCTGAAACCTGAACCTCTGCAGAATACTGAACACTTGGGCCTTACCTACAGGCATGGACAACTGTATGTATGCTCTCATTTTATAGAACTTGAAATTCTTTTTTTAAGGAAGGAGTCAACTTTGGCCTTGAGTGTTTGGCATGGGTATAAAGGCTTAAAAACGCAGATGACCAGCTTAGCTACTGACCATGCTGACCACTGTCTGGAATCGGATCAAATTAAAGAAAAACAACAAATGGCTCTCTCTTATAGAATATTCGAACAACGCACAATTCCTGAGCACATTTTGCAGAGCTCATTTGACCACTTGATCTCTTCTAACTGGTCTGGATTACAGACAGAATCGATACCAGACGAAATGAAACAGATTGTTGAGGAACAGGGAAATAAGCTGCGCTGGGCAGCTCTTCTGATACTCATGGTGATAATACCCACAATTGGTGGAAACATCCTTGTTATTCTGGCTGTTGCACTGGAGAAAAAGTTACAGTATGCTACCAATTATTTCCTAATGTCACTGGCAGTGGCTGATTTGCTAGTTGGATTGTTTGTGATGCCGATTGCCCTCTTGACAATAATGTTTGGTAAGTATTTCACTTTGTTCCTGCCATCAAACCACCGAACTATGGTATACTATTAGAGAAATGGATACTCATTTAATCTTTAAATATGGACTTGGACTATTTAAAGGTACAGTGAGTAAACAGTCCCTCATTTTTCATCATTTTCTATGGTTGATAATCAGTTTTAAAGAGCAAAAAATAATTTCTTGGAAACAATTCCATTCCCTCCTCAGCCACCTAACAAAATCATTTAAAAAGTCATCCAAGTTAGCAATATTCATATATTCTGCATACATTACCTAAAAATTATTGTGAAGAACAGACCTATACTTTACCCCATTACTAGTACTTTTTTTTTTTCCTTGATAAAGCAATATCTAGGGCACTGCTGTGACAGTTAATGTGCTGGGTTAATTATTAATAATAAGGTCTTTGAATCACTAAATTCCAATATAAATCTCTAAACCCCAATTTAAATTGGAATTGTTCTAAAAAGTCTTGTTATATCTCTTTATAGTTTGCGTACTTAAGACTTAAATACAAGTCTTACACGTGTGTCTTGTTACCAAAAATCTATATTTAGTTGCTGAAGGAATGGTCTGGCTCAGAGCATCTCAAGAGATGATCCATCTGTTTAATTTTTATGATTTCTGACCATTTGTGTCCTTGATATATGTTAGAGGAATCAGACCTCTAAGTTACTAAAATAAGGGATCAAAACCTGAGTTATTACAATAATTTAAAATATAATTAGAACTGAAATCTTAGTTATAACATCGATAAAAAAGATAACGATATTAAAATGATATAAGTAGTTTCCTATTCATGCATATCATCTCTAGTTAGAGAATTTGGGTAAACACAAATAATTCTGATGATGAGGGCTCTTAAGAATCAGCATTAAGAGAATATTTAACTTATTTAATGCTTGACATTAATTGATATTCCATTCATTAATTGCTTAAGAAAAATGATTATTTGTAGCAGATAGGGCTTCTTGGAATTGCTTATTTGGTGAAGATAAAAATATTTCAGGTTATAGAAGTAAAATTTATTAACTAGAATATATATTAGAAGGTGAAGAAAAACTGCCATTCAAACTATGGTATTCAGGTTTAAATGTTACATTTTTATAAGTAAGTACAGAAAGATATCTAAAATTAAGTACTTGATCCCCCATAAATCAGATGGTGATGGGCTAAAACTTCCCATTCTAAATCAACACTTATCCAGGCTTTAAATTCTGTGGCAGGACATGCAGTAATGAATAAGGTTTTCTGCTTTAGAAGACTCTCTAATCATTAATATTGCCTGTCTATACCCCTCCCTTTTACAAATTTGCAACCTTTTGAATAATCTAGTGCTACACATAACCATGGAAAATAATTAAGAAATCTTACTCTAAAGGAGAACCTAAACAATCTTAATTCTGAATAAAGTTGAAAAGAAATAAATCAGGATTATGCAGGAACATTTATGCGTATATGGTAAAGACTGTATAGGCATTGATTCAAACTCTTATCTCCATGCACACAACAGTTTAATGTATCATATCACTCTTTAAATTGTGCTTTGCTAGGTGTACAAAAAATGTTAAAATGCTCATCTCATACTACCACAAAATTTAATTGACCTTATGTTGAATAAATGAGATTGAAGTGAATTTTAACTTTAAAATCCATGAGTCCTTCAAACATCTATTAGTCTTTGCAAAATACTGTGATAGATACTTAAATCAACAGCTAAACAGTTAAGGAATCTTAAAAGGCAAAGTTTCATGGCATTAAAGTAAGCTGACAAACAAAACACAAAAGCAGACAACAGTGATAATCCCATGTATTCCACAGGAAAACAGTAGGTATATAGCAGCTGAAAACTAAGTTTATATTTAAATATTTGGGGCCCAAGATATTCTTAGCTATAAGAGTCAGCAGAAAATCCAACATATTTTAACACAATATGTAGAATGTCTTCCTATGTCTGAAATAATTATTACATTTTTAACCTCATTTCCTTCTTTCAAATGTAAATTTTTAATTACAAAATAAACTCTTTCCTAGACTGAAACACTTCTACTATCAGTAATTAAGCTATATAGAAAGGTTAGTAGATTTTTTAAAATAAACTAACCTGGGAACTTAACCACTATTTAAAATATTACTGCATTAATTCATTATTGAAAACATTATTCTATTTCTATGAGAAAATGTATGAGAAAATGCATGTTGCCCTCTAAAAAGCTTCAAGAGGATGCATTCATAAATTGGGAACTGCACATATTATAAATGGGGACCTGACTTCAAATACTAAGATTTTTTTGATAGCCTTTCATGTGTTAACAAATACTAAGATTTTCTAAATTAATGCATTTATAAGAATTTCTGTAATCTTAAAATGCAGGAGTAGATTTTGTGTGTTTTTCTCTCATTATAGGGATAATCTTCAGAACTTCTGAAGTCTGTACAAACAAAAGTGTCCCTGGCTCTGTAAACATAAACAAACTAATTACCACTATGAATGACATAAGTTATTTTAGTTATCTCAGGGAAATTCAATGAAAGTAACACTGAAACTTTATATTCTAATAAAATGTAGTTTAAAAAAAAGGAGAGCATTGAAAATTTTAAAGTGGCTTTTACACTGAGAAACATTTTATTCAACCAATAATTTGTATAATATTTGATTATATATTATTTGAATTTCTATTTTTCCAAGATTATTACGACTGGCAGGCATAACAGGTCTTTCAAATAAATTGTGCTACATCAACTTTTCTGTCACTTCTTCCTCTTGGGGAGCATTGGACTTAACCTTTACTTTCCAGTTTTTTACTGTCTTGTCTATAATTCTTAAAAATCATGATCACAAATTAGTAACTTATAACATAAGGCTTGAAGTTGCTTAGCTTAGAAATACTTGAGTAGGACACAAAGGAAAACAGAACATCATATGCCAATATAAAAAAGACAGATTATTCACAGTTTAAGAACGTCTCTGAACTTCGCCTGCTCTCATGAAATAAATGATTAAAAATGTAAAGGGAGAAAATACAGCATTTTGTCATTCATTGGTCATTACTGGCTTATTTACAACAAGTTTTAATCCATGTCTCATGATCTGTAAGTTGAAACAGTATCTGTAGTACAGTTGAAAGAGGGTGTATAAAATGGCTGAAAGATGGGGGTTTGAAGCAAGATACCCTAGGCTTTGAATCCTGTTCTCTTGTATTGGCTTAGGCAAGTCACTTAACAACATATCAGAGTTCAATCACCTTGTATGTAAAATGGTTATGCTACATCTTCCATTGCCAATATCATGAAATTGTCAAGTAGGTCCCAGCATGTTTTAGGCACTAATAATTGGCAAGTATCAGTACAACATGCAAAGGGTTTATATACTTAAATATAAGATTTAGTTTGGATGTGAGTTTCACCAGAGATGAGATAAATGTATAGCAGTAAAAGAAAAAAAAATCAGTTATTCATTTATGCAGTGAAATGCTGCTCTACTTAATTCTTAAATGAGGGAGCAAAGCAATTAAAGGCACTTGTTTTTGGAAAGTGGACATTTTTTTAAAAACGTAAACGAAATGAAAATCAGTTATTCATTTATGCAGTGAAATGCTGCTCTACTTAATTCTTAAATGAGGGAGCAAAGCAATTAAAGGCACTTGTTTTTGGAAAGTGGACATTTTTTTAAAAACCAAGGAAAAATTTTCATAAGTATTAAATCACTTGAAATGCTTAAAACACTATATTGGACATCTAACCCCAGGATACCTCATATGCTCAAATGTAATGAAAAAACAAGAATAACAAAAACAAAGCAGAAGGTTCGTAATAAAAATTTAAGCACTGATCTAGGTCTGTCTTTTCCAGAAGATAAATATAGAAACGTAAGAATTTCTGAGATTAAAAAAAAACATGTACTTGAAAACTATGTCCTTTTTGGACATTAGAGCCATTTAGGATTTGTCCTGCTCCAATACATTCATGAACTATTTACCTCAACGGACACAGTCCTCTTGGAATGGCTTTAAAAATAGTCTTTAAATCCTCAAAAGGGAAATCTTTTATGTGCCAGATTCAGAGATTAATGTCAATTACTTTCCAAACTAATGACATAACTCAGCTTTCCAAACTAAAAACTTACCCAAAGGATAAGCAGGTTTCAGATGAAAATTAGTTTACCTCATCAAGAAATGGAGTTTATGGTTTAAAAATTCAGGTTTTTATACCAGTTAGAAAGAAAGCCAAACAAACAACCCAAAACAAAAAAACAAAAAGGCATGGCAATGTTTGGCAATGCACATAGGTTACTTATGCTTCTTTGCCACATATATAACATAGTTAAAATTCAACTTTAGTAAAAGGCATACTTTCATGACAAATTTAATTAAAAGTTGAACAGTTAAACATGTTCTCATGCCCTTTTTTTGAAGTACAGTTTTAAGTTTAATTGGATGCACGCACTCTTGCTACAGCAGGCAGGAAGACAAACATACCAGGTTTTATACTGATGATATGGCTCACTGTTTCTAAGTGGGGGTGTTTTAATGGTTGGGCTAGTTGGCTAGTTTCTGTCAAACAATAATAGTAATAAGAACTAACATTTACTGAGTGCTTTCTCTGTGCCAGATATTGTTCTAAACACTTTACATGTATTATTGCATTTAATCCTCAAAGAAACTCTATAAAATCAGTATTATTATTATCATCCCCATTTTACAAGAGAGGACATAGGAATAAGTAAGTGGCAGAGATACAATTTGAACCTAGGAGAACTGATTCTAGAATTCACACTCTTACCCTCTGTTACTCTGCTTTCTCAAATGAAATTAGAAATTATATCAACCAAAACTATAATATTTGGCAAAGACAACATTTATATCTTAAATAACTCGATCTAACAGGAGGGCCATAAAATTTTCTCTAGGGACAAGGCAGAACCCAACATTTTTTTAAGGTTATAGTTCATATTAAATGATACAGAATACGTGGGTCTTAACCAATACTTGCATGAATCCTTGAAATGACTGCCAGACATATTTTCTGAGGAAGATATTAGACATAGGTCTAAGAAGTTACTGAACCTTCCTTGGGAGACAAATAGAAACATATGTAGCTGAATGGCAATTCTACCACCCCTTATGTATGATGGTACTTACAGCACACAAGTCTTCATCTTAAACAAGATATTTGTGCTACTAATATTTTTAGATAAATAACAAACTGTCCATGATCCGAGACTCATCTAAGACTTGTTTTGCTCCTATAATTTTAATTATTTTAGGCACCCAAAGAAATGCCATTATTCAAACCTTATTGGAGGTAAATTCCTCTTTGAGTTTAATGAAGTGGATAGGGCAGCAAGGCGGGAAATGGGATTTGTTCTTCAGAGAAACGTTGTGTGCTTTCTTTTTGTGGGACAACAAATACTGTACAATTTAAATGTCTTCCCCTTTCTGTATTAGCTTTTATTTTAAAAAGTCTAATTTAGAGCCCCAGCAGCAATTAATTTAGTTTAAGTACCCGATAACTTATTTCCCTTAGATTCTTTCTTTCTTTTTATGCTCCATTTAAAATAATACATTACATTCTTATGGAAATAAGTTAGACATAATACATTATGACAAATAAATGAAATTATAAAACATTAAAACAAATTAAAACTCCTAATAAAAATAACATATAAGTTTTTGAATAGCTAACCTATCTTACCATACCAAGTTAACCTTTTTCAGTTACTCTGAATAGTGAAAAACTTTTCTGACCTTGAGCTTATCAAATTAATACTATTTAGAATGAAAATACCTGGACTAGAAAAAGTCCTTTTATAAACTGAGAATGTCTAGAACTGTTTTTAACTTGTATAAATTTTTTTTTTTTTTTTTGTGGTATGCGGGCCTCCCTCTGTTGTGGCCTCTCCCGTTGCGCAGCACAGGCTCCGGACGCGCAGGCTCAGCGGCCATGGCTCACGGGCCCAGCCGCTCCACGGCATGTGGGATCCTCCCAGACCAGGGCGCGAACCCGGTTCCCCTGCATCGGCAGGCGGAAGCGCAACCACTGCGCCACCAGGGAAGCCCTAACTTGTATAAATTATTGTATTACGTGATTTCTACTTAGGCAATTATTTTAGCTTTGTATAAAAGATTTCTATTTAATGCAGTCATCTGTTAGTTTTATATTAGTTTCATAAAAACAGTCTATTCACTAGTATTTCATGAAACTTGGAATCATAAAGGTTAATCAAAAAGATCCATCACTCTTAATTCTAAACCTCAGTCTCTTTCTTTCTTAAATTTCACTATCACGTTTCAACATCTCTACTGTTATCAATTAAGAAAGCACTCAAGTAATAAAATTTTAATGATCTGCATTAATTTTAATATCCACTATCCACTTTCTGTTCCAAAATTGGAGTTTATAAAATAAATTCATTATGTTGGAAAAGGAAGCTAACAAAGTTTCACAGGCTTAACTAAAACCAGCACTAAAGAGCTTTCCCTCTTAGCTCACCTTTAGAAGTATGTGGGTCAGGCAGTTCAATTCTAAAGACATGTACTTTTCAAATGAGAATTCTATTGTGGCTTCCTACTCACGGCTACTAGATTTATGACTAGAATTTTCCAGACCTTAATTAAAAAAAATATAATCCATAATTAGAATAGCGAAATAGGCAAGTTTAAATTTATTAGCAACCCACTTTAAAAGATGATGAAGAGCATGCATTTAAAAAAAGGAAGCCTAAGATAAAAGACATTAATCATCTGCCTTTTAAAATCCTTAACTATGATTAACATCTCTGGTTGTAGATCTAGGCTTGAGTATTTTTCTACTTCCTACTCAGTTCTAAATCTGAACTTCAGGATAGTTTAAGATGAAGCCTCACTTCAAGCAGCCTCCACTGCAGAACTATCTGTCATATATGATTCTTTCCACTCTAGACCATAAGTTTGCTTAAGCTCAGGTCAAAGAGTACATTGCTGCCTTTGTTCAAGGTCCTCTTCCACTAGTTAACAGGAAAACTGAACACTACGGCTAAGAGGGAGAAAGTCTGATTGATTAGATTCATTCTAAACACAAGTTTCTCTGCCATACTTTCTTTGTTTATTTTGAGTGGTCTTCCATAAGTTCGTTTCTATGAGGAATTCTGAGTGCTTATCCTACGCCAGCAAACTCAATACACAACCTTTTCAAGAAAGCAGTGCTTCTCAAACACTAATCTGCATACAGATCACCTCGGTATTTCCTTCAACTGCAGTATGATTCAGTACCTACGGGACGAGGACCAAGAGCCTGCAGTTCTAACTAGTTCCTAGGTGATGCTGATCCTTGCTGATCTGAAGAGCACACCTTGAGTAGCAAGGCCCTAAAGAACACTTTCAATTAACATTTAAATTTTGATAAATAAATGCTCCCTCTCATATTCAAAGACTTAATTGTACCAGAATTTACTCATCTGCAAAATCAATGATATAATCTCTAAGGTCTCTTCCAGCTCAATGACTATAATTTATCATCTCTGTCCCTTATCCCCACTCCCAATTCAGTGAAGTAGGAGAAGTCTGATTAAAGTAATTTACTTAAAAGTATGAATTACTCCTTCCACCTAGTGCTTTAAATCCTTTTGAAAGAATCTGCTGAACATGGAACCAAGTACCAAGGAAGCATTTATCCTTTTTCAATAAAAAATTCATACTGATTTCGTTTTAAAAAGAAATATTTTAATATTCCTATTAAGAATGCCACATACCAACTCTGGAAACAGAAGGCACCGAAAGGTGCGTTTGTCAGCTTTGCTACCTACCTTTTTTGGTGAAGTATCCAAATATTTTTCACTGAGATCCTACTAGAGTCTTGAAAAAGACATATTCAAGTCTATCTAAAACCTCTTTCCTTAAATTATGGTCTCTTTTTGGTCTGGGATACTAACCTTTCTCCACCCCCCCAGGCTTCCTGAATTTAAACAGTTTACAACTAAAGGGTCTCTTGGTGCCCTGAAATCCTGAGATAGTTATCTTGGTTCGCCCGCTTCAATTATCTCAATCATTTTATACCTGTCAAAGTCAGATATACTCGCAAAAACCAGGAAAAGAAAAGTAGTTTACATGTCAGTGGACATACAACTAAACCATAAAAAGGGTTTATATAATCTCATATGTATGACATTTGTTCTATACAGGAGGAATTTGCTTTTATAGCAAGTTCTAAAATCTGTGTGTGTTTGTAAAATGGATTCTAACTGAAATACTCTAGGACAAACGTTATAATAAGTTTTAGTTGTTTTAAGACTGCAAAATTTAGTAGTGAGTATATGTATAATGCATAGTGTATCACATTCATATATGTATGAATACTCGTTTAAGTAAATTTATTGGAAAACTATCTAACCCAAACCTGAAATTTTTTAAAAAGTTAATATTTCTAAAGTGTTTCAGACTGTATGAGGTATAGAATAAATGCTTTTTAAATAAGAATTTGTTAAATAAAGTACTACGCTTAATAATGAGATTTTCTTTTTAAACCAAAGTCTGTACTGCTTATTACACTCCTTGCTTAGAGTGAAGGATAGACTATATTGGAAGGGTAACAACCCACTTTTCTTTGGAATAATCTGAAGCCATTCCTTTTGCAAACTTTATTTAAGAACTATTTCTGTCAAAAGGAAAACTCAAGTCATTCCACTTAATTATTTCACCAAATTAGAGTTTGCTATAAACAAGGATCATACTGTTAGTTAATGCTAGAAGTGAGCCAAAATCCTAGGCCTCACTGAGACTGCCATGCTAATATTCTTTTTGCCACATTATATTGCTTCCTCTATTTGGTAAATGTTTTTTTTTGTTTTATTTTGTTTGTTTGTTTTTTGTGGTACGCAGGCCTCTCACTGTTGTGGCCTCTCCCTTTGTGGAGCACAGGCTCTGGACACGCAGGCTCAGCGGCCATGGCTCACGGGCCCAGCCGCTCCGCAGCATGTGGGATCTTCCTGGACCGGGGCACGAACCCGTGTCCCCTGCATCGGCAGGCAGACGCTCAACCACTGCGCCACCAGGGAAGCCCACTGTATACATTTTTAAAAGATCACAAAAGGAATACACAAAAGAGCAAAGGTCAAAATAATGTTAAAAATGCTAAACTGATTTAGGAAAAGAGCTGTAATTATTATACAAAACAGAAAATGTATTTAAAGGGTACCATCTACAGAAATGTATATAATATTACTGACTCCATTATCTGAAGTCAAACATTACCTTGGAGCTTAAGTCATAAAATTTCAGATGAATACAGAAAAAGGTTAAAAAAATATGTATCACTTAAAAAGAAACTGCAGATTAAAGGCTGCCATTTTGAGGAGAATATGTTTTTGTTTTGTTTTTCTTTCTTTCTTTCAGAGGCTATGTGGCCCCTCCCACTCGTTCTATGCCCTGCCTGGTTATTTCTTGACGTTCTTTTTTCTACTGCATCCATCATGCATCTTTGTGCCATTTCAGTGGATCGTTACATAGCCATCAAAAAGCCAATCCAGGCCAATCAATATAACTCACGAGCTACAGCATTCATCAAGATTACAGTGGTGTGGTTAATTTCCATAGGTATGTGGGGAATGTCAGGGTGTGGGGTGGTGTATATAGCCTTTGGTTCCATTTGGCTAGGAGATTACCAGGCCTGGTAGACACTATTACACCAATACAAGCTCCTCACAACATTACATTCATCATACAGCTTCTAAAGCACACTATCAGCAAAAAGTGTGAAAAAGCAGAAAAGTTCAAGGCTTGATTTTGACATGCAGGAAGACTAAATCTGAAAACAGTTTTCATATTTGGCAACCGATCATTAAGGTCTGGGTAGCATGCAGAATCCTGAAATTTTATTAAAGTAACAATTTAAAAAAAAATGAAATGCATCTTAAATCACACCTAAGAAGACAAATAGGAAAAGAGGAAAACAAAAACAAAACGAAAAAGAACCCAAACTTTTTGTATGCAGGTATCAAAGTTCATATATTCACCTTGGAAACCAATATGTACGCAGACTAAAGGCATTACTGTCTATGTGTTTTGAACATGTTGAATTACAAGTTTTAAGAGATACAAATGATGTTCAGAAATAATTTTTAGGAGAAATCATATTTCTTCTAAACTGTTTTATGCCCCTATGCCCATGTTTAATACTCAAATATAGCCGCTATATTAGAGTATCTTAGCATGAAGTACAGCATAAATGATAACTCAAATCTTTTAAGTAAGTTAGTATCAGAAAAACAAACAGATTCACAACGGTTACTATGATCATTAACAGTTTGCCAGCAGATTCACTTTCTCCTAGTAAGGAAAAATTCAAAGAGGAAAAAAAATCAAGAGAGACCTGAAAATGCTAAAAGGAAAGCAAGAAAAAGATGTGACTTCTCTCCCTAATCAGAAAAAAGAACGCTGGGGGAAAAAACAAGAAAGCAAGACATTGAAAATGACCTTTATATTCCTGGAATAAAGATACCAAGGCCAACCCCCTTTTGAAAAGTTTGGAGGTAAAAGTAAGGACTGTTACTAGTCTGGCTTGGGAAGAAATTAGGGTCAAGGAAAACTCTGTTCAGAATGGAGATATCTGCAAGTAGAGAGAAAAGGCTAGCTTTGGGGACAGAGGCTGATTGATAGACGAGGCCCCTAAAAAAGAAGCTACGGAAAGGGCATGGATGGGTGACAACTGCCAAATTTTAGAGTGGAGAGAAGGAAAACTAAAGTAGTTCATGTCAAACAACTCATACCTTTTTGGTAAGCTCAGTGTGATAAGGGAGAAGGAAAGGGAAACGGTATGTGTTGGGGTAGGGTGGAGGCGGGGGGTGGGCGGGGGGAGAGAATAGGGCAAAGGTAGAGGGAAAATAGGAGAAATGGCTCCTTAAGAGAATTAAAACATTGAAACTGAAATATAATCAAGCCAATAAACAGCCTGTTGGTACCTCAATCAAGGCTGGATGACATGAATTTATAAATTGATCAAATTTATAGAGTACCTATGATATGTTAGGTACTAAGAATACAAAGATAAATAAGAAAAAGAATCTTTGCATTCAGGAAGATGGACTAATACTAAGTGATAAGTATACAGGAAGAAAAGAATAAAAAGATGACCCCAAATTTACAGCTTAGAAGGATCTTACAAATCTACTTTTTCCTTTTACAGATGAGAAAAGAAACCTAGAGGTTTTAAACAGTTGGCTTAAAGACTTAACAGCTTTTTAGCACAAAGGCCAAGATCAATGCCATTTTCATTTCATCACACTTTGTGTTGTAGAACCAATGACAATTTAGTGCCTTTGTAAAAGAAAAGGCAAATAATGAGGTTAGTTCAGTTTTTAAATTCTGCAAAGTGCTAAAAAAAAAAAAAAAGAGCTCACTTTCTTCTTCTGGATTTACAGTTATCCTAGGTAACATCTGACAACAGTAAGGTGAAAGGAGAATAAGAGGGTAAGGTATAAAAAATACTAGTGAAAACTTAAATGTCATTGACCAACAAGCTGGTTGGGAAGGTAACCTGAGCCTTGATGGGAGTTAATGGAATGTGAAAAGAGAAGGAAGGATGCACTAGATGTCAAGATAACTGTAAAGAGAAGTAATGAAGAGTAGCAGGACAAGAATGGGAACTATCAGAGTTCATGATTTTAGATATGGGCCAGTTTTTCTTTTTTTAAAATGTATTTATTTTTGGCTGCGTTGGGTCTTTGTTGCTGCGCACGGGCTTTCTCTAGTTGCGGCGAGCGGGGGCTGCTCTTCGTTGTGGTGTGCAGACTTCTCATGCAGTGGCTTCTCTTGTTGCGGAGCATCTAGGCACACAAGCTTCAGTAGTTGTGGCACGTGGGCTCAGTAGTTGTGGCTCACGGGCTCTAGAGCCCAGGCAGTAGTTGTGGTGCACGGGCCTAGCTGCTTCACAGCATGTGGGGTCTTCCTGGACCAGGGCTCGAACCCGTGTACCCCGCACTGGCAGGCAGATTCTTAACCACTGCGCCACTAGGGAAGTCCCTATGGCGTAGTTTTAAGTAGACTTATGGATGGATGGCTTCAGGAGTGCATTGGAGTTGAAGAGTTCAAGAAATATAAAATTGGGTGTTAGAAGAGTAATAAATGGGATGAAGTCATGGAAGATGATAGCAAGGTTAACAGTGGATAGAAAACTATAGCAAGGGGCTGAAACCATTAAGGAAGACAGACATATATCCTGGAGGTTGGTAGATGATGTGGATGGAGAATTGAGTGGTATAAGTAGCTTAAATAGACTTTAAAAGGGAAGTGCTCTGGGGTGGGGAAAGAACAGTGTAATGATTACCTGGAAGTAACAGGGTAGAGGAGGGGCCAGCCAAGTTTTTCTATAAAGGGCAAGACAGTAAATATTTTGGTCTTACAGATGCTATATGGTTCTGACAGAACTACTCAACTCTGCAGCAGTAGAACAAAAGCAGCCATATATAATACATTAACAAATGGGTATGGCTGTGTTCCAATAAAGTTTTATTTACAAAAACAGAAGGCAGGCCAGATTTGGCCCTTGGGCTATAGTTTGCTGACCCCTAGTGTAGAAAAGAAAGTATACAGAATCCTCTTTCTGGTGTTATACCTGAGGAAAAGTAGAAAAAGCAGTGGCCTCCATTAGAAAGGGTTTGAGGAATATATTCTTGTCAAGGTCTCTTTGCTACCATAAAAAGGCTGTGCAGATGATAGGAGTACTTTTAGATTCATAAAAGTGAATTCTTTCATGATACTTCCTAGAGGTGTAAAGATCAATTAATTCAGACTTATTTTAAAGTATTTGCTGTTTCAAAGGGAAAGGATTAGAGTTAACCCTTGTGTTGTCTTGCTAATAAGCTACTTCACTAATAAACAAGGTCATATTTAAAGACCTACTTAACGGTATTTAAAGTATAATAAAATTAGCATGAGGTACATTTCTTTCATTTTTATTAGAGGAACCTTCAATCTTGGAAATAAATTTCATGGCTTCCCTGGTGGCGCAGTGGTTAAGAATCCGCCTGTCAATACAGGGGACACGGGTTCGAGCACTGGTCGCGGAAGATCCCACATGACGCGGACCAACTAAGCCTGTGCGCCACAACTACTGAGCCTGTGCTCTAAAACCCGCAAGCCACGACTACTGGGCCCACGGGCTACAACTACTGAAGCTCGCGTGCTTAGAGTCCATGCTCTGCAACAAGAGAAGCCACCGCAATGAGAAGCCCGCGCACCACAATGAAGAGTAGCCCCTGCTCACTGCAACTACAGAAAGCCCGCATGCAGCAACAAAGACCCAACACAGCCAAAAATAAAAAAATAAATAAATTTTTTAAAAAAGCAAGTAAATTTCATGATCCACTCGCTCTCAAATTTTTAAGTAGCATTTGAAAAAAAAACAGTGAACCCTTAGTTTTCCCTAAGAAGTCAGAAAGAAAAGGTTAAAAGACATTCACAAATATCAAAAGATAAAACTGTCTGTTAAACGAAACTGTGTAACCTCAAAGATTATAAAATAGGTATCTATTCAGAATTAAGATATTGCATGAATGTATTCTTAAGTCTCTTTAGCTCAACTACACTGGATATTAAGATAAAAGCAGCTTCTCTTCTGAATTCTTTTCCTTAACTTGGGATAGATCAACAAACAAAAATAGATAATGAGAAATGGAGAATAAATGAAGACATTCTCTACTATTTCATGTATACACTATGGTTTTAGGGAAGCTTTAATTATAAAACTGAAACCACTAACCAATCTCTTTAAAAACAGCAGGTTTGCTTATTTAGGTTCTATTTGTCAAATCTTCCATTGATTTATTGCTTGACAGATTCTGCATTGTGGGTACCAGGAATTACAATACACTAATAGGGTAAAGTCAGTAAGATAAACTTTAAAAGGACCTAATCTAAGAGTCAAAGGTCATAAAGTAACTCAATTTACCTTGTTTCTTCTTCCTTAGGCATTGCCATTCCAGTCCCTATTAAAGGTATAGACACTGATGTGGGTAACCCAAACAACATCACTTGTGGGCTGACAAAGGATCGCTTTGGCAATTTCATGCTCTTTGGCTCATTGGCTTCCTTCTTTACACCTCTGGTGATCATGATTGTCACCTACTTTCTCACTATCCATGCTTTACAGAAGAAAGCTTACTTGGTCAAAAACAAGCCACCTCAACGCCTAATGTGGTTGACTGTGTCCACAGTGTTCCAAAGGGATGAAACAACTTGCTCATCACCAGAAAAAGTGGCAATGCTGGATGGTTCTCACAAGGACAAAACCCTCCCCAATGCAAGTGATGACATACTTATGCGAAGAACGTCCACAGTAGGAAAAAAGTCAGTGCAGACCATTTCCAATGAACAGAGAGCCTCAAAGGTTCTAGGGATTGTGTTTTTCCTCTTTTTGCTTATGTGGTGCCCCTTTTTTATTACAAATATAACTTTAGCTTTATGTGATTCCTGCAACCAGACTACTCTCAAAATGCTCCTGGAGATATTTGTGTGGATAGGCTATGTTTCCTCAGGGGTGAATCCTCTGGTCTACACCCTCTTCAACAAGACATTTCGGGATGCATTTGGCCGGTACATCACCTGCAATTACCGGGCCACGAAATCAGTAAAAACTCTCAGAAAATGCTCCGGTAATGTGTACTTCCAGAATCCAATGGCAGAGAACTCTAAATTTTTTATGAATCATAGAATGCGAAATGGCATTAATCCTGCCATGTACCAGAGCCCAATGAGGCTCCGAAGTTCAACCATTCAGTCTTCATCAATCATTTTACTAGATACACTTCTCACCGAAAATGAAGGTGACAAAACTGAAGAGCAAATCAGTTATGTATAGAGTAATGGCACAGTTTTTATGTAACTAATATAATGATGAATAAGTTAAAGATATACCAAGAATTACATAAAGAAGAACTTTATATCATGTATCAAAAATCATCTCTTTAAATTAAGAATTATGTATTAAGATTATCCAATTTTCTTTATTTGGGCAAAATTATTCTAACGAAAAAAATCATTTTTGTATAGTTGCAAATTAAAACAATCCAGCACACTAGTTAAATGTTAAGATAGTCAAATGAAATAAAATTAATCAATAAACTTCTGGCTTACAAAAAAACAATGTCACCATAAGAATTTATTTAGTTCCTAATTGTATGCAAAGCTATGCTAACAATGAAATAAACAAGTATTAACCTTGTCTTCAAGGCGTTAAAGACATAAGGCATAACACAGAACAACAGTGATAGGAACAGAGGACTAAATATAAGTGCATAAAATAATGATCACATCTGAAAGTAAGCTGAGATTGCCATTCATAGTCTGGCTTAGTTAAATGTAGTCACAATTTTGCACTGATCAGGAAACTGTCTTGATGGAAGGGGTAGGGAGAGTAGTTGGACATCACACAAAGTGACACGGTCTTAGTACTAGAGCTGTTTGTTAGGTGGCTCACACCAGGCATCTACTCAGCAGAGGTGGGTCTACCGGAGGAGGAGGAGAAAGCAAATGAAACCAGTCTTGGGTACCTAAACCTAATTATGTTTCTCAAAGAGCCTGTGCATTATGTTTCTCAAAGAGCATGCAATAAGGCATGGGACATTATTAATCCAGGAACCTAAATTTTAATGATCTTATAAATGAGATCATGGCTGCCTAAGCTTCCCCAAAGACTTGGTTGAACTTCTGGTACAAAATTTTTTATTCATCCATTTGTTACTTTGCACTACTAGATCTGGAATAAATCCAATCTATGCCCTTTACTAACTAACTGATTGAATTTACAAAAAGTACTTAATTTCTCAGTTTCCTCATCTACATTTCATAGGGTTCTTATGAGAATGAGTTCATGTGGGTACTCTGTAAATGGTAGCCAATTCTATTTACTTTTGATATTTTATTTTAATTTTTAAATTATTTTGTTTATTTTTGGCGGTGTTGGGTCTTCGTTGCTACGCGCGGGCTTTCTCTAGTTGTGGAGAGCGGGGGCTACTCCTCGTTGCGGTGCGCAGGCTTCTCACTGCAGTGGCTTCTCTTGTTGTGGAGCACGGGCTCTAGGCACGCAGGTTTCAGTAGTTGTGGCACGTGGGCTCAGTAGTTGTGTCTTGTGGGCTCCAGAGCGCAGGCTCAGTAGTTGTGGTGCATGGGCTTAGCTGCTCCGCGGCATGTGGGATCTTCCTGGACCAGGGCTCGAACCCGTGTCCCCTGCGTTGGCAGGCGGATTCTTAACCACTGCGCCACCAGGGAAGCCCTTGATATTTTATTTTTATGCTATTCACATAAATGGTGAATAAATTTAGGCTGAGGGAATCTGCAGTGAAGACAGCCCATATCTTATTAGCCTTTCCTTTTCAGGTTGACCCATTCTTATGCCTCAACCTATTGCTCCATCCTGGCTCCCTTCCAGGCAACACAGTTTAAGAAAATTATCAAAGAAATATGCTGGCTATGGAGAAGCTCACTCAGCATAAGGGAACCAGGTATATAAAATTCAAATGGCAGAATCCTTTCCTAGAACATGGTTCTATTACAGCTCTTATGGGCTCTACGTCACCTGCCAGAAAGAGTATACCTTACAAATTTAACTCCTAAATCGTCAAAACTTTAGGCATTTTTGCCACAACTCTTTTTTCAGCAGTGTTAAGCATGGGTTATTTCCGCATGAAAGGATGCTTAACATCACTAATCGTTAGAGAAATACAAATCAAAACTACAATGAGGTATCACCTCATACTGGTCAGAATGGCCATCATCAACAAAACTACGAACAATAAAAGCTGGAGAGGGTGTGGAGAAAAGGGAACCCTCTTGCACTGTTGGTGGGAATGTAAATTGATACAGCCACTATGGAGAACAGTATGGAGGTTCC
>NC_041215.1:130859213-130859696 GCF_002837175.3 Physeter macrocephalus | reverse complement strand
GAATAAAGAAGATGTGGTACATATATACAATGGAATATTACTCAGCCAAAAAAGAAACGAAATTGAGTTATTTGTAGTGAGGTCGATGGACCTAGAGACTGTCATACAGAGTGAAGTAAGTCAGAAAGAGAAAAACAAATACCATATGCTAACATATATATATGGAATCTAAAAAAAAATGGTTCTGAAGAACCTAGGGGCAGGACAGGAATAAAGACACAGACATAGAGAATGGACTTGAGGACACAGGAAGGGGGAAGGGTAAGCCGGGATGAAGTGAGAGAGTGGCATGGACATATAGGTACACTACCAAATGTAAAATAGATAGCTAGTGGGAAGCAGCCACATAGCACAGGGAGATCAGCTCGGTGCTTTGTGTCCACCTAGAGGGGTGGGATAGGGAGGGTGGGAGGGAGACACAAGAGGGAGGAGATATGGGGATATAGGTATATGTATAGCTGATTCACTTTGTTATACAGCAGA
>NC_041215.1:130815640-130858809 GCF_002837175.3 Physeter macrocephalus | reverse complement strand
AGGTACACTACCAAATGTAAAATAGATAGCTAGTGGGAAGCAGCCACATAGCACAGGGAGATCAGCTCGGTGCTTTGTGTCCACCTAGAGGGGTGGGATAGGGAGGGTGGGAGGGAGACACAAGAGGGAGGAGATATGGGGATATAGGTATATGTATAGCTGATTCACTTTGTTATACAGCAGAGACTAACACAACACTGTAAAGCAATTATACTCCAAAAAAGATGTTAAAAAAAAAAAAAAGGGATGGGTTATCTCGAGTAAGAGGCAAAGTAATTTACGTTCCTTAAAAAAAAAAAGAAAAAAAATCATTCTTATCTATTTTGGTTCCAGTCTCTAATATGAAGAGTTTAGTGTATGTTAAGATTTACATTCTTGCCAAGTCAGAGATTTATCACTCCAACAGTATTCCAAACTGTGTCTTAGGTATCTGATGGCATATAAAATTGTTTCAGAAAATTTAAATACTAGAGATGGCAATCTCGCTGGCAAAGCTCTATCCCTAGACAATCTAGATTGGAAGGAATATCTTCCCACATGCTCTATACTGACTTCAAATTTTTGTATGTGCTTAAACATATGCACACCCACAGAATTAACTATAAGACCTTTAAGCTGTTCAGCTTCAATTCCTGAAAAAAATTCCTTGCTTACAGTTAGCTGAAAGCTAGTTAATGAGAGATCATTCTTGTATTTCCAGAAGATTCTAGAAAAAGAAATACAACTCCAATATAAACTATTCCTGAAAAAGTACAACACAGCACAAAATTTTTAGCATTTTGATACATAACTGATACTTCTAAAACATTTTAAGGAAATCTATATTTAAAAGCAAATCTCGAAGTTAACCACCGCTATGGCAACAAAGGGACTCTCTTTAATAGTCCTACCTTCAAAGAAAAGGAATAGATTGTACCTATTTAGAAGAATAATTTTGAAAAAATTTTTTTCACTCTATTCCATATTTATTGTTAATTGAATGCAAGGGGAAAACAAAGATGCAGATAGAAGGAAGAATTAAAAAAACAAAACTAAAGGAAGTTACAGCATCCAGACACTGAGGCAGAAATAGAAAACAGCACACAAAGAATATGTATCAAATTGATATAAAATTGTGAATGCAGATATTGTACAGATAATTTATGCATTTGGTGGTAACTATTTGATTGCTAGGGTTCCTTCAAATGCTAAGGATCTATGATGATGCAACATATTTCTATTCAAAAAACCATTTTTTGTGGTCTAAAAAATATCTGTACCAAGAATCTCCCTCTGATCTTGTGAGATCCATCCATATGTGCAAGTAAGTTAATGTATACATTGAGAAATATTTAGTGTTATATTGTAAGCTTAAGTCATAGCAAAGATGATCACAGATATCAAAGATTATCTAATTTTAAGAAAGGTCTATATCAGATCATCAACTTGTTCACCATTATAGCAACTTAATTTTAACAAGTATATAAAAACTAATACTTCTATTAGCCTCTTTCTTCATTTTCCTTTCCGATGTGAAGATGAAATAATTCAGATTCTGCTCAATTCCAACTGAGTTTTCAGTCAATGCCAAGCACAGTACTGTCTGTACAGAGTTGTGATAATAAATCTGCTGACTAGACTGGTAACAATGGACCCACGAATCACCTATTTATTGGATTAAAAATACACTAGGTTCATTTCAACTTGGCAAGAATGTTTTTCAATTTAATTTTCTATTTTTATCATATATATTATGAACATATAACCCACAAATACCAAGAGAAAGAAATAGTGAAAATACTACAACTCCCTGGACTATCCTAAGAATAAAGGAGATAATATACATGAAAATTTTTAGTTTCCTATAAGACAATTTCACCTTAGGTGCTGAAGTACAAATACGTGTTTACTGATATGTTTTCAGTATTTGTGTCCAATAAGTACACTTTAAAAGAAGTTTTAAAAATTAAGAAGAAATAAATCCTTAAAACACGATTCAAGGGGGCCAAATGTCTGTGGTTATTTTAAAAGTGACGTTTAAAAGGGAAGAAATGAGAAAATGGAGCACACTAAGAAAGCAACCAATGACACATCAGAAAACATTTACTAATTCTTAGCATACAGGACAGAAACTTTCCAAATATTAAACTTAATAAGGAAATTTGAGAATAAAAATGTTCTATCAGAGCCACTCAGAAAGAAGGCGCTCTGAAGGAAAGGCATGGTAGAGAAAGCATTGGTCTATCCTGAGACCTGTTTTGAATTTCTGTTCTACCGTTCAGCTCTATGACAACAGGAAGTTTTGTTAACAATTTTGGAATTCAATTTCCTTCTCTTTAAAAAAAATGGGAATACTGTTTTATTTCTAAGGTTTTTTTCACCTTTAAAAATTATCACTCCAGGGAATTGACAACAATCTAAAATTAGAGAACTTGGTTTTAACTGCAACTCCTTAGACAAGTTGATTACATTTAATTTTCTTCATCCATGAAGTTTTAGACAAAGTTATCTCTAAAGTCTTTTCCAGTTTCTACTTCTTATAAGAATCATATTATGAAGAAAAAAGAAAACAACAGCAACAGAACTCCGAATGGTCCCTTAGAAATAATGAGCACAAAACCAACTCATTAGCTGGATCTGAGTATCCTAGGTAGTAGAGATCTTAGCAAAGCCTAAAAGCAGCTCATGGAAGACATCTGCTGCTGAAACTGGGAATTGAGCACATGTGTAAGCTACAGTAAATACAAGGGCAGAAATGAATTTTGATAATTAGAGAGCAAAGCACTGTCAGGTTAAAAATGGAAGAAAAACAGTTTTCATGAAAGCTCAACTTCCTATGTGGCAGAATACACACACTACGTTGACTGATTTATATGATATAAAATATAAAGTGACTAATAGGAACAGTTAGTAGCCGACAATGAATATATAAAACAAAGGAAGAGACAATCATGAGTAGAATTCTTTATACAGGCCAATAGTTACTAAGGGTACACCTAGAAGAACATATTTTCCATATACAAATTATCTAGTTTTCCAATAAGAATTTTAAAAAAACCTCCCTGAATATCAATAATAAAACCATTTGTTTTTGGTTTTCAATTGTGTCTAAACTCTGGAACAAAAATAAGGAAAGGTTAGCATTACAGGTTGGCTAGAATGATATGCCAAAGATGACAGGAAGGAAACAGAACTATTCAACTTCTATTTTGCTTCCATCTTTTGTCTCAGGAGAATGCTTTTTAGACCAGAAAGATAGAAAGTAATGTTGTTAAGAGTGATCAAAATGCAAAACAGGTGAAGAGACTGGGTGCCTTAAATGAGTTCAAGTCTCTAAGCTAAATGAATCACTTCCCTGAAACAGAACTTGTGAATATAATTGTAGAACCACTGTTGACAAATCTGAGCAAAAACAGAAAATGGCGAAGATACAAAAGGACTGTACGTGGCTAAATATTCCAATGTTCAAAAAGAGATAGGACTCAAGAAATTTAAACTATGGAGTCTGCTGTAGATCTTTTGAAAAAATGTGGAATAGCTTAACACAAATAGGTTTTATCGGATCTCAGAAAAGGAATCAATGAACATGTGATACTTCTATGAATTTACTAAAAACAATAATAACCAATTAACCACATAATCTGTTTTAGAGGTACCAGACTAGTAGATCTGTATAAATACTACGTCTTTAGGATTTAGTGAAAGTTTTCTAGTGTCTTTGTGAACAAGTTAGACAAATGAGGGTTAGAGGTAACACAGTAAAGGAGATTAGTATTTTGTGGAACAACCTCATTCAACAAAACTGACTGGTGTAAGGAGAAGCCTATTAACACGCTATATGGATGTGTGCTTTGCTGTTTTATTCAACATTTTTATCCACAATAGGAAAAAAAAATATTTAATGGCTGCAGTAAATGGTTAACTTCCTATCTTGCATCTTAGAGAAGGTCCTCTAACCAGTTCACAGTGGATGTGGCGTAAATATTTGTTGGAAAAAATATATATATATATACCTATGCCAAAGATTAAAAGTACATGAAACTCATCTTACATGCACCTTCAGAACTTATTTTACTGTGTAATTTCATCACAAGTAAACTCTAATAAGCAGTGCCCAAAAACGAGCTGAAAGAAATACTTTTAATTTTCCTATGTTGCATTTTAAGATAAAGTACCTTAGCAAAAAGAAACAGTGTATATGAGATTGGAGAGAAGAACTACTGTAAGAAGTACTACTGCATCTACCACCACTAACTCTTACAATTGCCACTACTCATACACACTTGAATAGCACTTACTAATGCCAGATACTGTTCGAAGGGCTTTAGACATATTAATTCACTTAACTGTCAAAAAACAGTCTTAGGTACTATTACCATACCCTTAGGAATCCGAAGTTCAAAGACGCTAAGTAACAAGACCAAAGTCACTCAGCTAGTAAGTGACAGGGCCAAGATTCAATCCTGGAAGATTGGTTTCAGAGTGTGTCCTCTAAATCACAACCATACTATAATGCCAAGGGCATCTCCAAATCTGCAAATTTTTCACTCTTTTGCATTTAAACAAAACCTAATACCTTTCACTCTCATTAAAGAGCTTCAAGAACGCTACAAGTCTGTGTGAGAGATAGCATCCCATTTGAATTACCAATATACACGGGAAGAGGACTACTGCTTCTCAAAGAGCATCTGAGACTCTCAAAACATACTGGCTTCTTTTTCAGAGGAACAGTACTAACTTTATTGTTATATGGTCCTCACTCTGAACCTAGACATACTTCCTCAGATATTTAGTTTCTGTTCAATTACTAACTACAAATAGAAATGGAATATAAATAGAATCAGAAGTTAGAAATTATTACCTGAAGAGAATGAACCCAAGAGATTCTACTGCTGCCCTCCTGACATCGTCATTAACATCACTTACCTAGGAAAAAATTTCAAGGATAATTACATTATACTACATGCATCCTATTACTACATTCATTACATTACTAGAATAAACTGATATGAGAGGCCCACATCATTTAAATGTAAACTAGATCTCATTAGCATATTACCGGAGCCACCTCCCTAATTCATGGTTTCACTTTCAGCAGTTTCAGTTGTTACCCACAGTCAACTGTGGCCTGAACATTTATTAAATGGAAAATTCCAGAAATAAACAATTAATAAGTTTTAAATTGCATGTCATTCTGAGTATTGTAATGAAATCTCACGCCATCCCACTCTGTCCCGCCTGGGATGTAAATCATCCCTTTGTTCGGTGTATCCAAGTTGTATATGCTATCCACACACTAGTCACATAGTAGCCCTCTCAGTTATCAGATCGATGCCGTATTGCAGTGCTTACATTCAAATAACCTTTATTTTACCTAATAATGGCCCCAAAGCACAGGAGTAGTGATGCTGCAATTCAGGTATTCTCTTACTGTGCCTAATTTATAAGTTACACTTTATTACAGGTATGTATGTATGTATGTATGTATATGAAAAAACATAGTATATGTACTATCCGTGGTTTCAGGCATCCCCTGGGGGTCTTGTAACGTATACCCCGTGGGTAAGGGGGGACTACTGTATTCCTCTATTAGAATGCCTTACCCCAATTAAGAAAAATTCATCTGAGAATTTCTTCATTTCAAGGCTTAGAAGCCTTTATAGTTTGGTGAAGTTTAAGATGCAGGGCTACTTCTAAAGACTATTTCAGCTCTACCATAGCTTTTGTGGGCCACGCTGAAAATCTAACCATTCCTTCAATGTTGTTTTCAAAACCATATGCCCTAAACTCAAGCAAAATACAACCATCTATAACATACCACATGCTGCACTGATAAATAATAAATAATTAATAAATACTGTGTCATGTGAATATTTCTAGGAAGAAAGAAATAATAATAGCTCTAAACCCTTTCTGCATGGGAAGATGACCTTGGGACTACCATCTCCCAGCACCAAGATGGTAGAAACCTACTGGGTTAAGACATATGGAACGTCCACTGTGCTATCAGGCAACATTATCACTGCAAAACTGTACCTGGATTGGGCGACTCTGAGCGGAAAAAAATCTGTTGGAAAACATGGGATTGGCTTTCCTGTGCAACGTGTCTCTTGTCATAGAGCATGTCCCTTAGGGGTACCTGGAAGCTAACTTCACAGGCTGTAAAAAGAAGTCGTTCCTATTGTTCACTAGATTTTCCTACCCTGGGGTGGCTGCACACATTCACATGGTCTTTTTTTTTTTTAAACACAATAAAAGAGTTTAATAAGGTGTCCAGTTTACAAAATAAATCTATAAAAATCAATAGCTTTTGTTTTACACCAATAATAACCTGGCAGAAAATGTAATGGGAGGAAAATTCCATACACAATCATAACAATAAATATGAAATACCCAGGAACAATTCTCCTGAGGTGTGCTGAAGTCCTAGACGAATGCTTTACAATTTATTTGCAGATGGGAAGACATATCATGTTCCTTAAAGGGAGCAGCTGATATGCAGTTTGAATTTTCTGTGTTGTAACTCTCATTAAACTTGTATTAATTTGTTCTGGCATCTGTATTCCCCACGATGCTGTAGGCTCAATGATGCCAAAGACTCCGTGTCATTCATTCCCTGCTGTGTTCTAGTGCATGTCCAAGTTCCTGGATCCATTCACATGGTCTTGTCCCTTATAAATGAGGGTGCCCCTTGGAACAGTTTCAGAAGTTGCCCCTAAATGACTTTAAGGACTTTCATTCAAATAGACACTCTGTTATCCTTTCCCGTACCCTTCTGAAAAGCTAAGTGAACCTGGTGCTAGGTTACGGCTGACTGTGCTCCATGAATGAGAATCTGAACCTGGGGCCGCTGGTGGTAGTTGTGTGGTGTGGGTGTGCAGTCATCAGCACATTTAGTGTCTGTCTGCAAACTTTCTCTTCCATGTCTATCCAAGAAAGGTCAGAGTACTTACAGCAACGTGTAGCAGGCGGCGAATAGCTTTGTTGTTACCCGAACCACAATAAGCCATGGCCACGGTATACATTCCAGATCGTCGAAGAATTGGATCCTAAGAAATAATTCAATGTCAATCATCAACTTATTTCAGATAGTAACTTCTACAGGCTTAGTTTCATCCATCAGGGGAGCTGGTTTTAGGTAAGAAATGATGAACTCAAGGAGCACAATTTTGTGGTTGGCAGTTCTCTAAACAAATGGAGAATTAAAAGACTCTAATATGGTAGTAGTTAACTGCTTCTAATTCCCAGTATTCTGTGCAACATGCCTATGCTGCCTCACACTTTTTATAAAGTATAAACTCAAGCCCAATACCAACACTCACTGCCCTATGATTCTCAACTTCCATTTGTCAAACAACAAAGAAGCTTGCTTCTAATTCTACATTCTAACTTGCTTTTACCTTACCACTTAACTCTTGGGCACTGAGCACTGAGTGGAAGAGATACGGAGTCTGACAGTTGAGCAAAATAATTAGTAGTTTTATCAATAAACTATAGCAGTGGAGGTTTTTTTGTTTTTTGTGGTACGCGGGCCTCTCACCGCTGTGGCCCCTCCCGTTGCGGAGCACAGGCTCCGGATGCGCAGGCTCAGCGGCCATGGCTCACGGGCCCAGCCGCTCCGCGGCATGTGGGATCTTCCCGGACAAACGCGTGTCCCCTGCATCGGCAGGCGGACTCTCAACCACTGCACCACCAGGGAAGCCCAGCAGTGGAGGTTTTAATCAGATTACAGAAGACAGTACTGTTTACGACTGACTACCTACCATATACAATACCATTGTAAAAACAAAACAAAAGGAAAAGGAAAAAAATCTCACCCAAATAAATAAGTATAGAGATTGGCACTGTTTTTTGATGAAAAAACAATGAAGTAAACTTTATATCTTATTAAATGATTATGAAATCATCCCCAAAACATTATTTCTAAAAGAAATCAACTTATATATTTCTAAAGAACTTTTCTAAATCTGCTTATTTGAAAATCACTGAAGTCCTGATTAAATTTAAAATTCTCAAATTAGCCCTGCTCACCTCTTTTAATCAGTGTTTTTCCTTCCTAAATTCTATTAGGCTTTATATATCTTTTGAGAAGTTTTATCAACAAATGTGCCTAAGAGTTCTGATAGGAACAGAGATAATTTCCAGTAAAGGTTAAGTGTTTCTGTAAATGCTGGATATAATAACCGGAGGGTGAGGAAATGCAGGGAAAAAAGGATGAATAATAATAATAATCTCACCTTATCACGGCAGAGAGATTCAATGAGAGCATCAGCCTCTTCCATCCTCCCATACATCACTAATGCTATGCCAACTGCAAGACCACGTAGAATCTTCTCATGCTGAGTTTCCTGTGCATAGCCAACCATGTCCTCAATAGCTTGGGCATTTTTAGAGCCCAACATAACCAAACCTAGGGCCAGGCCAGCTGCTTCCCCTAGTGAGTGAAAAGCAAAACATTAAAGAATAAGAGTTATGTATGTAAAGTAAATAAAACATATCCTATTGGAAGTGCTAACTATTAGCATCAACTATCAAAACAACCATTAGCTTCTGAGAGCATTTTTTCAAGTCATCAGATATAAAAAATAGTTTACGTGGAAGTACATCCATATATTTACAGCTGTTTTCCTTTTAAATCTTGATAGGATACAGTACCAAATCGTACAGTGATTTCAAAGGAGACATTACGGCAATATTTTTTCTACATTATCACCAAGCAGTATAGACAGCCTCAGGATACAAGCAAATCACTCTAATAAACCTCTATTTGCAAAAGTCAGTTATACAGACATACACACAAGATATACCATTTTAAAAAGCCTATATATCACAAAACATATTTTTATAAGATGAGTTTGATAAATGGGGCAAATAGAGAAATCTACTCCTATAATTCCTAAAAAGAATTCTCTACAAATAGAGAAATCCATTAGATTGTTAAGAGACCACAAAACATAGGTAGAAAACAAATATTACAGTTACATTAATTAATCCTAAAGTTTGTCATCTTTGGAAAGAATCACTTACCTGTCACAGCATCATCCTGATAAAGGTTTGTTTTTAGCAAATCATAAACATCCTGGCGTGCAGTCCCCATGGCAGCCAAACCAAGGCCCAAACTGCCACCATGTCGAACAATCTACAGAAAAAGGATGGGCTCCATTTATTTGGTACACTGCACTTAAAATCCAAGCTTTCATTCTAATTTCAAAGTACGTTGTGATATTAGGCATGGAAGACAGCTGGCCTAGGAAGTATGATCAAAGGATACAGAAGGGGCTTCCCTGGTGGCGCAGTGGTTGAGGGTCTGCCTGCCGATGCAGGGGACGCGGGTTTGTGCCCTGGTCTGGGAAGATGCCACAAGGAAGTATGATCAAAGGATACAGAGGGGGCTTCCCTGGTGGCGCAGTGGTTGAGGGTCTGCCTTGCCGATGCAGGGGACGCGGGTTTGTGCCCTGGTCTGGGAAGATGCCACATGCTGTGGAGCGGCTGGGCCCGTGAGCCATGGACACTGAGTCTGCGAGTCCAGAGCCTGTGCTCCGCAACGGGAGAGGCCACAACAGTGAGAGGCCCGCGTACCGCCAAAAAAAAAAAAAAAAAAAAGATACAGAGGGCCAGTGGTAACCTCACCAATTTCAGTTTCAAAAGAATGCTGCTTGCTGATGCAAAATAATAGTGAGTTGAGAAGGAAATGAAAAAAATGAAAGTGGAGACAGTACAGCTCTCTTTTAATAAATTTACATGAGAAGGGGAGGAGAAAGATGACAACTAAAAGGCAGAAGCAAGTGGCGAGGAAAGATTTTTTTTGATAGGTGAGACCTGAAGATGCTTGTGGACTGAGGGAGGCAGCATAGAAGGAAACTGAAGACAGAGGAGAAAAAAGTTTCTTCATAACTTCATGGTTATGAAGAAAGTGGGAGAAAATGGTGTCAAGACCAAAAGTTAGTCTTTATTTGAAGAACACTTTTGCGGTGATCTGTTACTTTTGAATGTACAGTATCCTTTTATCGGTGACAGCACCCCATTCCTGCTTGGGGAATATTCCTCCCCACTGGTTCGAGTCTTGGTGGGACCATCACTTAAAACAAGCTCCCATCTTCCCCTAGCGGAAGTGTGGGCCTGTGACCCAAGACAGGCCAATCAGATGCTCCTCTGGAATTTTAATCTTTCTTAGGTGGAATGACCCAAGGACCAAAAACATCTCAAGTTCATTCACCCTGACAGTAGCGCCCTGAAGAGATGATTCCATTAGTTCCTGTTATCTAGATTCCTACAACTGCCCCGCCCTTAACCTTTGCGAGAACTGGTTCATCAGCTTTTCCTTTAATTAAATAAGCTACTTCCAATAAACTCCTTGTTTAAGCAGAGGGTTTTATTGCTGGTAACCAAAAAGTTTTAACTGACAAGAAAATTTTTACCTGAGACCAACACAGGAAATGAGGTAGAGATATGTATAAACTATATGGTTTGTGGATAGGGGGTTTATTAGCTGAGAAAGACCTTCCTACTGGCCTCAGTCTTTTCACTGAAGTAGGACAGAATTTTCTGGCTCACTTAGCTACTCTCCCAATAGCCTTCTAAAAGAGACTAACATAAAAGTTAAAGTCTAAAATCCCATGTGTCAAGGTTCCTTAAAAAAAAGAACAGGGCTGCTTAGTAAGTTTTTCCAAAAGAGTCACATTTAAAAAATCATCAAAGATCAAACAAGCAAGAATTCTGATTCTCAAAAGAGTACATGCAATTTCTTTGGGCTTTAGTTTCCTGAAAAATAATAGAATTAGGCTAAATGATCACTAAAGTCACTTATATAACATAACAAGATGCTGAAGTGTGGGAATACAACACATATTTTATCAATATAAATATCTGGTACTTTATTTTGCTCCTCACACACAAGGTTTAAAGGACTGAGAAGCACGATTTTAGCTTATAGAGAAGGAGAGGATACTACCTTCAAAAGAAAAGATTCTAGGGACTTCCCTGGTGGTGCAGTGGTTAAGACTCCATGCTCCCAATGCAGGGGGCCGGGTTCGATCCCTGGTGAGGGAACTAGATTCCACATGAATGCCACAACTAAGGAGCCCATGTGCTGCAACTAAGGAGCTGACCAGCCATAACTAAGGAGCCCACGAGCCACAACTAAGGAGCCCACCTGCCACAACTAAGACCCACGCAACCAAATAAAGAAAGAAAGAAAAGATTCAATGAGAACAGTACTGGTTTGGGAATCCTACAAAATTTCTATTCACTAAAATAATTTGGCAAATATAATGTTTCCCTGGACTCTTAAGTAATGGGAATTTATTTTTCCATTCTAATACTTACATCATTGCTGGCATTCTTAAGCTGGTTAAGCAGATAGTCAATTATATCACCACCATGATTGGCATGAATGAGACCTAGTGCATAGAGACCTCCACCTTCCTGATAGGCTGATCCTGGAGAGGTGTCCTTGGGAAGATATGTTGCCATTAACTGTAATGCTTCCTTCTCATGACCCTGTAAATTTGAGCCACCACAAAGGTGTCAGTAAAAGAAAGTCAGAGAAAAGAAGATGTAACATTTTCTATGATTATTGCTTTTTCTCCAGAGTGAAGGGGGAATTGGGGCTCTCTCCTAAGTAACTTTATCACTCACACAAGAAGACAGCCTTTAAATGACCCAGTCACATCCTGGTTAGAAACAAATGCTGCAATTCCCACCCCCTCCTTGTTTTATAACAGTTCCCCAAATTCATCTTAGACAATGCAAATAACTTATTTCAATTCATTTTGAGAAATGTCTTAGCTAGTCTTCACAGGAAAAAGATTTCCATTTTTTATAAAAAAAAAAAACAAACACACATTTCTTCTTTACTTTATCCTTTCCTGTATGAGGACTGATCCAATTTAACAAAATGTACCTGTCAATGAATTATAGTAAACTTTAGTTTTTTTCTTAACTCCAGGAAAATTGCTTCTGTTCTGATGCCTGCTCACCATGATCGGTATATATTACCTTATGAATTACACCCAAACTGGCCGTGGCTGTAAATTTTGCCCAGTTAGTGGCTCTGGCTAACCATTCCAAGTTATCTCTGTAAGAAAAGGAAATTCAGCAACACTACTGAAATGAATTCCATAAAGCTTTTAATAACGCTAACGTCAAAGCATTAAAACGTTCACCTTGAACTGTTACAAATCATTTTACTTTATGGATCTCAAGTTACTGATGATTCCATTTTACCTCCTAAGTTCTTCTTAATATTTTGAGGACTTTTAAAAAATGCATGACATGTAATTCCACTATGAACAAAAGCAAAACTGTATTAAATTTCTAAGCTTAACGTATTTCATTCAAAAACCTACATTCAAGGCAACTAATAAAGAAAATTAATTTTACCTCAAAACAGGTAGGCATATGCAATTTTACAAATTTATAAAATAGAAAAGTAGAATTTAAAATTCAGGACTGTCAGGCAGGGAAAGCTCCCCACATCCATGTGACAATGTCAACAGGGTCTCTGTCAAAGACAATTTTAAACCAAAGTGGGAACCTACAAGCATATTTACCTAAGAAACTGGTCACTGGTAGTCCCACAGTGCATAAAGGAGTTCGCTATAACAGTTGCTGTGTGACACACAGAATTCCTTACTGCATCCTTTGTGTTTTTTAGAATCATGAGATCTGTGTTATTGTTTCGGATTAAAAACTGCAGATGTAACTCAATAGCCATTTCACCACTTAGAATTTTAATCATTTTCAAAGTCTGGTCCTTGGGCTCTGGACTCTGCCGAACAAACAAGAATGAAAATTGTTGTATTACTGAAATCCAGTAAGCTAACTTTATTTTAACAGCCCTAAACCAGTGAAATTCACAGTCATACACAAACAAAACCCATATTTTAACAGTAGGATCTAGAAAACTCATGTATCATTTATTTGAGAGAAAGTAATTTATTTCTTTATTAGATGCCATTGAGATATGATACCAGCTTGATGGAAGAATGCAATTCACTCCAAACTCGCTTCCAATATAAAATATTTTAATATTAAAAAAAACTGTAAAAGAGTAACTAACTACTGGTGATATGCAAGGAGAACTATTTTATACACAGCCAACTTACAGTTTAGGTGAGAAACTCCCTCCTCCAAATTGAGAAAAAGCACCTTTAACCAACACATATATATATGATCTCATGAACTACCAAGCCATCAACACAACTCTCCAACCATGTGAAGAAGAGCTGAAATTTATATACCTGATAACCAGAAACCAAAAATCCTGATGGAGGAAACATTTACATCCAACAGACCACTGCTCTAATCCTTGCCCCACTCTCCACACACCACGAATACTAAAAATAAAGACAACTAAACTACCCCTCCCCCTCTATGATAGTGCATAAAGGAGTTCGCTATAACAGTTGCTGTGTGACACACAGAATTCCTTACTGCATCCTACAAAAACAAATACAGACTTTTATTATTAGCAAAGTATTCATACAAATGCAGGCTTGCACGTGAACACACAGTAAGAGGCCCTGTTTTGTGATGAAAACATGAATAAACTGAACTGGTATTTAACATACGAATCTTGGATATTTCTTTTATAAACATTAAATAGCTAGCTTATAAAAAACAAGCAAGTCAAACAAAGTTTTATTTGTGGTCTTAACTTGAGGTCAGTAGTAGATTTTAGGTAGGAATTTATGCAGCAGATTTTCTAATTTTTGGTTTCTGAATAGTTTGCCATTTCTCTTCAGTATCTTGCTCAAGGTCTCCAAAGTATTGGGGTAACCTGAGAGCAATGCTGCACCTCTTCTGGCACTGTAACTCTGGCAAGCACCAAAGTTATTTTGTTTATTTTTAATGAGACTGTGTTATAAAGATAAACATCAGAAAATTGTCATAAATGCAAATTATATTATTCTTTTTGCCATCTGTAAAAATTATTCTGAAAGTCTGGAGAAGCATGATTACATATGCCTCAATCAAACAACTGCTTAGTAATGGAATAGTATGACAATAAAAAATGAATAAATGACTTTGGGAAAGGATACTGGGTAAATAACACAAGCAAGGCAGGAAGATTTTTTGTACTATGTATCTTTTTATATTAAAACATTTTTTGAACCAGAGGAATAGATTATCTTTTCAAAAATTAATAATTGTTAGGATCAATATCTCAAAAAAGGTTACAATATCAAGGTAAGAACCCCTATTCTCAAGGAGTTTGCAGTTCAGTGGGAAAAACAAACACACAACCTGTATTAATGTTCTGATTGTGGCATTTATCCAAATGCCACATATATACATTCAAATAAAAGCTAACTTAAAAAAGTGGGACTGGGCTTCCCTGGTGGCGCAGTGGTTGAGAGTCCGCCTGCCGATGCAGGGGACACGGGTTCGTGCCCCAGTCCGGGAAGATCCCACATGCCGCGAAGCGGCTGGGCCCGTGAGCCATGGCCGCTGAGCCTGCGCCTCCGGAGCCTGTGCTCCGCAACGGGAGAGGCCACAACAGTGAGAGGTCCGCGTACCACACACACACAACAAAAGCCACTAAACTTCCCAATGAGAGACTAGCACAAAAAACAGGAGCTCAATCAATATTAATTCCCTTTCTTCTTCAACAAGATAAGCATTTCTCTCATTGTTATTTTTTTAAAAATACTTATTTCCTTGATCAGGAATAAAATGCAACAAATTATTCAATAAGAAATAAATGTAAGTACTTATTCAACAAAGAAATAAATATAAGAAAAAGGCCTCCATTACAGATGAATTTCCTACCTTTGTGTTTTTTAGAATCATGAGATCTGTGTTATTGTTTCGGATTAAAAACTGCAGATGTAACTCAATAGCCATTTCACCACTTAGAATTTTAATCATTTTCAAAGTCTGGTCCTTGGGCTCTGGACTCTGCCGAACAAACAAGAATGAAAATTGTTGTATTACTGAAATCCAGTAAGCTAACTTTATTTTAACAGCCCTAAACCAGTGAAATTCACAGTCATACACAAACAAAACCCATATTTTAACAGTAGGATCTAGAAAACTCATGTATCATTTATTTGAGAGAAAGTAATTTATTTCTTTATTAGATGCCATTGAGATATGATACCAGCTTGATGGAAGAATGCAATTCACTCCAAACTCGCTTCCAATATAAAATATTTTAATATTAAAAAAAACTGTAAAAGAGTAACTAACTACTGGTGATATGCAAGGAGAACTATTTTATACACAGCCAACTTACAGTTTAGGTGAGAAACTCCCTCCTCCAAATTGAGAAAAAGCACCTTTAACCAACACATATATATATGATCTCATGAACTACCAAGCCATCAACACAACTCTCCAACCATGTGAAGAAGAGCTGAAATTTATATACCTGATAACCAGAAACCAAAAATCCTGATGGAGGAAACATTTACATCCAACAGACCACTGCTCTAATCCTTGCCCCACTCTCCACACACCACGAATACTAAAAATAAAGACAACTAAACTACCCCTCCCCCTCTATGATAAGTTGCCATTTATTTGTTAGAAGCCATACATTTTTTCTCACCCTGTGACAGGTAATTCAGAGTTATTCTGGACAGAGTTCATTCTTTGATAAGGATCTGAGGATTTGATTTCTTCTAAGTCAAGTGCTTTCCGGGATTGATCTTTTTTCTTTTTTGGCCGTGCTGTGTGGCTTGTGGGATCTTAGCTCCCTGACCAAGCATTGAACCCAGGCCCTGTCAGCAGTGAAAGTGCCAAGTCCTAACCACTGGACCACCAGGGAATTCCCTGGGGTGAATCTTTAAAATTTTACATTTTATAGAAAATGCATTTGTATAAAATAACTTTGGTATCAAACTTAATAATAAACCTCCATGAAAGCAGGTATGAAACACTTTTAAATAATTTACAATACAGTGTGGAAATATATGTTTAAATGGCAACCTCAACTTCAAAAAGCACACTTACCGCTTCTGGTGTCTTTCCTACAAGTACACTACCTGTCTTTTCTTCTGTTTCCATTGAGTCACTAAAAAGAAGAGAACCAATAGTTACTAATGTGATAAATCTTTTCTGAATAGTATGTGTGGGTGGCTTTTTTTTTTTCCTTTTAATCAAACTGAAGGTCTGCACCATGTCCAAATTAAATATTTTGCAAGGAAAAAACAGTTAATTACTTCTTGAGTACTGCCATTAGGAAACGAAAAAGATTGTTAAATAAGATGGCGGCAACCCAGTTACTGAATTTCCACCAAATAAATTCATAAAAACACGCAAAGCAACTAACTAGGTTAACAAAATATATGGACAACAAAACCAGGTGACAAAGTATCTCCCAGATTCCCAAAACACGGTCAGATGAAGATATACCACCACGAGCCACAAAGACCAGTCTGAAGCAAAGCAGCTGGAGCCTCAACAACTCTTAAACGAACCAGACGACACCCCCTTCTAGGTCAAAGCACTACACTGAGGAGAAAATGCTGGGCACAGAATCCAAATTAAGGAGGCAGAAATGAGGGAAAAAGAAGGCTGAAATAAAAGTGAGAAAGGAAACAGAGCCAGGAGATCTCAGAACATACGACAGCATTTTGTTTAAAACTCCACAAACACAATAAAAGAGGAAGTTCTAGAGAACAGGGAAATTAGAAAAACTATCCTAAACAAGCCTCCTTTGTAAATATTTAGGAAAACTAATTTCAGTAAAGATAAACCACAGAAAAGGATGAAAGTAAAATCCCATTCACTATTATAAGAAAAAATTATTTGAAAAGAGATCAAAGATATGAAGAAAACTTTTACAAGATATAAAAGAATATTATATATCAGAAATGAAATAAAATAACTAGGGAAAAACTGGGAATGGAAGAAGAAGGAAAATTACTTCAGAAATTAAGATCAACTCAGAAAGAACATGAAAGCAAATAAACACAACCAAGAAAAAGAGAGGGTAAGGAGAAAGAAAATTTTTAAATCAAAAAGAAAAAAATGCTATTACCCCACGATTAGGAACAAAGGAAGAATGTTTGGATTTCCTAACCAATGCAGAAAAAAATAAGGGGGGAAAAGATATGAAAGTTCCAAAGGAAGAAGTAAAATTGTCTCTGTTCACAGATGACATGATTCCTATGTAGAAAATTCTATAAAGGGATCTATAAAAAAAATTTACTAGACCTAATAAGTAACTTAAGCAAGATTGTGGGGTTCAACATTAACATAGAAAAATCAATTGTAATTCTATATATTAGCAACAAACAACTGGAAATTGAAATTTAAACGTACCATTTACAGCAGCATTAAAAGACCTAATATACTTAGGAATTAATTTAGGGAAAAATGTACAGAACTCCTGAACTAAAATCTACAAAAACACTGTTGAGAGAAATGAAAGAAAACCTAAATAAATGAAGATTACAAGATTACTGACTTACAGTAATTTTTATTAGTTCTAATAAAAGCATTAAAAAAGTTGAGAATGGGGACTTCCCTAGTGGTCCAGTGGTTAAGAATCCGCCTGCCAATGCAGGGGACATGGGTTCGAGCCCTGGTCCGGGAAGATCCCACATGCTGCGGAGCAACTAAGGCCGTGTGCCACAACTACTGAGCATGTGCTCTAGGGCCCGTGCGCCTAGAGCCCGTGCGCCTAGAGCCCGTGCGCCTAGAGCCCGTGCTCTGCAACAGGAGGAGGCACCGCAGTGAGAGCCCTGGTCCGGGAAGATCCCACATGCTGCGGAGCAACTAAGGCCGTGTGCCACAACTACTGAGCATGTGCTCTAGGGCCCGTGCGCCTAGAGCCCGTGCGCCTAGAGCCCGTGCGCCTAGAGCCCGTGCTCTGCAACAGGAGGAGGCACCGCAGTGAGAAGCCCCCGCTGGCTGCAACTAGAAAAAGCCTGGGAACAGCAATGAAGACCCAACACAACCAAAACTAATAAATATAAATAAATTAAAAAAAAAAGAAAAGGACTAGTGAGCGGAAACATCCTTGTTTAAAAAAAGAAAAAAAAAAAAGCTGAGAATGTTTCTAACTGTACAAATATCTAACCCAAATGCCTAAAATCTAGCCCAACCTACCCCATCTGAGATTTTTTTAAAAATTTTATTTATTTTATTGTTGACTGCGTTGCGTCTTTGTTGCTGTGTGTGGGCTTCCTCTAGGTGCGGTGAGTGGGGGCCACTCCTCGCTGCGGTGCGCGGGCTTCTCACTGCGGTGGCCTCTCCCATTGTGGAGCAGGGGCTGTAGGAGCAACGGGCTTCAGTAGTTGTGGCTCACGGGCTCTAGAGAGCAGGCTCAGTAGTTGTGGCGCACAAGCTCAGTTGCTCCGTGGCACGTGGGATCTTCTCATACCAGGGCTCATACCCATGTTCCCTGCATTGGGAGGCGGATTCCTAACCACTGTACCACCAGGGAAGCCCTATCTGAGATTTTTAATTTACTTGATTAAATAGCCCACATGCTGTCTGGCAGGCACCCTCTCCATCAGACAACCACTTCCATTTCTTTCCATAAGGGTCCATTTCTTCAGTTTTCCTTAATGCATGCAGCAGAGTGCAAAACAGAGCAATAGCTTTAGTAAGAGGCTAATCTAGGAAAGCTAATGGTGAAATTTATTCTTAGATTATGTTGTCTATAAATATCTATTCCCAAAATGAAATAAAGATTGTTGAATTAGTTCTGATACAGAAAAAGATACTTATACCTGTCTTTCTCTGATCCTGGAACAGTACCCGTATTGGTGGATCCAGGCACAGAAGCAATAGGGGTGCCAACAGTTCGAAGATTCTGGATTACAGATGACAAAAACTGCTGGCTAGCGCTTTCATACAAATCAAAACAAATCTGATAAGCCATCAGGAGGTTGTCTTCCTTTACCAGTTTTTCTAAGATATCACTCACGGCCTGAGGATCATCTAAGAAAATTAAGCACTGAAATGCAGATAAAGAACAATTACATAATAATTGAAAACTTTGTCTACAAGATACTTAGAGAGTGATAGTCAACAAATCTTAAGTAAAGGCAAACTGAGGCAGACTATCTAGTCTAGCATTCTATTTCTGATCCTGGCACCAAAGTTTTTCTGAAAATAGAATCTGCCTTCCATAAGAAAATCCATACAACTTATATTCACAGCTCCTAACACTGTGCCTGGCAATTAGCAATATTCAATAACCGGTTGGTGAATGAATCTTGGCTTCTTTAAATCTTATCCATAAATCGCTATCAAGTGCTCTGTAACTTATTTTCTGCTTTACCATAAATTGTAGGAGTCGTTCATTCATTTAACACATTGTATTGTGCTGGGCCAGGACAAGAGGCACATTTTAAAATGACCATTTTGAAGCATTTCTCTTACTACTCTTAGGATTTGCCACATGTTTTAACAAAAACCACCCAATAAATTCAGGATTTTTCTTTTAAGAATTCAATTTAAATTTTCTTGTTCCCTTAAGCAGCAAATTACTCAATTTCAAAATGAACACATTAACCAAAGTTATTATAAATTAAGAATAGGAAATTATGGAAACAAAATAAATGACCAATACCAGGAGACTGGTTAAGAAAGGCAAAGTATATCCACTGAATGACTACTGCACAATCAAGAAAGAGTTTGTACAAGAATTTGCGAAACGTTAAAACATGAAAAAATGTTAAATTGAAGGAAATATATAATTGATACTGCTTGCTTCCAGGGAAGGGAAATTGGGAGCCAAAGGAAAGAAGTGTCAAGAAGACTTCTTACTGTATATCCTTTGATTCTTCATGAATTTTGAATCATGTGACTGTAATATTATCTGTTCAAATACATATTTTAAAAATGTAAAATAAATTAAAAAAGAATTTTACAGGGACAAGGAATAAAATAGCTAAAAGAAATAAAATTACTTCTGAGGAATAAAACTGAAATACACAGAGGAAGAAGGCAAAGGACTACTGTTTTTCATGTAAGTTTTTAAAAACTATTTTAAAAACTATTAAAAACTATTTAGAAGCAAACAAAACTCCAAAAACCCATATAGAGAAAAGTGAAAGGAAATATACTAAAACGTTAGGTAGACTTCGGGTGCTATAAAGGTGGATATTTTTCTTCCAGCTTTTTCTGTGTTTCACGCTTGGTTTAAAAAGCATCAAAAACTATATATAAAATAGATAAGCAACAAGGATTTACTGTACAGCACAGAGAACTATATTCAGTATCTTGTAATAACCTATAATGGAAAATAATTTGGAAAAATAATAAAAACCTGAATCACTTTCCTATGCATCTAAAACTAATATTGTAAATCAACTATACTCAATTTTTTAAAAAAGCATTGATAAAAAGGATGTATTAATCTAAATTTTAAATATGTATAGAGGATAGAAACACATACTGAGAACACATTATAATGAAAAAATAACAAACCAAATGCGTGATAAAATGCTGTGCTCTAAGCAGAATACAAAAATTTGTCAATAAAACACAATCTAGCCATTGAAAAGAATGAGGTAGCTCCACACGTGCTAGTAAGTGGAGGAAAAACATTTATGAATCTTTTAATTGGGAAAAGGCCAATGGAAAGGGAAAGATACACTTTTCATTTTATATATTTTCTATACTGTCTTAATTTTTTTTAAGTGTGCAAGCAAGTCCGTACATGAAAAGAGATAAAGAAAATATACCCAAAGGTCTTGGCTGGTGTTTGGGGAATGAAACGAAAGATAATTTTTATAGCTGAAATTCTTTTTAGAATGACATAACATAGGTACCGTTTTTATCTTTTCTTCTACCTTTTTTTTTTTTTTTTTTTTTTTTGCGGTACGCGGGCCTCTCACTGTTGGTCCCCTGCATCGGCAGGCGGACTCTCAACCACTGCACCACCAGGGAAGCCCTACCTTTTTTTTTTCAACCTCATTTTCAAAAATTTCCTTAAATGCTTATTTTCAAAATGAAAAAAAATACATAGAAATAACACATTATAACAAAACAGCTTTTTAGTTTTGAGAGATTCAGTTTCTTATCAGTAAAATGGAATATAAACGCATAAAGCATCTTCACAAGGCTGTTGTAAAGATCAATTGAGATAATGTATGAAATTATAGTGATGTGATGTTATATAATGTAATGTAGTGAGGCATGGCCCAGCAGTACAGTGTAAAGTAATGCAATGTTATTACCTGACAAACATTGATGAAATCAGGTTTCTCCAAGTTCATGTAGATTTTAACTAGAACTCTCAGTACTTTATTCCGAAACTGTTTATTTTGCATTAAAGACATGCAGAGCTTGAGGCTATAAGCCAGCATTCCTGGGACATCATTCTGAAGAGACAATTTGAAGAGACATGATTATCTGGTTACTGAAGCATGTTTATTTAGAAATCAAATTATTTTAATCGATATTCTTTAGTCATTCTAGGCAGCTAAAGATTTATTTGCTACTTAAACAATAAAACTTAACATTTTTAACCATTTTAGATGAATATCTTAAAAGAAAATTACCTATTTCCCTGTCTTCATGAAAAAAAAATAGGTTGAAAACAATTAAATATTTAGTGATCATCCAGGATCATGACTGTATGACCATAGTATACTATAACTGTGGTGGTGCTGTTAATTATTATAAAAAGATCTATACAGCTGTACATATACCAAGTGGCTATGCTTTTCAAATGTGTCTGCCTCTAGTCTTGCTAATACTCATGACTTACCGCCTATACTCACTGGCCAGGAACACGATGTGATAGAACTATTCTCCAGCTCTGAGTGACTCAAGGTTTGAGTGCTGTCACATCTAGCTGGTGCTCTCCCGAGGAAATTTTGACTCCAGATTAATTAATTATTTATTTATTTAATAAATTTATTTTATTTTTATTTTATTTATTTATTTTTGGCTGCGTTGGGTCTTCACTGCTACGCGCGGGCTTTCTCTAGTTGTGGCGAGCGGGGGCTATTCTTCGTTGTGGCACACAGGCTTCTCACTGCAGTGGCTTCTCTTGTTGCGGAGCACAGGCTCTAGGTGCACGGGCTTCAGTAGTTGTGGCGCACGGGCTTAGTGCTCCGCGGCATGTGGGATCTTCCCGGACGAGGGCTCAAACCCATGTCCCCAGCATTGGCAGGCGGATTATTAACCACTGCGCCAGCAGGGAAGCCCCTCCAGATTATTTATGTTTACCTTGTGGTTCTTCAAAGCATACCCAATATTTGAGATACTAACCTAAAAAAGTCCTTCAACATAAATAAGCAACCCAATATTTGAGATACTAACCTATAAAAGTCCTTCAGCATAAATAAGCACGCTGAAGAGCTACAGGAGTACTTCTCAAAAAGCGAGTTGAGAAATTAAAAATTCACAAAATTCACTAATTCAAAAAGATATACACACCCCAATAGCAGTGTTATTTACGATAGCCAAGATATGGAAGCAACTTAAGTGTCCATCAACAGATGAACGGATAAAGATGTGGGGTGTCACACACACACAAATGTATATACACAATGGAATACTACTCAGCCACAAAAAAGAATGAAATTTTGCCATTTGCAGCAACATGGATGGACTTGGAGGGCATTATGCTAAGTGAAATTAAGTCAGATGGAGAAAGACAAATAGTGCATGATATCACTTATATGTGGAATCTGAAAAATACAACAAACTAGTGAATAAAACAAAAAATAAAAGCAGACTCACAGATAGAACAAACTAGTAGTTATCAGTGGGGACAGGGAAGTGGGAAGGGAAATATAGGAGTAGGGGATAAAAAAGGGTTATTAGGGCTTCCCTTGTGGCACAGTGGTTGAGAGTCCGCCTGCCAATGCAGGGGACACGGGTTCGTGCCCCGGTCCGGGAAGATCCCACATGCCACGGAGCGGCTAGGCCCATGAGCCATGGCCGCTGAGCCTGCACGTCCGGAGCCTGTGCTCCGCTACGGGAGAGGCCACAACAGTGAGAGGCCCGCGTACCGCCAAAAAAAAAAAAAAAAAAAAAAAGGGTTATTATCGGATTATATGAAATCATGTGTGTGAAACTTTTGAAAACTGTAAAGCACTATAAAATTTAAAGATAGCTTTGTTCAATGATTAAAAATTTTTTTTTAAAAAAGCAAGTTGTGACCTATCAGCGTATACATGATGAAATAACTTAATGAGACTAGCATTTTTTAAAAAATGAAATACAATTTTAAAATATCAGGATTACATCATACGTAGAAAAAGTAGGTATTATTTCATCCTAAGTTACATCTATATGTATATGTGCACTGGGATGTAAAGGAAGACGCATTTCTTACTATGCTTTATTCTTTTTTCAAAAATTTGTCACCCCTTTACCTTATAGGGAATAAAGCTTCACTGCCTATTCCCCCAGTGGATTATTCCATTTGGGCAGGAACTTTGTTGGTCTTGTTTACCACTGTATCTCCAATGTCTAGAACAGTGTCTGACACATAATATGCACTCAAAAAATATTTGTTGAATGAATAAAAACACATATTTTAGTTCTATTCACCTGAAGACAAGGAGAAACTACAGCTGCACAAAAATCAAACAGAGCAAAATAAGGGCCGTTCTAAGACACTGGGTCATTCATTCATTTACTCATTTAAACAAATCTTACCACTGCTGCTAAACACTGCCTTAGGCTTTGGGGACCCAGTGGTGAAAGTACCTATCCTTAAGGAGGTTATAATCTGGTGGACCTAGCTGGACCTAAGGGTCGAGGAGGGTATGGCTGGCAGGGATTGACAGAAGGATCTGTAAACAAATGACAGTTGAGCTGAACTGTGAATCTTGACCAGGAATACAGCAGGTAAAGAAAGAAAAGGAAAAGGACGTTTTTGGCAGGGGCAATACTTTTGGCAAGGGGAATGGGGTATGGTACATCTAGCAGAAGAGACAAGGTCAAAATGGCTGGAGTGCAAAGAGCTAGCTTGTGGAGAAGGATAGGTAGTGAGGCAGGCAAAGTGGGCATGCAGATCAATGTCCATTTAACTCAGTCTTGCACGTCTCTGACCACTTTGGTTGGTGACTTACGACTGTCATAATTATTGCAAAACACCCCCAAACCAGGAATGTAGCTTATAGTTTTAACCATGATAAATGCATTACAATAGTAGTTTACCAATATAGTCTTCCTAAAAAGGGCAGGGTAATTAAGACAACTTCCCCATGCAAGACTTCAAAGGAATAAATGTGGTAAGATAAAAGCAACTATTCGACAAACACAAAACACAGCCAAGGTTCATTTATAAACATAAATATAAATATAAAATACATATATTTTATATTTTATAAATATAAAAAAAAATTTTTCACAAAAGAGCACCTTACTATACCTAAGTTAGATTTTCTTTTCACTACCCATGCAATTTTCAGTTTTAATTATTTGCTCTGCTGATTCGTCATCGATAGCAATCTCTAAAATCCCATCATCTACCTACCGACTCAAGTATAGTCTTCTCAAAGACGTCCAGTCTTCGTGTCTCCAGAGCAATGCCGATAGCTTGCTTATACTTGTGATCATCTAGACATCGTTGGAACATTTTATTCACAATGCCTTCCAATCTCTGGTCAATTGGTTTTTTTTCTCCTTCAGGCAAATCTGCATTTTCCACACACTGTTTGGTGTAGTGATCAATGCACTTTGCTATAGAGAAAATAAAATAACTCTGATCAGCTGGTAAATTGGGCTATACTACTAGAAAGGACAATGCCTACATTTATAATCATAAAAAAAACTTATGGGATGACTATGGAGTAATGAGCAAATTTCAAATTTTTTAAATGCTGTAAGTTATACCTCCAAATTAATATTGTTCCCTTCATAACAGTTACACTGCAGGGCTACACACTAATTCCAGTAAGCTGACATTATTTAAAACATTTCTAGGACTTCCCTTGTGGCGCAGTGGTTAAGAATCCTTCTGCCAGGGCTTCCCTGGTGGCGCAGTGGTTGGGAGTCTGCCTGCCGATGCAGGGGACACGGGTTCGTGACCCGGTCCGGGAAGATCCCACATGCCGCGGAGCGGCTAGGCCTGTGAGCCATGGCCGCTGGGCCTGCGCGTCCGGAGCCTGTACTCCGCAACGGGAGAGGCCACAACGGTGAGAGGCCCGCATACCGCAAAAAAAAAAAAAAAAATCCTTCTGCCAATGCAGGGGACACGGGTTTGAGCCCTGGTCTGGGAAGATCCCACATGCCGTGGAGCAACTAAGCCCGCGCACCACAATTACTGAGCCTGCGCACCTAGAGCCTGTGTTCTGCAATAAAAGAAGCCACTGCAATGAGAAGCCCGCGCACCGCAACGAAGACCCAACGCAGCCACAAAATGAATTAATTTTAAAAAAATTTCTATCTTGTTACTGTTTATTATTCAAAACTATGTTATTCAACTTGACTAAGCTGCTTATTCTACAGAGCTGGCTACGAACAGCTGCTGTTTTCACTCTCAAAAACAAACACTTGCCATGATTGAGGATATTAACAAAAACCCTACTGTAGCAATTATCACATGGCAATAAATTACACTTCTTCACATTAATGAAACTATCAGATCCTTGACAGTAGAGAGTCTGTCTATGACCTGAAATGTGCCACAGGTTCTAAAGGCAATACCAAGAAGATTTCCAAAAACCTTTCCGGCAATCAGCTAAAATATTCACTGTCTCAATGTGAGGTAGGTTGAACCTATTCACACATACTACCCCTCTCCCCAAACAGGGAGTCTGAAAATTCATGCAGTGGTGCATGTGCCTAATTTGGCTTTCCCATTTCACGATGATTTGGGTGAATGGGGAGGATGACGCAACATACGGAAGGGTATCCTGTTTACAACTTACACTACTTTACAATCATAATTTAAACTTTCTAGGAGCAACCAAGAAAGGAAATTTCCCTAAACCTTCTTCCACCTTCTTAAGGAAAACAGCCACTCAAGCTGAATGACATATATAATAGTTATCCTCTCTATAACTCACTGGCCTGTCACCCTCCCTTTCAAAGAGAAAGGTACAAGGAAAAGATTAATTAGTTGCAAACTATAGCCGCAGGAAACCGAAATGATTTGAACTAGGATAAAGAACTGCTGGTCTACTAGATGGCCCATGTTAATGGGTCTATATTTTGGGGGAAGCAGAGGACTTTTATAAATTGGAATATACCACATTCAGGGTCCATCCAGGTAGAATTAGGCAGGTTCAGATACAGTTAGTAAGAACTAAGTGGCACTCACAAAGCAGACCTTAAACAATTTTGGTTGCAGAAAATCTTCACCAGGCCCTAATATGAGCTTTTTGAACCACATGCAGTTGTGAGGAAACATTACCCCTACCTCATCAGAAAGGAATCTCAGATTTATAACATTTGGGGAGATTTCCTTAGTTAATAACTGAGGAAGAAAAATGTTACCTCCCAGGTTTCAAATGAGACTTGTGCTGTCACTTACCAGGTTTATGTCATAACTGTATTCCAGAACCGAGCCTCATTCCTAGCTGAAGTCTTATTATAATCGGGAGAAGACTGAAAATTCTAGCCTTGAATTTCCTGAGTGTCCTGTTTATGACATTCATTAAGATCCTAGGAAGGCTTTCCTAAATTCTATTTTATATATCCTCTCACAAATCTCACTGACATTAAAAAAAAATCCATTCTAATAGTCCCAAGAAAACTAGAAGGGTGAACCCCATTTCCACACAAAGAAAAGCAAACAGAACGGGCCTACCAGTCAACAATCATCTTCTACAAGCTAAGACTAAGATGATACATAGGAAGGCATCTACCACCTCATAGCCTCTTATAGACCAGCTGTCCTGATTAAAAGGATCATTTGTAAAATGTTAACATTGCAAGCACTTGCAGATCACCACTGGAAAAAATTATCAACATTCATCAAAAAAAATCCTTCAAATAAGAGAAAAGAGATAAATGCACTTAACTCACCATTTCTAACTTAATGTAGGGAAAGTGCTCTGGTTTCAAATGATACGGTCTATTCTTTAAAATCATCTGTTCTTCCCACAGGATTCACAGATGAAAACTCCAATTCAGTGAGTTCCCAACAACAATAAACTTACTTGCAACATTCTCACACCATCATGGCAAAAAAATTTTAAATGTGAACACAAAATCTTACTTCAAACTTCAGGGACATTTGAAAAGTACCTCTCTGGACTGCCTTGTGCAGCATTCCCCAATTTCTGAAAGAGAATACCAATTTTCTCCTTCTAAGGGTTCAGGTGAATAATGCAGATCTCCTCTTAATCCGCAATTCAAAAAACCACACTATACACACTTGACAGAGAACACACTCTTGGGCTCTCTGTAACTATGATCTAAAGCGTGATAGTCAAAGCCACGTCTGAAGGGTATGCAATCCCTTCTTTCACCTATTAGAACAGGAGTTTTCAAACATTTTTAAAGCTACAAAAGCTCTGAACAAACTCTTACAGAGCTGGTTCAACTTACAAGATAGAGAATCCCGAACCTTACCTGTGTGCTACCCTCTCACTTCAAAAATACAGAAGCAAATAAAACAACAATGGTTACTAGTAGAAACAGTATGGATTTCGTAGTGAGTAAGCCTGGGTTTTAAATTCTGACCCTCCTATTTAATAGCCATGTGTCTTTATCATCTTATAACCCACGTTTTCTCATCTGTAAAACAAGGCTAGCTCCTTCATCACAGGGCAGCTGTGGAATAAACTATGCTATGAAGAACGACCAGTATAGTGCCTAGTACAATGGAAACACTCAATAATGGTTTCCTGTGTTAGAAACAACTCTATAAATTACTATCATTTAATTTCTGTTATTCACAATAATCTAATTTTTTCAAACAACAGTATGCTCACCGGAAAAGAGATAAACATAATCACTGAGATAACTATCTTTGTGTTAAGTTGGCTGTTTCTGAATAATTTCTTAGATTCATCCTTAAAATATTTTGTGAGTAGAGTGTCTTCATTATTACTGTTATTCATGTTACTGTTCATTACGACAAAAAATAACAAAGCACAGAATTCTAAGGCAGATCTAAAAACTCAGCCTGCATAAAATTACTGTAGAAAGGTTATGAACTTTCAATTAAAATGAAATGTGGCAACCTCAAAAATTCAGGGAAAAAAATGCTGTATGTACTAGAGCAAGAAAGAAGCCAACAGGATAAAGCCTTACTAGACGGAAGATAATTACCTATAATAGTCTCCACATATTCAGAGTTATCATTGACATTGAAGAGGTCACCTGCTCCAAGTGCATAATTCAGAGACTCCTCAAAAGCCCCCAGGTGATAAAATACTTTAGATGCCACTAAGGCTGCAAACTGCCGACTCCGGAAACCTTCATCTTCATACAAAACTTCTCTGAAAGAAATTAGGAAGTATAGGCCTAGTTCAAACTGTGGTTCTCCTTAAAAATTCCAAATCTAAATACTCAAGCTGCAATTTAGTGGCAGCAAATCTCTAAATGAATTAATAAGCCACAAGACCCACATGCACAGATAATTAAGGTTGATCTACTTTATTCCAATTTCTAGAAATAAAGTAAATTCTTACATTTTGTCTACAGACTCAGAAATTTCTGCCCAGAAGTCATTGACAACTGCATTCAATTTGTGTAGTGCAAATTCCTGTAGAAGATAAAACCAAAATTCGATTTTGAGACAGATTTACCATTATACTTCCTTAAAAAAAAGTTTCCAACAAATCAGTGGCCAAATTCTAAGTCATATTTACTAAATGACAAATACAAAAGTTTACCAACTGACTTATATTTTCCATTGGGCTTACATACTTCCTTTCTGTTTTCAATCATAAAACATAATGTCATTCCTTATCATACTGAACATTTTTCTTCTTTGACAGTATGTATAAGATTGACTCTAGGCTGCTGGTTTGGACGGATATAAATGAATTCAGGTGCCTAGAGCCAAATGAAGTATATTCCAAATTTCTGTTATATGAAAATAGTTTTAAAATATGTGATACAGAAGTAACTTTTTGTGATTTCCGTTGATAAGAAAACTGGTGTGTGTGTGCGGGTGGTTTCCAGGTGCCACACTGAGATTTATATGCCTCAGCTTTGTTAAACTCTAGGGAAAACCACTGCTGTTGCCAAAATACTGTCCTGTCCTCTGGGGCTAGATTTCAATGACTAGGTATAGACCAAGTAGGACGGCTATTTTAAATGGTGGAAGATAAACAGATATCACTAAATTCAAAGAGCTTCAAAGTACTCATATTAAGCCCAGTTAATTTTTCTTCGACTCATACCTTAAGCTGTGGTTCTTCTTCATCCAGAAGAGAAATTATTCCAGCTATAAGACAAAAGGTATATGATTATGAAACAAATATCCTAAGATAAACTAACGCTTAGTCAAAAATATATCAGAGTCGGAAAAAAAGTATGTTTGAAGGGTGACTTCACTAGAGGAATCATTATTTTTCTTTAAAACTGAAAAGGTTTATATTTCAAATTTTAAGAATTAACTATGTTATCAAACCCTCATAATACCATATATATCACATTATTTGCCTAATTCAACAGTTTTCAAAGCATGGTTCCTGGATCAATTAGCATTAGCATTACCTGGGAACTTCTTAAAAATAAAAATTCTTGGCTCCATCACAGATCTACTGAATTAGAAATTGTGGGGATGGGGTCCAGTAATGGAGCCATAAGCCTTCCTTGTAATACTGATATTCATTACAGTTTAACAATCACTGGCCTAATTTACTGACCAAAACGAGAAACTTTCCTACACAATTTTAGAATAAAATTATTCACACAAAATAAACCAAGAGGTATAAAATTATTTACAAAAGCAGGAGTATTTAGTCATCAACTCACAGAATAAAATAATTCGATTATTTCAAGATGCCTATATTAAGGCACCTCTGTTGTATCACAAGTAACCTAGAAGGTTGTCGCTAAATGATGTGCAATCTCACTTGTTCTGACTTCAATTCCTGAAGCACAGCATTCCCCATGTGACCCTGAGGTGATTAGCACTAACACTGGAGAGTAAAGGAAATAACTGTCCTCTCCAAAAAAATGCACCCTGAAATACAGTCATATATCAAAGGGATTATTAGAAAAAAAGATGTGGGAAATTACCGTCCTTGGACCATGAAGGAAACTAAACTGTCTCTCAGATATGTTTTCCATGTAGGTCTTAAAATCATTCCGGAACACTGAGTTGAAACTGTGAGCTGATACAAAAAGTGTCAAGGCAACTTTCCTTAGGAGATGTAGCCATTTCTAACTGGTAAGTGTAGGTTTGCCAAATAGCTTTGTCTTTAGAGAGCCATACAGGAAAAGATACAAAATTTAGCAAACAAAACTATGCCATGGTTCTAGCTAGGGCATTCTACTGTTCAAAAAGTATGAAAGCAGATAAAAGGAACTTCTTGGTACTCTAGGTGGGTATAACAAACCCAGAACAGAGAGGTTGAATTGACAGCATGAAGAGAAGACAGATTAAAGAATGCAATCAGGGGAGGGGAGGGGGATTGTGAACCAGTGACATGGAAGAGCTGACAGACAATAGTACCTTAAATGTGGAACAGATCATAAATGGCAGAATGCTTTATCAAAATACTAAAAATGCTACCCAATCCCTTATCATCAATCAACGGTATATCTGAACTGCTTTTACCAAAAGAGGTGATGGATTTCTGTATACTCTCCTGTTTGGTTTCACTTATGACTAATGTGTTATACGGTTGTGTCCTGGCTTAGAAATGCAGCTGTTGTCCATGGAACACACCTAAATCAAATACCTACACTCCATACACAAATATTTCTCATCTTAAAAACAACAGAATTCACCTTTAGATGCGGGACGAGGCGCACCTGGGGGAATGGGGAAGGTTTCAGGACGCTAAAAAATTTCTTATGCCATAATATGAAGTCAGCAGATATTACCTAAAGTTGCTGTATCAATTTATAGCATTATTTTAAATAGCATATTATTTATAAATATAAAGGTATGCTCCAGAAGACGCAGCTTAAAAGTTGAAAACAGTTGCCTCAAGGAATAAGAAAGGGGAAAGAGGAGTGGGAGACTATTGTTTTAAAGTTTTTAACGCATAATTTTCCTTTATTATGCTAAAAAAAAATTCATTCTCACGTCTCCCTCCAGTAACCACCTATCTCTATCTCTCCGCTCCCTTTCACAGCCAAACCTCTTGGAAAAACTTAACAGTACATGTTGACCTCTTATTCACCACTGTGTTCTTAGTGCCCTGCAAGTGCCTATCCAATAAATGAACAAATAAACTGACGGATCCAAACTAGTACCTGTTAGGTTCTGTTTAGCACCCGGGACAGATCCTAAGCCATAGACAGCCAAAGGACAGGAAACCAGGTGACAAAAGGTTTGGAGCAGAAGCTGATAAGTAATCCAGTAAACGTAACCAATGCCAGTAACGAATACACACTATGCTATCACCACCGAGTCTCAGAGTAAGACCTCAAAAATCATTAGGTTTAAATTCTATTAAATCCCCACCAAGTGTTGTTTCAGCCTCTACTTAAAATACTCTGGTGACTGATTTATTGATTTGATTAGCTAACTGATTTCTTCATTCGAGAAATACTTTTGAACTTCTGTCATCTGCTCAGCAGTTGTTCTAAGAATTATGAAGTTTCCTGCCCAAAATTCTACCACAGAGAGAAAAACAGTAGTCAGGCAAGTAGACAAAGTAATTACAGGACTGTAATGAAGAGAGGGGACAGCTGAGGGGGAGAGATGCAGCATGTTTTAATAGAATGATCAGGAAAGACTAACATTTGAGCGGAAACTAAGGATTGAGAAACTAAGGGAAAACTTGAGGAAGAGGAGTTTAGAAAGGGGGAAAAGAATGTGGCAGGGCCTGAGGTAGGAGAGAAATTGACATATTCAAGGAACAGAAAGGCCAGTATGATTAGGGTATAGTGAGGAAAAAAGTGGTACAAGACAAACCAGGAATCAGATCATGTAGGCCTATAAGCCTGGATTTTATTATAAGCACAATGGAAACCCCTGAAGGATTTTAACCAGAAAAATAATATTATGTGATTAAGGTTTAAAAAAGAATACTCTGCCTACAACATGAAGAATGGACTATACGGAGGTAACTGTTGGAAAAACAAAATCTTAAGGCTGTCAAAGCAAGCCAGGCAAGAGATGAAGGTGGTGTGGGCTCAGTAGGGGTATCTGAAAAACAACGAGGCCTACATTTACAAGCAGCAAGAAATTTAGTGCTAATTTTCTCTTTAGAGAACTCTGACTGGATGGAAAAGCTTTTCCTTATATTGAACTAAAATTCATCTCCCAATCATTTGTACCCCCTGGAGACAAAACTCTAATCCCATGTACAGGTGACAGCTCTTCAAGTCTTTAAAAAGAACTATGTCTCTCAGGGTCTCCACCAATTTCTTTAAGCAATCCTTACAAACACCTGGTTTGGAGCTCCTTACAAGTTACTGTCCTCTGATTATTAGTCTGTTTATAGCAAAGCACTTGTGGCGCAAGTGTAGAGTAAAACAGGACGAGAAAAAGGTTTGTGAGCGGGCACGAAAAAAGGCACCAAGGTTGTGGACGGCTACGTGCACATCAATCTGCAGCCCGGGGCTTAAAAATCTCCACTTGAAACCTGACTTCTACAGCTTATCCCGCTGCAAACGTCATTCCACGATCTACGCACACAACGGTTAAGTGTAGGAAACCTGTCCCGCACACCCATGAGTTCTTTCTTCAAGGCAGCATAGTTAGCATCTAGCCTCAAAACCACAGTTGAACTCCCAGTATAATGTCTGCCTTCAGGATGCTGTCTTCACCGAACACGAAAGTTCTCTGGGTGCTTTAACTAAATATCCTTAGAACAGACCCAGAAACGACCCACCTCAAGCCTAATTTAATTTAGATTTCCCTCTAAAGAGAAAGGTGCTAGGTCAGGTCGAAAAGTACTTAAGTAGCATGGGCTGCCTTACAGTCCGGCTGCCCGGGGGGGACCATCCCACCCTGACCACCTGCAAGTTAGGGCTGGGCTCGGACGGCCCCACGTGGTCAACCGCCGGAGGAATGGAATTAAGGAAAACCCGTCGGGGTCGGAGAAGGGCCCAGGAAGCCCCTCGTGTCCGGGCACGGGGGTGTGGCTGCGGAGGAAGAACGAGCCGGTCACCCCAGCGCGATTCCCCCGAGCCGGAGGGGGTCGCGAGGGCCCCCGGAGAGCCTGGGCCACACTGCCAGCCCCCGGCCCGGGGTGTAAGCCTCGCGCAGTGAGCAGCCGCGCAGGCCGGTGCTCCGCCGGGAGGTGCCCAGTCACCGGCCCTGACTCAGCTAAAAGCCGGCGTGGCGTCTCCTCCCTTTCGGCGCCGGCTGCGATCCTACTCACCGGCTGAAGTGATCATGGCTGCGCCCCGTACTAGCTCGCTCGCTCGCTCGCCGCCCCGGCCGCGCCGTCTATCTGTCAGCTCCCAGCCTGCTCGCTCCGCCGCGCCGCCTGGCTCCCCGGGCGCCCGGCTCAGTCAGTCTCCTCTTCAGGCCACCGGCTCGCTTCTCACCCAGGACCCCGCCCGCCCCGGGGCTGCCCGCTGTCCTGCCTGCCGCCTGGCGCGAATTCTCCCCAAGCCTGTGTCTTCCGTGCCGCCACTGCCGACCTGCCTCGCGAGGGAGGGTGCACGGAGGGCTCCATGGTGTTCTCTAATCCTCCTCGAGGTCAACGGTCCCGCAGGAATGGGAACCCTCTTCCGCACCTGGGATCAGGCTTCAGAATAGCCACCCCTAGAGAAAGGACCCCCCCCCCCCCACCATCACCCGCCATTGCTGAGAAAAACGGGTTGAGGAGAGGTGCTCGCGGGGCTCGTAGCGCCACCTGCTGCTCGGGAAGTCTCCCTGCAGCGCCCACCCCGCGCCCCAGCCAAGCCTTTGGGGATCCCGGTAGGGCAAAGAGCGTTTTCTTAGAAGGGTGATTTTCCATTTTTTTTTAAAAACCAGGGCCCAGCTTCCAAAGAAATCCAAACATAAATGCTTTACAATCATAGCACGATGAAACCCTAAGTAAGCACTGGTTTATAATAAAGTTGAACAATGAAGGTTTTAATTTACATTTGGAATAGTTAATACTGTACATGGTTTAAAAATCAGAAATATAAAAAGATATACAGTGAAAAGTGTTCCTAAGGAAAAACAAATTTTCCGTTCTTGTCTTACATCTGACCAGTTCCTCTCTCCCTCCGTAGCGACAGGTTCCTGTTTTTTATTGTATCTAATTTGGAATGCCTGTTGTGATAGCCATCTGCAGTCTTATACCAGCTTTACTAAACAATTTACTTCAATAGTCAGTACTGAGAAAACCTTGACAAAGATTTGTGACAAATGGTGGCATTTTAAAGCCACTAGCCTTATCAAGCTACTCTTCAACTGGATGGTGATTACTAAAGCTTATTTCTGAGGCCTTCTCAAAACAATGTAACCCAGTGGCACAAGCCAATGTTTTGCAGTTGAAATAAAATTTGGTTTATGACACACCTGAGTGTATGTGTGAGTTTTTTTTTTTTTTTTTTTTATTCTTGTGGCCAAGTTGCATGACATGTGAGATCTTAGTTCCCCAACCAGGGATCCAACCCGCGCCCCCCTGCTTTGGAAGCATGGAGTCTTAACCACTGGACTGCCAGGGAAGTCCCAGGGCATGTGTGAATTTTTTTTTAATTAGTATTCTTAGGCTATGGTTGTTAAAATATATGAAATGTAATTATTAAACACTTTTCAAGAACCTGTAGCTCAGATTGAAAGACACTTACCTCGGAGGTGTGCATGAAAAACAAATAGATTGAGTGCGTGGGAGTATTATTTTACAGAGGCACTTTGGCTGATCCCTCACATAAAGATACTTGTGTGCCCCAAACTTCTAAAAGAATCAGACACAAACGCTAACAGGTAACGGGAATGAGTGAAGCAGGCCGAGTGTAAGGAAACACCAGCTCAGCAGGATGGTGCACAGCAACTGACACTAGGGTCGGGGAAGCAGTAGCGGGTGGTGGTGACTGCGACAGAATGAAGAGTGATGCCCCATCTAAAGAGAGCAATGGCTACTCAGCTCCGACAGTGTTGCAGTGCCAAATGCAGGGCTACTGTCGTGAGCTTCTGATTTTTCCAAGGAAAGCCAGAAATCGGAATTTTGTGTGAAATCCTCGGAATTTTACATGTTGGCAAGTTGGGTGAAATGGGTGAAGGGGGTGGAAAGGTACAAACTTCCATTTATAGGATAAATCAGTCCTGGGGATGAATGTACAGCATGACGACTTACAGTTGTATACTGGAAAGTTACTAAGAGAGTCAATTTTAAAAGTTCTGATCACAAGAAAAAATTGTAACTTTGTGCAGTGACAGATGTTAACTAAACTTATGGTGATAGGCAGTTCACAGCATACACATGTACCAAATCATTAGGCTGTACACCTAAAACAAATACAATGTTATATGTCAATTATATCTCCAAAAAAAACGTTGGCAACTAATTCTCAATGTTTTAAAGCAGAGAGGTGGCCAGTTTGCCATCTCTGCTCTTCAAAAAGAAGACATTCTCTACGGAAGGACGATTCTGTCTCTGGCTGGGGCGCTGAGCTTGTAATTGCCGCAGTCTCATCTGAGCCCCATGGAAGCCCTCCGAGAGGTCCCTCTCTTCTTGGACATTCTGCTGTCCCAGGCCTCTGGCTTCTCCCTCTCCATTCCATTCGGCACTCTTTAGACAGAGCAATCTTTTTCAAAATTCCACTCTGACCACTGCCTCTGTTCCTTGAAACCCCGAGTCCCCATCTTGGGCTCTATTCTTCTGCTTTGTTCTTCCCTGTTTCTGTGCACAGGCTTCTTCTCACTCCCCGTTCTCCCTGTGGGAGTGCAATGCCTCGGGTTGCTATGGACAAGGTGGTGGCCCTAAAATGTACCCCTGCACCCTGCCCTCTCTCCAGAGCATCAGACTCACACACCTACCAGGCATCTCTGCTTGATGCTCCTTAATTCAACGACCTCAAAGCTGCATACATTGCGGCCCGCCCCCTGCCCCCGCTGCATGTGTGTCTCCTGCCTTGATCCCAGTGTGATGAAGGGCATCCCTCAGCTACTGAAGCAGGGGCCCCAGGGGGAGGGTGGGTAGAGGGCACCATTGACTGTTCTGTTCCCCCCCACCTGGTCTGCACCAGATCTGGTCCTCCCTAATCTCTCTCACACCAGCCCAGCCTCCCATCTCACTCCATTACCCACTAGTCATCTCCCCGTCTTCTTTCCTGGCTGCAACAGTTCCCAACAGCCTTGACTTTCTGCTCACCATCGCACAATTTTCCAGGCCATTCTTCACAGCTAGCCTGGAGCACTACCCAAAACAAGGAAGGCAGGGACTGTCTCCTCCAAGCTTCTCCAGGACTTTCACCCAACCCTGCTTACTCCCCATCTTTATGTCCCACCCCTCTGCCCTGTGTGCCACACTCCTGCCATCCTGAACTGCTCCGATTCCCAGAAAGGCTGTGCAGGCATGGTACCTTGTCTCTGACCTCAGTACCTACTCTCTGCTCTGTCTTCAAGGCCTCTTCCCCTCATCCCCAGCACCTCCTCCAGGAAGCCTTCCTTGACCACCCCACCATGTGTCCCCTTACAGCCTTTACCCCACACAGCTATAATCATGTCTTCTTGCCTATGTCCCAACTGGACAAGGAACTACTCAAGGGCACAGCCACATCTTATTCATCTCCGTGTCCCCTAGAGCAACTAGTACAGCGTCAGGCACATAGTTGGTGCTCAATAAATGTTTGTTGGATGAATGGATGAACACAGGGTCAGTTAGTTATTGGCACAAGGCTAGAACTCAGACCAATGTCTCAGAAACCCCTGCCCTCTCCAAGACTCTAAAATGAGCTCTTTTTAGAGGATATTTAGGACACAGTAAAGCCACAGAAAGAATTCTTACCCAGTGCTCGGTTCATAAACAACTATCTCCCTCCAAATACAGGAATAACACAAAAGATCTCAAAACCCAAACGAGGTCAGCTGTGGGCTCACACAGTTACGCGCTAGGCGGGGGCCTCTGTCAGGGTGACGGGAGGAAACCGTGACCCTGATTTCTCTTAGCGGATGTGCCCACCTTGAGCAGGATTCAGTCCAAAGCTTCGCCGAAGCACCTCCCTGGCCCGCGCGGCGCCCTCTAGTGGTCACAGCGTTCCCCAGAAGGCAGAGCTCATGGGAAGGGGCGAGCGCTCTATGACCACCCACCTCTACCCACCCCCATCCCCTCAACCCGCGAGCCTTATGGCATTTATATCCTGGGTCTTAGGAGGGCTCGGTCTCCTGTCAAGAACTGGGCTTGACTGCTTTTTGAGGTGCACAGTGATAAGGTGGAAAGGGCGGTGTCGGTGCCAGGACACCAGGGATCAAATCCCTGTTGCACAGCAGCCCTGGGGTCACCTGAGCCCTGCTGTAGAGGCGGCTGGTCCACCTACCTGGCGCCGCTTGTGAGGGGAGGTGCTCTAATCAAGGGCTTGGCATAGAACAGCGCGGAATAAAACTGGCCACGAGGCTAGTGGTTGCTTCCTGTACAGCACGCAGGCCACGTGCTTTTAAAGTAAAAGCGTTTATTCAGGGAGCAGAAACGTGAAACGCAGACGGTGACTCGGGCCTCCCGTAGGTAGGTGCTTGGCTGGAGGGAAACGCCCGGCTGGGGCTGGAATTGTTTTGGATGGACTGAGGCACGAAAGAACCCGGGAAGCCATCGGAGACGCTGGGCTCTCTTCCCTCTAAGGACAGTGTCCAGGAGGGCAACGCCTATCGTGGGCAACCGGAAGTCTGCCCTGGATGAAGTGATGCTGGAAGCCACTGTTCCCTCGCGGGGGGAGGGGTGGCTGGGGGCGGGGGGAGGGTCTATGATGACCAACCAGCTCAGCTCTGGGCAAGTGGCCCGGGGTGGGAGGAGCCACAGTGGACCCCCAAGCGAGATCTCCTGCACTCTGGCTGTCCTATCTAGTGGCTACTAGCCCCAGGTGGCCACTTGAAATGTGGCTAGTGCAACCCAGGAACTGATTTTAAATTAAAATCGTTTTTTATTGAAATTTAAAGACTGGTACCCAATTCAGTCATTGGAAAACTTTTTTAAGTATCTTTGGAACAATTGAGGATGTGAATCTGTTTTTTCAACTATAAATTTAATGAAATCTAAATACAGATTAAGTATATTGGATAAAAATTTAACATCTGAATTGGCTGTAAGTGTAAAATTCTCACAGGGTTTCAGAGATGCAAAATGTCTAATTAAAAATTTTTTTTATATATTTACAGTTGAAATGATACTATTTTGGACATACTGGGCTAAATAAAATGTTAGTAAAATTAATTTCACCTGTTTCTTTTGATTTTTTTCTAATGTGGCTACTAGAAAATTTAAAGCTACATATGTGCCTGGTAGGTTCTTCTGAGACAGGGCTTGTCTAGGCTCACCCCGAGGTCTCAGTCCTCCTAGTCAGGCCTGGCCCCTTGGCCTGCTTCACAATCATGGCTGCTCTTTGCTGGTGGCACATACTGGGCCAGACCAGATCAGGGGGCAGAATCTGAAAGTGAGACCCACCTCTGTCAGGGATCAAGGGGCTGGGAGTGGCTGCCCTCGCAGCTAGGAGTTCTGGAGAGGGCTATGCACCTGGGATGGGGGAGGGGAGGGAGGTCAGGGTGAAGGCATTCTGGGGTTAGGGTCATGATCTGAGGCAACACCCTGCTCTGAAAAGACCTTGTTAACCAGGAAGGGAGAGAAAGAACTCATGTGACAAGACAGAGACCCAGTTTCTGCAGCCAGGACTCATTATGAGGCCTTGGCTCCAAGGACTAAGCTAAGTGCCTCATTACTCCATGAAAGTGCAGAGCAGGACAGGGACAAGCATGACTGGAGACTGAAAATCTGAATTTCTGCCTGAGGGTCTCTGAAATTCACCGTCTGCACTTCAGCAGGAACCCTGGCTGGAGCTGAGCGGCTCAGGGAGGAAGCCAGACAAGCTTCTCTCTCTTGCCAGAGCCCTGGACCCACAGCGGCCCTAGCGCCCAGTCGCACACCATGGTCCCTTGGAGTCGAATTCCAAGTTCCCTGTGAACCACAGCTTGGCCCAGTGGCGTAGTCTCTGTTTCTGCTCCGTATGAGGCAGCCTCAAATAGAAGGCAACCAGAGGGCTCTGGCCCAGGGGGCCAAAGGCATCAGAGGGATACGTGTGGGATCCTGGGCGTCACCCCTGCCTTCTCCATTTCCCCTTGAACTTTCCACGTGTAAGCACGTGGCAGGCTGCCCAGGCCAACTTCCACATCTGTCCCAATCCTTGATCCACTTACACACAAAACCAGGTCAGAAGGGGGTTATTTGGGTACAAAGCAACCGGCTCCTCTACTGTGCTGGCTATGTTTGCCTCCCAAACAGGACAAAGTGCGGCCTCCTGACCACAGGGACAGCCCTGCAGCACGGATCTGCTACACTTTGAAGTACAGACTGCTTTCAGGTTAACGTGGCCACTGTCAACCTTCCCCAGGGAGGTGGGGTCCTAGGTGGTCTGCCCCCGGTAAGAGGGGCTTGTTTAGACCACAGGTGTAGGGGCCTCAGCCCTTGACCCCTTTGCAGCCTTAAGCTTTGGTTTGATAACCAAGGGACTCCTGTGCAGAAGGTCTTGTAAACAAATATTTTGAGAGGAAACTGACGCACGCAGTATAAAGGGTTCTCTGAGACTCAGTTAAGTCCATTTTATCTCGTTAAACATTCGAGCACGCAGACACACACCCTAATAAATACCAAGTTAAATGCTATCTCTTAAAAAAAAAACCGCTTTTAAAATATCTACTTACACTTTCCAGCTACATGTTTTCCAATCCCAGCCAACAGGGTTGTGGAGATGTCACCCAGGGCAGGACTGAGGGACTTTAGGCCAGACGATTCCAGAGGTCCTGCCATTTAACCAAATGCCTTACTCCCAAGGGTCCCTTCAAGGAAACACTTTTATGAGAATAAAGGGAAAGATCCATTCTGTTTCCAATTAGCCAGCAATGAGGTACTGTTTGGTTTTTATTAGATATTAGGAATTATTGATTCAAGTCAGAAGTAACACAACCACTGCCATATTAGAAAGATTAGCACCCAAGAGCCCACACGGGGACCTGACTGGAGGCCCCTCACCGATGGCTCCTGGTACCACTGACCTAATTCTTTTTTTTTTTTTTTTTTTTTTTTTTTTGTGGTATGCGGGCCTCTCACTGCTGTGGCCTCTCCCGTTGCGGAGCACAGGCTCCGGACGCACAGGCTCAGCGGCCATGGCTCACGGGCCCAGCCGCTCCGCGGCATGTGGGATCCTCCCGGACCAGGGCACGAACCCGTGTCCCCTGCATCGGCAGGCGGACTCTCAACCACTGTGCCACCAGGGAAGCCCCACTGACCTAATTCTGCCCTCAGACAGGCCCACCCCAAACTTTGTGCCTTGTAAAGGGTCCCTAGAGAAGAGACCCACTGCCAAAGCCATCCCTTCTGCTACCTAATTCTTCTGTCTGCTAGAAGAAAGCAACAACATTTCCTAAAAGGATGGGGCTTATCTTAGCCATTCTCAAGTAAGCAAAGATGGGTCTCAGTCCCGTTTAACATTTGGTAGGCAGAACCCAAATCTCAGTAAAGAAAGACCTTCTCTCTTCAACTATTCACAGCAAATACTGAAGGTAACGAAAAAATAATGAGTAAACCACCCTTTATACCAGAGGCTTGCAAACTCACTTGCCCACCGGGGCCAGGACCAGGCACATGGCCTATTCAGATGAAGAGCAGCAGAGGAGTGGCAGAGGCGGGTGGGAGGGGTACAGGAGACTGGAGACGACAACATGCCCCTTCACCCAGAAAACCAGCTTTTTTACATGCAATCTCCCAAGTTTCAAATGTTGGCAACAAATACAAAAGATTTTAAAATACAGCAGAGGCTACTGTCTTGTGACTTCTGCCTTAGACGATTTCCTAACTTAAAAAAAGCTCCCGCCCCCCCCCATCAAATAACAAAACTTCAACCAAATTATTACAAAGAAATTAACAGAGAAATAGAAAAATACAGCAGCTTCAAAAATACCAGTCTTGGGGCTTCCCTGGTGGCACAGTGGTTAAGAATCCGCCTGCCAGTGCAGGGGACACGGGTTCGATCCCTGGTCCGGGAAGATCCCACATGCCGCGGAGCAACTAAGCCCGGGTGTCACAGCTACTGAGCCTGCGCTCTAGAGCCCACAAGCCACAACTACTGAGCCCGCACGCCTAGAGCCCATGCTCCACAACAAGAGAAGCCACCGCAATGAGAAGCCTGCGTACCGCAACGAAGAACAGCCCCCGCTCGTGGCAACTAGAGAAAGCCCGCGCGCAGCAACGAAGACCCAATGCAGCCAAAAAAAAAAAAAAAAAAAAAAAAATTTATTAAAAAAAATACCAGTCCCCCCGTTTTATTTTATTTTTTTATTCTTATTTTTTAACGTTTTCATCTTTAATGAAATGACTTTGGAAATAACATTCATTTCCATGAAACCAATACTACAGTTTTCGGAGTCACAGTAAGATACACAGAATTACATCTGTAATTAATATGAATGCCAACATTTCAAGCAGTAATTTCTGTTATATGGCAAACAAAATCAAGAAACAACCGTCAAACAAGAGACCCATAGCTTCAGACAAGTCAAATCCCAGGATAGCGCATGAGAACAGCTGCTGCTTCAGCAAAGGTTTTCTGGCAAAACCAACGATGAGGCTGCCAAAGACTGTTCCAATAACAGCACCAGAATCCGCCACTCCTACTGCTGCAGCACTTGCACCAATAAAATTGGCTGTAGTATCAATGTCTCTGCTGATTGCACTGGTCTAAAACTCCCTTTGGATTAACTGATACACACCATTCTGGGCCCCATTAAGTACTGAAGAGCCCTCTCCAGTCCTAGCCTCTGGTCGAGATAACACTGATGCAGAAATTGGTCTGTATGCAACTCTGGATCCAACTCGGATCAGAGCAGGGTGCAGGCAAGCTTGCACAGGCGAACATCTTGCACTCTTCAGGGCAGCTGGAGGACTTGGTTGACAGGCAACGTGGGCTCCTCTCCTGCTTCCTCTCTTCCCGGGAGGTGGCAGTGGCCGTGGTGGTAGAGGTCAAAGGAATGGGGCTCCCCATTTTAAAACAAAGTCATCAGCAATTCATTTTGTGTCGGAGGAAGTCAGCTGTATCCTTCCTGTCATCCTACCTGCCCTCACACTGATATGGACTAGGCTCCCTATTATAGAGAATAAATTGAGGCATAGAGCAGGGAGGGTTCCTCCTTAACATCAAAGAGCTCCTCGGCCACAGAAGGTTTCCCATTCCACATTTGGTTGCCATCACAGCAAGAGCTGAAATAACTAATACAAGTTATGTAGCATCTTGCAGAGTGCTGGGCACAACTGCATGTCTGCTGAGTGAATCATGCGTGAATGAATGAATTTAGCTGCTTCCCTTAGACAGTGCTTTCTACTCGGGAAAATCAGGAGCTGTCCTTGCCATTCCAAAGCCTGGATTTCTCCAGGGGCAGGTGAGAAAGACAAGGGAGCTAATACAGAGTTCCCTCTCTGAGTGAACAGTCAGATGGTCTTCCCGGCTTTTAAGGGAACATCATTGACCCTGACTGACTCATAAACAGAGAAAAAAGGGTAGAGGAACTCGGCACCTCTGGGCCTCGCCTGCTTTGACCTTGGGTTAGGACCTGAGATCAAGAACAAATCCTCTGCCCTTGTAATCCATACCCCTAACTTTCCTTCTGTTTGGTGCTGTGGTTAGTTCCTAGCATTTTATTCTCAAAGAACGCAGCACAGAAAGTTAATGTCAACATGAGGAAGAAAGATGGTCCTTTCTTCTCAAGAATGTGCGAAGCTATTTATGCCCTGGGCCTGCAGCACAGGGACCATACTGGCTCTGGCCCAAAAGGCCCCCAGGGTGGCAAAGCATCTTTATTCTGGCTTGCTCTGGGAGCCAAAGCCCCAGGAAGCCCAACTCTCTCTGCTCTGGGGGACTCTTCCTAGAATTTGAAAGGGAGGAGATTGTCTCATCTACAGTTTCTCAAAGTTGCCATGATTGGCATTTTTTTTTTTTTTTTTTTTTTTTTTTTTTTTTTTTTGCGGTACGCGGGCCTCTCACTGTTGTGGTCTCTCCCGTTGCGGAGCGCAGGCTCCGGACGCGCAGGCTCAGCGGCCATG